>NC_091980.1:193887875-194235879 GCF_044704955.1 Pristiophorus japonicus | reverse complement strand
GCATGCAGGTACAGCAGGCGGTGAAGAAGGCAAATGGTATGTTGGCTTTCATAGCTAGGGGTTTTGAGTATAGGAGCAGGGAAGTCTTACTGCAGTTGTACAGGGCCTTGGTGAGGCCTCACCTGGAATATTGTGTTCAGTTTTGGTCTCCTAATCTGAGGAAGGATGTTCTTGCTATTGAGGGAGTGCAGCGAAGGTTCACAAGACTGATTTCCAGGCTAGCTGGACTGACATATGAGGAGAGACTGGATTGACTGGGCCTTTATTCACTGGAGTTTAGAAGGATGGGATCTCATAGAAACATATAAAATTCTGACGGGACTGGACAGGTTAGATGCAGGAAGAATGTTCCTGATGCTGGGGAAGTCCAGAACCAGGGGACACAGTCTAAGGATAAGGGGTAAGCCATTTAGGACTGAGATGAGGAGAAACTTCTTCACTCAGAGTTGTTAACCTGTGGAATTCCCTACCGCAGAGAGTTGTTGATGCCAGTTCGTTGGATATATTCAAGAGGGAGTTCGATGTGGCCCTTGTGGCTAAAGGGATCAAGGGGTATGGAGAGAAAGCAGGAAAGGGGTACTGAGGTGAATGATCAGCCATGATCTTATTTTGAATCGTGTTGCAGGCTCAAAGAGTCAAATGGCCTACTCCTGCACCTATTTTCTATGTTTCTATGTTTCTAGCTGCTCTCAGTGGTAGTGGAGCTGCAATTGGGCTTAGTATCTCTGCTTGGACGTTGGGTGAAAAAAAAAAATCAACCAAGGTTCCTACTCGAAAGTGTTCGACAGAACCAGGATAACTGTGATGGCACCTCCCCTATCATCGACTATCTGGCCAGCACTTAGGCCAGAAGTATGCACCAGGAACGCTGAAACAGAAGATCTCAACCTCACTTATCTGTTAAGGCCTTGGCTTATCTGTTAAGAAAATTCACGTGGGGGAGGTATTTGAGGGTTGTCAGCAACCACAGAACTGTACTGTAGCATGAGTCAGCATTCCATGAGAGGAAGAGAAAAAAAATTGAAGGATCAAACATTGGCTTTAGACCAACAGTTCTGACATTCACTCCTTAATGGTGTATAGGGCAGTAAGAGAAGCCATTGCTGGAAATGCTCTGGTTAACATCAGGTAAGTAAGAGTGGAAGCAAGCGAGGACAATCTCACTCTGCCGGACAACAGAGGAGAGGTGTTGGAGGAGGATGGTGTTGTTGACCATCTCAAAGGCTGCAAGAAGACTGAAGAGAGCTTGGAGAGATAATACACCATGGTTGCACTTCAGAGGATGTCATTTGTGATTTTGGTTACTGTCAGGCCATTTCCTTAAGTACAGGCCTGGTGCTTCTATTGAGAACTTTTGTAATCAAGCCTATAGTATTCGATGGTGTGGATATCTCACATCATTTTACAGCCTAATTGCATTCACTTTATTTAAAGATTTACAATGCTGAAATATGTAATCACCTAGAATTAGATAAACAGAAGCAAATTCCTTATTGAATCAAGGCTAAATGATCTGTGAAGGCTGGCGCATCTAGTTTTGACTTTGTCAATTCATGATAATTGTTAACTGCTGGGATGCGTTCACCATCAGTTTGGTTAGCTGCTCTGCAAGGGTACAGATCGATGTACTTACCAATCTTTTGTCGGTTTAGTGTATTATGTCTAATGTACTTATGAATGACTCCACGAGGCAATGTGTTATACTCAAACTGTAGTGACCTTGGTCCTTTATTCCAAACTCCAGAGTGCTGTACAAGCATGGTGTGCAGCCTTTTATACTGGGCCCTGCCACCAGAGCAGGAAACCCCGGTCTCCACCAGTTGCACTCTCTAGTGGTACCAGCATGTATATACACAGTGTAAACCTTATTGATAGTACATCAGGTAAACAAGTCTCCATCTTATGCAACCACACAGTGACTACACAGAGAGTACATCCATAGTCTGCATATACAACACAGTGCGTGAAAAAAAAGCACAGCTCAGATTTTCCACAGGGCCAGGTCACCCATTAATTGGAAAGCTGGTAGCAGAAAATGGGCTGGAGTTACATCCCACCACATCCTTGGCACTCTTATGTCCAAATAAACATTCAAGTTGATGTGGCTGCTTTGATTTCAGACTCCAGAGTATTTTCTCAAAGATATAACAAACAATATATGGAGTATAATTGCTGCAGTATGCTTGCTCCCATCAGGGGAGTGTTCAGTGTCCAGTTACACAATATGCAAGTACAATACAGACCTAGCATTGTTTTCAGGAGGTAGGGAGCAGCATCTAAAACAGACTTCACTTAACTATACATTAGTTGGTGGGACCATGCTGCACAGCATTTGCTCATATTCGGGCCTACAGGATGTCAATTCCAAAGAGCCGATAGAAAATCAGCTGTTGGAGTAGCTAATTTAAAAGGGACAACATAAGTAGCTTTCATCTTGCTGCATTTCTTTAACCATTTTGGTGACTTATTTTTGTTTTTATTCTGCTGGCAATTGGGCTGTCATGTGGCTTTGTGCCAAATGTTCAATTTCCTTCCCTCCCCCACCCCACCTTCCCCATTATTAGCACAACAGGTTTCCGAAAGGGCATACTCATCTGAGGTGTTTAGAAGGGAAGGGTGACACATGAAGGGATACCAGGCAGGTCAGGCTGCATGAGATACATTCTGTGCACACCTAATCATACCGTCACATTGGCAGACATGTACATGTGGAGGTTGCTCTCACCAAAGGAAGCTGGGACAGCAGACTCAATGCCTGACTAATTGCATTGTTTGATACATCCTTGGAAGCACCTTAGTTATAATGGGCCTGAAATTCCGGTCGGAGGCTTCTTTCGGACGAACGTCTCCGACCGGAGAATTTTTACAAAAGTACCTGGTAGTCCCGGAGGCGCCTGCGATTCCGGTGGGGAGACCTTCTCTTCCCACGCTGCAATGCGCGCTCCCGTCCTCCAGGTTTGGATGCAGAAGGTGCAGTCACAACCAACCAGGTACAGTATTCCATAGTTCTCATTAATAGCAATGAGAACTCTGTATCTACGAGTTCTCATTGCTATTAATGAGAAAAAAAACACAATAATAAAAAAAATAAAAAACCACACCTCACATAATTAAAATTAAAGTTAATAAATGTCTTAGAAAAAAAATTCCGATTTTTAAAAAAGTTTTTTTTTAAATTATGGTTTAAAATAAGCTTAGCGTAGTGGGCAGGGTTTTTAAACAATAAAATGTGTTTTTTTAAATTTTATTTTGTTATGTTTTTGTGTGTTTTTAAACTTTTACGCCTGTAAAAGTAGGCTCTGTGCCTGCTTTTATCAGGCACAAGAGTTTTCAGGACATTTGCTGGGCAAGATATGGGTAAATACTGCAATCTTGCCCTGGCAAATGTCCTCGCTCCTGAGATGCAGAAGATTTGTCAGGCTGGAGCTTGACAGATTGGAAAAGCCAGTTTTCAGCGCACACACTCCGTACGGACTCGGGGAGGCTGCGATTTCCGGGCCAGTATGTCCTGCTTTCAGTGACACTACATATAAAAAGGCATGTAAAAATGGTGACCAACAGCTACAGTATCCTGAGTGTCTTCTTCCACATGTTGTTTCTCCAAATTTCACTACGTATGACCTTGGCAGTAAGAGTTTTTTTCACTACAGCTGGTTTTCCATTTTTATCTGTTTTGATACTTTCAGAATCTTATTCCTCCAGCACAGTTAAATTATGTGACTGTCTGCAAATATCTTCTGTTTTTGACTGATATTTTGTCTTTGGTATCACTAACCAGCCCTTGTTTTAGTAGTTTTGTTGGTGTAGGTGGGAATGTTTTCACATGTTTTTAGACTTGTAATTGAATTGTCAGTCCTATGCATCGATAGGTTTATTGTGATAGTCCAGTAGAATTAAATATGGATTTCTATCTTTCTTCAACAGTCTGTTAGCACAGCCTTTTCAGACATTCCATTTGACTGAGGAAAGCAGTAGAATCCATTTTCCTCAGCAAACTTCTTAAATTGCTTAATGCCAAACTGGCATCTATTATCTTACATGATTTAATCATGAGATTGTACTAATCCCATGTCTAACAATGTGGTTTGCATTGTTTTATGATTTATTCTTTGTACTTGTCAATGTGGACAATTTAAAGAATTTAGATTAATAATTTTCCACTGGATAATTTCCTGCAACTAACTGAGATGGATCCAGTCCATACTTCTGTTAAAGTTTCATGAGATTTTAACAGTTTCTTTAGGTTCGACTGTCAACTGTGTGCCAACTATTTGTTTTATGAACACATAAATAGTAAAAAGGTAGTCAAATGAAGGGTGGGGCCAATTAGGGACCATAAGGGAACTCTTTGTGGAGGTAGAGAGCATGGCTGAGATACTAAATGAGTACTTTTGCATCTGTCTTCACTAGAGAAGAGGATGCTGCCAATGTAGCAGTGAAGGAGGAGGCAGTAGCGATATTGGAAAGGATATTGATAGATAAAGAGGATGCACTTAAAAGGTTTGCAGTCCTCAAAAGTAGAAAAGTCACCTGGTCCAGATGGGATGAATCCTAGGTTAGAGGGAAGGATGGAAATTACGGAGGCTCTCGTCACAATCTTCCAATCCTCCTTGGTTATGGGAGTAGTGCCAGTGGATTGGAGGATTGTAAATGTTGTATCCCTGTTTAAAAAAAGGAAGAGGGATAATCCCGGCATCTAAAGGCCAGGCAGACTAACATCGGTGGTGGTGAAACTTTTAGAGACAATAATCTGGAAAATATTAATTGACATTTGGGAAAATATGGGCTAAATTTATGAAAGTCAGCAAGGATTTTCTGTTTGACTAACTTGATCAAGTTCTTTGAAGAAGTGACAGAGAGGGTTGATAAGGGTAGTGCTGTTGATGTTGTGCATCTGGGGCTAGACTTTACACTTTTGTGCTTATCACCTAAAAATGGGGATTATTTCCAGCGTAGGCGGTAAAAAAGGGTTTTCAGATCGCCGGCTTCTCGCCCATTCTCAATTCACCTAGTCTCCATTTTTTAAAATGGGCATTACCGTGAGCAATATGAAATGGGCGGTAACGTTACATTTTTTTGACCTTCTGCCGTAAAGTGTCACCGTCCTTAGCAATGGCATGGCAACGCTCGATTCCCTAAATTTAGGAGGTCAAGGGTTATCATGACATGCGCAGAAGAGGAGTCAGAGAGAGAGGGAGCTCAGAGGGACTGAAGGCATGTCTGGATGTGGTGTGGCTGCTTTGGGAGGAAGGAGGGAGACTTTAGAGCTTCACAGCAAGTAAGGAAACAAAAATTAGCTGTTATCAGGCACATATTTGCCCGAATTTGGCCTATAACGGAGAGAGAGAGGAGGAGGCATCACAGCACGCTGTGGAGACTGATGCTGGAGAGAGCAGCGAGGTGGGAGAGGAGCACATTGGAGGGTGCAACAGAGCCAGGAGGTTCTCGGACAAGGCAAATGCTTCCTTCCTGCAGGAGATCGAATTACGCTGGGGTGATTTGACACAGGGTGGGCATGGGAAGCCCACCCCAAAGGTCTACCAGAGGATATGGACCGAGATAGCAGAGGTGGTCTCGTCGGCGACTAACAAGGTTCGTGAGGGCAACCAATGCCGAAAACAATGGAACGACCTTGTGGGATCCACAAGAGTAAGTATTACATTGATTTACATGTACTTATGTATTTATATAATTTGATTTGTAACAGTCATGAGTGACTATCATTAGATGTGAGGTCTTTCACTTTTACCGGGAATGTTTTACTCAAACCCTGTGGTCACGATGCATGTCTTTAGGTCAAGAATGATAATTTTCATAATAATAATGATTACATCTGTCGGTTGTGTGTTGTATCAGTCTCTGTGACAGTACCTAGCAATGATCTCATGCCATGTCGTCCTGTCACCTTTTACAGAAGAAACTATCGACAATGAGGTCCATGCAGAGGCGAACAGGTGGGGGGGCCACCAGTCCCCAGTGACATCACTGACATGGAGGAGCGGGTGCTCGCACTCGTGGGGAAGCACACCCGGACAGCCACGGACGCATCTGCATCTGAAGTGATACCACATGAGTAAAGTTTACATCATTGCATGATGTAAAGTCAATAGATGCCACACCCACTCATGTGATAGATGATTTCTAAAATTGCTCTAGAAATAATGATGGCCTAATGAAAATCATTGCAATGCAAATGTGTTGATGGTCATGAAATATGATGTCTGCGATGATTTTGAGAGTGGTAGTGCTTTTGTCGTGCATATGCTGTGTGTAGCGCTGGACTCACCTTGTGACCCTAGCACCCCCTTCTCCTCTAATAACCTCATTTGTGTTTTGCAGCTCAGCCAGCAGCGCGTCCCAAGGCAAGACCACAGAGGCCAGAAGGTGGGGGCGCGGGGCCCCGACTCTCCAGACGATCCAACATCTGGTGTTGAGGAGCTCGGATTCTCGCCAGTCAATCCGCTGGGTCTGTTCTCCATGGATGAAAGCGCGGACTTCGAGAAACCGGCATCGCCACGCTCCAGAAGCCATTCCACCCAAAGGCCATCTAGTGGTCCTCCGGTCATTCCTGCCTCCACTCTGGAGGCACCAGCCCCAAGCACCTCGCCACAGAGCACCCCATTTGTCCCCAGGATGGCGCCGACCCCGCGGAGGTCTCGTGGATGCGGCAGGTCTGTTCCACAAGCGCCACATGACACCGGAGAGATGGTACAGTTGTCTAGGAGGACTGTAGACATCGGTGACCAGCTCATCAAAGCATTGTGGGGGGAATATCCTGACAGCTGACCGAGTACATTCCGCGGATGGTGGAGGCCCTGGATGCGATAGCCAGGAACACTGCTGGCACAGGCCTCCCAGTGGTCCCAGAGCGTGGCACTCCAACCCTAGGTTCCACACCACCACTGCGAATGACAGATGAGAGCAAGGACCAAGATCCTGCTTCTGCATCAGAGAATGCTGTCCCCTCGGCACCCGCCGCTCCCGTACCCGTGCAACCACCACATCTGCCTTCATCCCACCCCCCCCGCTCCCGTGTAACCACCACATCTGCCTTCATCCCCCCCGCCCCCTCCCAATGAGGCACCGCTTGAGGAGCTCCTCGGCCAGGCGCCGTGGAGCGAGATGGGGATGGGGTAGAGGTGGGGAGAAAAAGGGGATGTGGGAAGGAAAGTGAGATGCATATCCACAGGTGATGGCTGTGTTATATCTCCATCTGGGTGCATGCAATTTGTTGTAATATATGGGGGCTCCTGCTTTGCCTTTGTATTCTGTGTTGCTGGACATGTTGAACAGATTGATGTCAATGGTGGAAAAAGTGGGGTGTGGGCAGGAGTTGGGTGCTATTGCCTGTGATACTTATGATTTCAGAACAATGTTGGTATAAAATTTATTTTATTGAACATAACCTTGTTGCACATTGTCTCAGATAGTTGGACCATTACACACTGGTGATTCGTTGACATAAAAAGGGTTAAATACAACTTAACTTCAATCAATATAAACTTTAACTGGCACCAAGCTCATGGGCGCCATTGATGTCTGAGCTGCACACACACAGCAGTGTGTCAGCGTTGTCACTCACAGCAACACACTTTCAGGCAAATCGTTCAGATATCAGCTCCTCACATAAGAGTCTGGCAGCTATGTAGCTACCATGGGCCCTTTCCTGTGGTCTGAAGGGGTCGTGGGCATGGTTGCATAGCCAGCCTGATTGTCTGGCCCTAGGTCAGCATCCAGCCCCTCATCGTCCTCTTCCGTTCTCTCTCTCCTGAGATGGAGCATCAGTGCCTTCTGGCAATTCTTGGCCCCTCCTGAAAGCCAGATTGTGCAGCATGGAGCACATGACCACAAATTTAACCTAACTTGCTCAGGGTTGTATTGTAGCTCCCCTCCTGAGTGGTCAAGACATCTGAAGCACTGCTTAAGCACAGTTATTGTTTGCTGGCCCCATTGCATTGAAAGTATAATAGCGATTGATCAGAAGCAATGATTGCCTCACTAAAATACACCTAGAGTAAACCCCCAATAGTGCAGAATCTGAAAATATGTCTGTTGAGGTGGTCACTTCACCTGAGAAGAACTCCAGAGTCAATGCATACTCCCCCGAAGTTGAAGCAGCCTTTTGAATGAAGCAACCTGCGATTTTAAAAATGGCAGCCACAACACTGGCGTTCATTCAGAACAGTTGCACTTTTTCTGGCCGTTTTTTTGGGTGAGCGATATTGTGGACGATGTGTGCGAGGTGGTGAAAGTGACGGTGGGCTATTTCCTGGCCGTTAGTTTCACCAAATGTGCTCTTTACGACAAAAAAAAAGTGGGCGGGCGATATTATTGAATCTCGGTGTTAATTCCATGCAGAAAGTAACACTGGGCGATATTATGGGCATTGATTTTGCCCATTCTGATGATTCCGCCCCCAAAAAATGGGCGGACGATAATAGTTTTTCCCGACGTTACGCACATGGGGAAAGTAACGCTCGGCGATAAGATTCCTAAAAATGCCTGTCAGTTTCTATTTTGTGCCAAAATGGACAATATGGGCGTTATACGTCATTTCAGCTGTAAAATGGGCGTTAAGCATGCAACAAAAGTGGAAGTTCTAGCCCCTGGTCTTTCAAAAGGCATTTGACAAAGAACCTCATACTAGACTGGTTAGCAAAATTAAAGTTGGAGCCTGGCTGCAAAATTGGCTAAGGGACAGAAAGCAGAGAATAGTGATGAATGGCTGCTTTCCAGACTGGAGGAAACACAATGTTCCCTTTAATTTTTTGGGGGGTGAGGGGATGCACGGCCCCTTTAAGGGGCTGTACAGTCCATTCAAAATACAGCATATGCTTGTTTTTTCCTATTTAAAAGCCGGTGAGCTGGCTGCACGTGGATTGCAGAGGGCTGTGCAGCCTGCAGCTTAAAGGAAACAATGGAGGGAAGTATACATTGGTGTTCCCCAGGGGTATATATTCGGACCACCACTCTGATATATATTAATGACTTGGAATTGGGTATACAGGGCATAATTTCAATGTTTGCAGATGACATAAAACATGGAAATGTAACAAACAATGAAGAGGATTTTAACAGACTTCAGGACGACATAGACAGACAGGTGAAATGGGCAGGTGCATGGCAGATGAAATTTAACGGAGAAATGTGGAGTGATACATTTTGGTAGGATGAATGAGAAGAGGCAATATGATCTAAATGGTTCAATTTTAAAGGGGGGTGCAAGAACAGAGTGGCCGGGGGGTATATGTACACAAATCTTTGAAAGTGACAGGACAAATTAAGGAGGTGGTTAAAAAAGCATATGGGATCCTTGCCTTTATTAATAGAGGAAGAGAGTACAAATGCAAGGAAATTATTCTCATCCTTTATAAATGATTGGTTAGGCCTCAGCTGGAGTATTGTGTTCAAATTCTGGGCACCACACTTCAGAAAGGATGTCAAGGCCTTGGAGAGGGTGAACATAAGAAATAGGAGCAGGAACAGGCCACCTGGCCCCTCGAGCCTGCTCCGCCATTTAATAAGATCATGCCTGATCTGATCATGGGCTCAGCTCCAATTCCCTGCCTGCTCCCCATTACCCTTTATTCCCTTATCACTCAAAAATCGCCGCCTTAAATATATTCAATGACCCAGCCTCCACAGCTTTCTGGGGCAGAGAATTCCACAGATTTACAACCCTCAGAGAGGAAATTCTTCCTCATCTCAATTTTAAATGGGCAGCCCCTTATTCTGAGACTATGTCTCCTAGTTTTAGTTTCCGCTATGAGTGGAAATATCCTCTCTGCATCTACCTTGCTGAGCCCCCTCATTATCTTATATGTTTTGATAAGATCACCTCTCATTCCTCTGAACGCCAATGAGTATAGGCCCAACCTATCTTCATAAGTCAACCCCCTCATCTCCAGAATCAACCTACTCCAGGTGTGGCCTCACCAATACCCTGTACAGTTGTAGCAGGACTTCTCTGCTTTTATACTCTATCCCCCTTGCAATAAAGGCCAATATTCCATTTGCCTTCCTGATTACGTGCTGTACCTGCATACTAATTGTGTGTTTCATGCCTAAGGACCCCCAGGTCCCTCTGTACTGCAGCACTTTGCAATTTTTCTCCATTTAAATTATAATTTGCTTTTCTATTTTTTCTGCCGAAGTGGATAACCTCACATTTTCCCACATTATACTCCATCTGCCAAATTTTTGCCCACTCACTTAGCCTGTCTATATCCCTTTGCAGATTTTTTGTGTCCGCCTCACAATTTGTTTTCCCACCCATCTTTGCTTCATCAGCAAACTTGGCTACAATATACTCGGTTCCTTCATCCAAGTCATTAATATAAATTGTAAATAGTTGAAGCCCCAGCACCGATCCCTGCGGCACCCCACCAGTTACTGTTTGCCAACCAATCTATAGTTTCCTGCTTTTTGTTTGCCTCCTTTTTCAGAATAGATGTACTAAAATGGTACCAGGCATGGGGGACTTCAGTTTTGTGAAGATACTGGAGAGGTTGGAGTTGCTCTCCTAGAGCAGAGAAGGTCAAGAGGTGATTTGCTCAAGGTATTCAAAACCATGAATGGATTTGATAGAGTAAATAAGGAAAACTGTTTCTACTGGCAGAAGGGTTGGTAACCAGAAGACACAGATTTGCAAAAGAACCAACCAGAGATGACATAAGGAAACAGTTTTTAAAAAAAAATACAGCGAGTTGTTGTGATCCAAAATGCACTGCTTAAAAGGATGGTGGAAGCAGATTCAATACTAACATCAAAAGATAATTGGATAAATATTTGAAGGAAAGTGGATAGCTCTACCAAAGATCCAGCACAGGCACAATGGGCTGAATGGCCTCCTTCTGTACTATATCATTCTAAGATTCCATGTATAGCCTGCAGCAAATAGCACATCATTGCCTTACCCTAGATTTACATCTATAGCCAAGGGTGGCATTTTCCAGCTCTTTGTAATTTTCTAGTCCTAGTAATTCTATTGTCTAGTGGTTCCTAACCATCTCCCCTTGACATTACCATCACCGAGTCTCTCTCCCCCAGGATGTTGATGGTGGGTCACCATTGCTCAGAAACTCAACTGAACCAGTCACATACATGCCTTAGCTACTACAGCTGTGGCAACACCCAAGAAGCTCGACAACTCCCAGGAGAGCGCAGTCTGCTTGATTGGTATCTCATTCACTCACGTCCTGTGGCTGTAGAGTGTACTATCTACAGGATGCACTGCAGCAACTTGCCAAAGCTTCTTTGGCAGCACCTCCCTGTTATATATGCAGACTATGGATATACACTCTGTGTAGTCACTGTATAGTTGCATAAGATGGAGACTTGTTATCTGATGTACTATCAATAAGGTTTACATTGTGTATATACTATGCTGGCACCACTAGAGGGTGCAACTGGTGGAGCCCAGGGTTTCCTGCCCCTGTGGCAGGGGCTGTCCACCAGAGGGCACTGTGGTGAGAGACCAGTATAAAAGGCTGCCCACCATGCTTGTGCCTCACTCTGAAGTTATGAACAAAGGTCACTACAGTTTGAGTACAACACATTGCCTCGTGGAGTCATTCATAAGTGCATTACAGACATAATACTCCCAAACCTATGACCTCCACCAGCTAGAAGGACAAGGTCAGCAGGTACCTGGAAACACCATCACCTCCAAGTCACACACCATCTTAACTTCGACATATAATCGCCAGTGTCGCTGGGTCAAAATCCTGAAATGCCCTACCCAAGAGCATCGTGACAGTGCCTTCACCACACGGATTGCAGCGGTTCAAGGCGGCAGCTGACCCCACTTAAGAACAATTAGGGATGAGCAATAAATGCTGGCCTTGCCAGTGATGTTTACAGGAGATTTATTGAACCATTTAATAAGTAATCCTTTCCTATTATCTCATTTACCCAAGCCTCTGCTATAACTTTTAAACCTTACCAAAGAAAGCATGTGAATAATAAAACTTAAATTTCTGTGAATGAAGACCAATTTAAATAGATACTGGGTGAAAAATCTCCATAAGACAGACCTAAAACACTTAGAGAAGCTCCTGCAGCTGTGTATTTAATCTCCTAATATATGTCTGGACAGCATGATACACCTAAACATGCATGAGTAGCCATATCCTCTCTTCAGTCCTTGACATCCTTGATATTGCTGGACACGAATCACAAATGCAACATATGGGATATTAGTCTTCAGATTTAAATAAAGTCTGCTGAAAGAACAGCTGGTCACAAACTAATAATAATAAATGATAAATATATCAGCTTCTTTATAACCTACCTCTTTGACCAAGCTTTTGCTCCTAATATCTCCTTATGTGGCTTGGTGTCAAATTCTGTTTGATAACGCTCCTGCAAAGTGCCTTGGGATGTTTTACTGCGTTAAAGGCACTATATAAATGTAAATGGTGTTGTGTGCTGGGGTGGGGGCACAGCCATTAAAATATAAGCCTAGAATGTCATTAGCATTTCATTACTGGACTCCCATCGGAGCTATGGCTAGCAAACAGGACAAATAACCTCTGATCAGTGGAGGCATACTACCAGCTTAATCAATCATCAGAAAGGTAGCAAAAACATCCTAGTTTTAGCTTAAAACATTTTCTGTGTTATATTTCAGCTTACTAAAATGTGCCCCCATATTGCTTACTTTGTGTTTCCACAGTAGCTTTGATCACTTTCCAATGGGCTAACGCTACTACCAAACTTTACAAGGTCCAGTATCTTGATCGCAAGTTACCTTTATTTCAAGTTTAAGGGGAAAAAAATCTCACTTGGCCCTGTGCTTCCACAACACAACTCAGTAGAGATATGAAAAATCCAATATTTGTTCTGTTGGAATGTAAAGATACCAAATATGTTGAACTGAATGATTCCAAGTGGATACACTCATGCTTCCAGACTTTGTGGTGCCCAAAGTCTATCTAGTGTATCCACTAGTTGGCTGGTCTCTATACAGAATCATAGGAATGTACAGGACCAGAAAAAGTTATCACGGCTCATATGATTGGTCTGAAAGTGCAAAAGATGCCATAACATCTTCCATAGCTCATATCCCTTAATTGTTTCTTCTTCCAAAAAAAATTACTCAGCTCCCTCTTGAATTTAACAATATTATCCAACCTCCACTGTCTCTCTGGACAGTCTGTTCCACGCGACCCTCACCCTCTGAGGAGCAGTTGAATATAAAAAGTCTGTTCAACTTTTTTCTTCTGTGCGTGAGTCTGTGCTGCTTTTACAGAGCTTCTCACCCTTTAACAATTAATGGGAATACATTTATTTTCTTTTAACAGTTTCCAATCTCACCACTAAAGATGGGTGGTGGCAGGTTGGTCATAGGAACATAGGAACAGGAGTAGGCCATTCAGCCCCTCGAGCCTGTTCCATCATTCAATGAGATTATGGCCACTTTTGGCCCATATCCCTTAATATGTTTGGTTAACAAAAAGCTATTAATCTCCGATTTAAAAATTAACAATTGATCTAGCATTAATTGCCAATTGCGGAACAGAGTTCCAAACTTCTACCACCCTTTGTGTGTAGAAATGTTTCCCAATTTCACTCCTGAAAGGTCTGGCTCTAATTTTTAGACTATGCCCCTAGTCCTAGAATCCACAACCAGCGGAAATAATTTCTCTCTATCTACCCTATTTGTTCCCCTTAATATCCTGGAAACTTCAATCAGATCACTCCTTAATCTTCTAAATTCTAGGGAATACAACCCTAATTTGTGTAATCTCTCCTCGTAACTTAACCTTTGAAGTCCAGGTATCATTCTGGTAATCCTATGCTGCACTCCCTCAAAGACCAATATATCCTTCTTACGGTGTCCGGAATTGCTCACAGTACTCCAGTTGTGGTCTAATCAGGGTTTTGTACAGTTACAGCATAACTGCTACCCCCTTGTATTCTCGTCCTCTAGATATAAAGGCCAGCATTCCATTAGCCTTTTTGATTATTTTCTGTACCTGTTCATGACACGTTAATGATCTGTGTACCAGAAGCCCCAAGTCTCTTTGGACATCCACTGTTTTTAGCTTTTCACCATTTAGAAAGTACCCTGTTCTATCCTTTTTAGGTCCAAAGTGGATGACCTCACATTTGATTACATTGAAATCCATTTGCCACAGTTTTACCCAGTCGCTTAATCTATCAATATAATTTTATGCTTTCATCTACACCGCCTATATTTTGAGTCATCAGCAAACTTGCATAGATGACTTTCTATGCAGTCATCTAAGTTGTTAATAAATATTGTAAATAGATGAGGCACCAACACAGATCCCTGCGGGACACCACTAGTCACATCCTGCCAATTTGAGTACTTACCCTTTATTCCTCCTCTGTCTCCTGCTGCTCAGCCAATTTCCTAACCAGGTCAATAATTTGCCATCAATTCTACCTTAGATAATAGTCTCTTCTGGAAGTCCATATAAATAACATCCATAGACACTCCCTGCCCACTACTTTAGTCATTTCTTCAAAAAATTAAATCAGGTTTATCAGGCATGACTGACCTTTCTCAAATCCATGCTGGCTCTCTGATGAACAGAAAATTTTCAGTCAACTTATCCTTAATTATAAACTATAGCAGTCTCCCGACAACAGATATTAGGCTAATTGGTCTATAATTCACTGGTTTCCCTCTCTCATCATTCTTAATAAGCGATTAAGGAAGCAAATGGTATGTTGGCCTTTATTACAACAGGATTTGACTGCAAGAGTAAAGACGTCGGACTGTAATTATATAGGGCCTTGGTGAGACCAGTTTTGGGGGGTAGAAATTGTCCCCCGTCCAAAATGGTGCGCTCCCACCCCATTTCCTTGGTTTTTACTGCAGCTGCGGTTCAGGTCGCCTCTTGAGCGACATTCGGCTCTTTGTTGCTTTTTTCCCTTGCATCTGGAACTCAATGGTAATGGGGGCGGTGACAAATACCTGAGGGGTGGATACAGGGCACTAACAGCAACTGAGGGGCGAAAGTTGGGGGCGGTGCAGAGTCACCACTGCAATGACATCATCATGGCGCAGTGTCACCTCGGCTCTCCCCTTCACTTAAAAGGGGAGAACCTCCACGATTTTAAACGTTGGGCCACTGGGCCACCAGGGAGGGTTTTGGCCGGGCCAGCGACCTGGTACCCAAGAAGGGATGACAGGCTGCCTGGTGGTGGCCCGGTTGAACCCAGGAGCATATTTGTCGGGCCGACATAGCAGTTGGCCAACAAAAAAAACATGGGGCAGTGGCAGTGCATCCTCCCCTTTAAGGAAAGCTACATCGCTGCTGCAGAAGGTCACAGCCTCACTGGATCACCGGGGAAAAAAAAAAAAAAAAAACAGGTTTTAGCACTGCCGTGCGGGCCAAAGATTTTCGGAGGGGAATGTCGCCATCAGGGGGTTAGATCGGCTGTGTGCACAGTGAAGACGCGCTTAAAGCGGATTGGCAGCAGCAGAACGGTGGGAGGGGGCGATCGGGGCACCGCTTGGAAAACTCGGAAGGGCAACTGGACTAGCAGCGGCCATTCCACAAAAAGTCGGCAACTCCACTCCGCAACGTGGCCGGCGATTTGTGGTGGTAACAGGCCTTAAGGAGAGGAGCAATTTTGGCCTCTTGGTCTCCTTACCCAAGGAAGGATATACTTGCCATAAAGAGAGTGCAACAAAGATTCACCAGACTGATTGTCCTATGAGGAGAGATTGAGTAGACAAAGCCTATATGCTCACGTTTAGAAGAATGAGAGAGGATCTCATTGAAACATACAAAATTCTTACAAGGCTTGACAGGGTAATTACAGAGAGGATGTTTCCCCTGGCTGGGGAGTCTAGAACCAAGGGTCACAGTCTCAGAATAAGGGGTTGGCCATTTAGGACTGATTTTTGGAGAAATATCTTCACTCAGAGAGTGGCGAATCTTTGAAATTCTCTACCTCAGAGGGCTGTGTATGCTCAGTTGTTGAGTATATTCAAGACAGAGATCGATAATTTTTTGAACATTTATTGAATCAAGGATTATGGGAATAATGCAGGAAAGTGGAGTTGAGGTAGAAGATCAGCCATGATCTTATTGAATGGCCTACTCCTATTTCTTATGCTCTTATATTCAAATCAATAAAACAAATCCATACGGTTGCATAAACTGTTATAATGCCGAATTAATATTTTTACAATATATAATAATATACTACACATGTGGTATGTCCTGCCATAACCTTAAGATATCAATGAATTTCATACCTTATTACACTGAAGATAATAGGAACTGGGTGGCAGAGTGGATTAACACACTGTCCATTCACTACACTTGAACATACATTCAAAATCCTTACTGTAATGTGAGAAAATGTGACGTGAGAAAAGTCCTCTATATCTGCACTTGGTCTATATAAAATATTAACCAGGTACTAGAGCATAGGTCTACAGCATAAAACTGATCAACAAACACTAATTCATTCTCTCACTTCGACAGTGAGATAATGATAGCTGGTGTAAGAAATTGACGAGAAAGTCATATTGATACAATAGGAGATGTTACTCTGAGGTTAGATGGAGGTTCAGCAGTGGAAGAGGAACTTCAAGCTCTCCCAGACCTGGGTGCCCTTGAGGTAAACATTAAGGGTCATAAATAGAAGGTTTTCTATTCAGCAAATATACCCACATCCCCATAAAAATGTCTAAAAATATAAAAAACACAAATGTTAGCCAATTCAATTTAGTTCCAAGTAATTTAGTTCAATTCGCACTAGAATAAACCATAGAATTCCCAGAAATCCCATTAGATATGAATGACAAACATTATACGTGGCATTTTTTTTTCACCAAAAATCCAATGTGAACACCATTTTGCCTCATGTGCTTATTACATGACTAACAGCCCCCTCTTTAGACACAAACTCTTCATTTTGACATTTTCTGAAAACTTGGATTTATTTTAAATCAGAATTGAGTGGATGAGTTAGCTGCTGGCTTGTTTCAGACCTACTAACCAAACAAGTCAAATTCTTTGTATTAATTTCAGATCACTGCATATCTTTAGCAAAAATATTGCTATATTGAAATAAAAATGTTAAAATTAAAATGCTAGATTATTATGTACTGCATATTGTAACATCATACAAAATGTAATACATGATCTCAGAACGATGCAAGGTGTGGGTGAAGTTCTCCCAACATGTTGCTTTTGTCTAGTTGCTGATAGTCAATCTCTAAAATCTTGAATGAACTGCATCTACTTTAATCTTGGGTTGAAAGGAAATATGTCAGCTCTGATATATGATTTAAACAAAAGTTTTTAAAAGTTTGATGTTTTTTCTACACCATTACAGATTTATAACAGCAGTTCAGTCAAAAATAATTCATGAACTTTACACACAGGAAATTATACCTTAATATATCTAAATTCCTATAGCAATCATGTTGTAGCAGTGGGATTCTTCCATTTTCCAAACTGCAAAGTCTTATGGCCTCTCAGGCTGCTTAGAAGGATTTGAAGTCATATGTAAATAATTTGCCAAAGTAAGGAATGACTGACTTAGCAGGGTGTGAAGCAAAATGGAAAATGTTTAAGGTATTGCCAGAAATCGCATGTGGTGCTCACGCTGATGAAAATTAAATGGTCTTTTATTTAAATTTAATGAGGTGCTTTGCATATGAAAACGACTTCAAATTTGTACAAAAAAAATCATATTCTTAAATGTTTTAATGTTTGTGAATAAGACAATGACTTAATTCATTAAAAATCAACCAGAGAGGTCAAGGGTGCTTGCTTGATCGAGCCTTTGAAAATGTAAAATATGGTCAGAGTTGGACATAAATTTGAAACATAATCTTAAGGAGGGTGTTATCAACATATAGCCCTGTATAAAAGGAAATCATTGTTCCTTTATGACATCCATTTTTTTGTGATATGATTTATTGTTTAAACTAACATTAGAAAAATGAGCTGAGTGTAGTTACTGAGCATTCCATTTGTGAGGGACTTGGATTACTATCTCTAGCCAGCAATCCAGGCTGTTTCAGCAATCTTTCAACGTGGTACTTTAATTCAGGACCTTCATGTTGGCAATTATAATAACCGGAGTAAATCAGTCTACATTTGATTAACAAGAAATATTTTTTAAATACAAATTTGGCTTTAAATAATTAGTATTAATTTAAATGACAGGACTTTATAAAGTTTTATTGATAGTGAAATGCTACGATGTTTTAAGAGGAACCACAAAGTCAAGAAGAAATCAGTAATTATAATGTGAAAGCTCTATGTGGGACTAGATAAATGTTTTTTTTTGAAAAAGACTAATGGTCCCAGAATAGAGCAAGCTGAAAATAATATAATGACTTACTTACTTATAATGAAGTCAGTCAACAAGAAACAATGAAGACAGCAGCATTTTAAACAATTAGGAGCTGAAACTGCAACAATAAACTGGGTATATTTATAGTTAATTGTAGTCATTATGAACAAACTACAATTATTGGCTCTCAAGTGATCAATTATGTTGGAAATCACTTCCTTTCAGTCTCATCTCACGATAAAACTTTTTGATGACATCACTAAGCTAGAATCTGGAGATTCAAATGAATGCCCAGCAGGAATTTATCAGCCCCGAAGGAGATCTATGGGCATTTTAAAACTATGCTCACTACCCAATCGCCGTCCCCCTCCCCTTCCCACAGTGAATAGATGTGGGAGGGAACAGAATCAGGAAAATGGAATTTGTAGTTCATTTCAACTTCAGTGACAGACTGAGACTTTTCTACCAGACTGCCATGAAGATAAAGATTTTTTTTTAAATGGACAATTTCCTGGAATCTAATGAACTGGCAGTACTGGAATTTTCTTTTTAGACAAGAGAAAGGCACAAAGATCAGGCTTTCTGCAACAATTACAAAAATCCATCCCAAGATGCAGAATTTTACTTTTAAAAATCGATGAGATGTGTGATACCATCTTGAGATGGGAGTTCTAGAGGTAGGCTTTCTACATTGGCAGAAACTGGTTGGTTTCTCAAACTGCGTCAAATGAGACTTCCACTGAGGAATACTATTCACAATAAACTATACTGAATAACTATTAATTATAAATACATGATCAAATGGAAATTTTGATTCTATAAAATAGGAAAGTAAATGGCGAAAGATGGCAACAATCAGCCAACAGATTCATGAGGTTCAGAGTAACATAGACCGGGATTTTACTCAGCTCACCAGATCCATGGCGGGTCCCAACCTTGCTGCGAGCTCCATCCTGCTCTGAGGTGCTGCAAACACCACAAAGGTGCAGGGCTGCATCCAGGCTCTCCCATGACTCCTTCCATAAGGAATATGGAGGGAGTCACAGCACACGGGGAGGTCCTTTTCCTTTCCAATGGGCGGATGAGACCTGCCCAGGAGATCAACAAAGCCTGGTTGCACATTACACAGGAGGGCACAAGCAGGGATGTAGTCAGGAGGACCTGGGTGCAGTGCCACAAATGTTTCAATGATCTCAGCAGATCATGTACCTTAGTACAAAGCCACACGCAGCCTCATCTTGCTGTGCCTCTCATCACATCCCCATCATTCTGCCTTACCTACCCTACTCCTGCACATCCTTACACCAATTTATCTTTCACCTCCACACATTCCTTTCTATCTATATTATCACATCCCCATCTCAATAACCAATCACCACACTCACCCTCATCCTAGTACAATCATACCAACTAACAACACACATGTAGGCACTTGGCTGTTTTATGCAATGTTTATGTAAAGTTTCTGTTAATGTGGTGTCAAACATTGAAACCTTTATTTTCAACACTGCGTTCTTGAACAGATTTAAGGCACGTTTGGAAGTGCCTTAGTGAGTTGCAGTGAACAGTGAGACATAATAGTACCCTCCCACAATGGTCATAAATGTGAAAGGAATGGCTTGGGCATTGTTGGGATGCTTTATGGTGTTAGTGTGGGGTGGTGCCAACCTGGCGCATCATCTGACAGCCAGAGTGTGCAGTATCAAGTGAAGTAAATCTGGCCATGGTGAGGCCATCCCTGGCCTCCCAGGCAGCAATGTGATCGCGTGCTGATGCTCGCTGTCCTGTGCACCATCAGTTGATTGCGGAGAAGGTTGGTATTGTTGTTGGTGCTGCTGGTGTGCCTGTTGCTGTTGGGGCTGATTGTGGTGGGATTTTGAGGACCAAGGTGGGAGAGTATAAAAGGGCACCAATGCTGATGGAATAGATGGCAGGTGAAATAGAGATAATAGAAGCAATCTGTCAATGGTGAGAGAGGTAATGAGGTAATGAGGTAATGAGGTCAGACTGGATGGAGACTTGTGTAAAGAATTGAGCATGGTGGGTCTGTTGTGGAAATGCAGGGCCCAAGTTTCCACATGATTTGCGCCTGATTTTTTAGGAGCAACTGGTGGAGAACGGACTATCTTAGAAATCGCAATTCTCCACATTTTTTTTTCCTGCAGTTCTAGTCAGGTAGAACAGAACAGAATTTTTTCTTCAAAAGGGGGCGTGTCCGGCCACTGACGCCTGATTTCAAAGTTTCCACAGTGAAAACGTACTCCAAACTAAAGTAGAATGGAGCAAGTGAAGATTTTTGTAGAACTGAAAAAACCTGTTCTACACATTAAAAAATCAGGTGCAGGTTACAAATTAGGTGTCCAGAACGAGGTGGGGGGGGGGGGGGGGGGGAAAGGGAAGTCATTAAATTCTACAATCAATCATTATTTATACTTCTACAAATAAATCCAACCTGAATAAACATTTATAAGCAAAGAAAAGATTAAATAAACCATCTTCTTACCTGTGTGAAAGTGCTTCAGCCATCGTTTGTTCCCGCGGGGGTGGGGGAAGGAGACAGCCGTTTATTGCCGCGGAGGGGAGGGAGGGGAAGGAGACAGCGGGTTGTTGTTGTGGAGGGGAGGGAGGGGAAGGAGACAGCGGGTTGTTGCCGCGGAGGGGAGGGAGGGGAAGGAGACAGCGGGTTGTTGCCGCGGAGGGGAGGGAGGGGAAGGAGACAGCGGGTTGTTGTTGTGGAGGGGAGGGAGGGGAAGGAGACAGCGGGTTGTTGCCGCGGAGGGGAGGGAGGGGAAGGAGACAGCGGGTTGTTGTGGAGGGGAGGGAGGGGAAGGAGACAGCCGTTTGTTGCCGCGGAGGGGAGGGAGGGGAAGGAAACAGCTGTTTGTTGCCGTGGAGGGGAGGGAAGGGGAGGAAACCGCCGTTTGTTGCTGTGGAGGGTGGGGAGGGGAAGGAGACAGTGAGAAGGGTAGCCTCAGTGCCGATGTGCTGATGGCAATGTGATTTTATTAAAAAATGTTCAAAAATTAAACAGCTACAAAGAACTACAAAAATGGGCGAGTGCCAATATTTTTTTCACACTGAGCATGCGCGAACACTTCAACGCGCACGCGCAGCGTTGCCGGCAGGAAAAAAACTAATTTAAATAGTACCCGCCCCCTCCCACTTACAAAACCGGCGCGAGTGTAGGCTCCGCCCCCCTGGGCGCCGCGCCAAACAGACAAGGAGCTGTAAAGCGCTCGAGAATAGCCCATTTTTTTTCTGGCGCCGTTTTAGGCGTGAAAAACGGGCGCCCAGCTCAGAGGGGCGCCCGTTTTTTATCCTGTGGAAACTTGGGCCCGCAGTGAGGAACAGCTTGTGGCTGAGGGAAGGTATTTCTAAGGTGGGTGCTTTTACTTCACATTTGAAGCGGTTAACTCATCAGCTGATTCAATGGTTACTGAACTCCAGCGTCAGCTTAAAAGATGTGGTCCATGACCAGAGTGGACCCTGTGGGTGAGCTGTCAAGTGCAAAAGGTAAGCTGATCATCATACTTAAGTGGCTCTAAACAAGCCATTAATTACCTGAATTG
Organism: Pristiophorus japonicus; assembly: GCF_044704955.1. Taxonomy (NCBI): domain Eukaryota; kingdom Metazoa; phylum Chordata; class Chondrichthyes; family Pristiophoridae; genus Pristiophorus; species Pristiophorus japonicus. Next base: position 194,214,013 of record NC_091980.1, on the reverse strand, counting down.
GGTCACTTGCCGCTGCCTGCTCAGCACTGGCAGACCCGACATCGGGAAAGGTGTATGGGAGTGAATTGACAGCGGGTTCCTGATCAAATTTCCCACCTGACCCGCTACCAATCCCGCCCGCTGACACCCACCCCCAGAAAATTCTGGCCAAAGAGTCAACCCAGATAGAGAAATGGCCAATTTACAGCTGCATTGTAAATGAGGGTTGAGTGTACCAATAAATGAAAGTGATTTTGAAACTTTGTATTGCTTAATTATTCATGTAGGAATTGTGCCTTTACCTGAAGATTTGATGAATAAAATCATCATATTTTGGTTTGTTCCTATTAAATAAGCTGAACCAGAAAAATCTCCTTTCAATTCAGTATTATGAGAAAAGGTATTAGCACTAACTATTTTGACTGTTACAATGATGTATTTTCAGGTAATTACCTTGGATTTAGTTTTAAACAAAACCAATGCAATACCAATGGACACTCACCCAAAGGTTTTAAAATGTAATCTTTGCTTGAACTTCTTAAATAAAAACTGATGAAGCATACAGTTTGCTGACCAATCATTATTGTTCAAGACCAGGCACTTTGATGGTATATTTAAGTTATATGTGCATTTCCAGCACATTAGGAGTGGGCCCGCCAAGTTGGATGCTTAACCGCCCGTTTTGTGTTTGAAAAGCAGGCGTTGCGCAATCAAATTTCCAGGGTGTAATTTTTAAAAACAACTATACATTTTAAATTTCACATCCACTTCTAACATAATGCACCTACATTGACTCACAGTCTAGCAATGCCGAGTTTAAAATTTTCATCCTGGTTTTTAAATCCCTCCATGGACTCTCTAACCTCCTCCAGCTCTACAACCTTTCGAGATCTCTGCACTCGGCCAAATCTGGCAATTTGAGTATCCCTGATTTCTAGCGCCTCACCATTGCCGGCTGTGCTTTCAGCTGTTTAGGCCCCAAGCTCTGGAATTCCGTCGCTAAACTTACATGGCTCAGTGTCAAATTTTGTCTGGTAATAATGCTCCTGCGAAGCGTCTTGGGTTAAAAGGCACTATATAAATGCAAGTTGTTGTTACATAAAAAATAGGTGCAGGAGTAGGCCATTTGGCCCTTCGAGCCTGCACCGCCATTCAATAAGATCATGGCTGATCATTCCTTCAGTACCCCTTTCCTGCTTTTTCTCCATACCTCTTGATCCCCTTAGCCATAAGGGCCATATCTAACTCCCTCTTAAATATATCCAATGAACTGGCATCAACAACTCTCTGTGGCAGGGAATTCCATAGGTTAACAACTCTGAGTGAAGAAGTTTCTCCTCATCTCAGTCCTAAATGGCCTACCCCTTATCCTAAGGCTATGTCCCCTGGTTCTGGACTTCCCCAACATCAGGAACATTCTTCCCGCATCTAACTTGTCCAGTCCCGTCAAAATCTTATACATTTCCATGAGATCCCCTCTCATCCTTCCAAACTCCAGTGAATAAAGGCCCAGTTGATCCAGTCTCTCCTCATATGACAGTCCAGCCATCCCTGGAATCAGTCTGGTTAACCTTCGCTGCACTCCCTCAATAGCAAGAACGTCCTTCCTCAGACTAGGAGACCAAAACTGATCACAATATTCCAGGTGAGGCATCACTCAGGCCCTGTACAACTGCAGTAAGACCTCCCTGCTCCTATACTCAAATCCCCTAGCTTTGAAGGCCAACATACCATTTGCCTTTTTACTGCCTGCTGTACCTGCATGCCCACTTTCAGTGACTGATGAACCATGACACCGAGGTCTCGTTGCACCTCCCCTCTTCCTAATCTGCCGCCATTCAGATAATATTCTGCCTTTGTGTTTTTGCCCCCAAAATGGATAACCTCACATTTATCCACATTATACTGCATCTGCCATGCATTTGCCCACTCACCTAACCTGTTCAAGTCACCCTGCAGCCTCTTAGCGTTCTCCTCACAGCTCACACCGCCACCGAGTTTAGTGTCATCTGCAAACTTGGAGATATTATACTCAATTCCTTCATCTAAATCGTTAATGTGTATTGTAAAGAGCTGGGGTCCCAGCACTGAGCCCTGCGGCATTCCACTAGTCACTGCCTGCCATTCTGAAAAGGACCTGTTTATCCCGACTCTCTGCTTCCTGTCTGACAACCAGTTCTCTATCCACGTCAGTACATTACCCCAATACCATGCGCTTTGATTTTGCACACCAATCTCTTGTGCAGGACCTTGTCAAAAGCCTTTTGAAAGTTCAAATACACCACATCCACTGGTTCTCCCTTGTCCACTCTACTAGTTACATCCTCAAAAAATTCCAGAAGGTTCGTCAAGAATGATTTCCCTTTCATAAATCCATGCTGACTTGGACCGATCCTGTCACTGTTTTCCAAATGCGCTGCTATTTCATCCTTAATGATTGATTCCAAAATTTTCCCCACTACTGATGTCAGGCGAACCGGTCTATAATTATCCGTTTTCTCTCTCCCTCCTTTTTTAAAAAGTGGTGTTACATTAGCTACCCTCCAGTCCATAGGAATTGATCCAGAGTCGGTAGACTGTTGGAAAATGATCACCAATGCATCCACTATTTCTAGGGCCACTTCCTTAAGTACTCTGGGATACAGACTATCAGGCCCCGGGGATTTATCAGCCTTAAATCCCATCAATTTCCCTAACACAATTTCCCACCTAATGAGGATATCCTTCAGTTCCTCCTTCTCACTAGACCCACTGTCCCCTAGTACATTCTGAAGGTTATTTGTGTCTTCCTTCATGAAGACAGAACCGAAGTATTGGTTCAATTGGTCTGCCATTTCTTTGTTCCCCATTATAAATTCACTTGAATCCGACAGCAAGGGACCTACATTTGTCATCATTAATCTTTTTCTCTTCACATATTTATAGAAGCTTTTGCAGTCAGTTTTTATGTTCCCTGCTAGCTTCCTCTCATACTCTATTTTTGATCAATTTTGGGTCACCATGTCCTGTGCCAATCTTGCCTGCATGGGCATTCATCAGTTATTTTTGACCTGGGTGCCCTTTATTCCAATGTAAAGTGAGACCACATTGGAAGGAGTACTACATTTCCGAACACTGACCCTTCTTGTCATGTATCTTACTTTATTATATATAACTGTATCCTAACATGCTATACATGACTGTGATAAGATATGAGCTGTAACCACCAGCATACCTTACCACCAGGGGTGCACTTGCAAGAGACAGGTATATAAGGACAGGTCTCAGGCAAGTGCAGCATTCCAGAACTGTGAAATAAAGGTGCAGGTCCAGAGTGACCTTGACTTCACTACATGCCTCGTGTGAATCTGTACTGAGGGGACAGGATTTTACAGTGGCAACGAGTTACGGGATTACAGAATCCACAGAATGGCGAACAACGGATCAGATGAAAAGTACAATGCGGGAGACAATTGGGAGGAATTTATAGAACCAAAGACTGGTTAGGCGACGATAAGGCAGACAAGAGAAGAGCCCAGCTCTTGACCAGCTGTGGCTCGAAAACATACGCTTTAATGAAGGATCTGTTGGCACCTGAGAAACCAGCAAGCAAGTCGTATGAAGAATTGAGGACACTGGTAAGAGACCACCTGAAGCCAGCGAGCAGCCTACACATGGCCAGACACAGGTTCTACAACTACAGACGCTGTGTGGGCCAGAGCATACCCGACTTCGTGGCAGAACTTCGGAGGGTGGCTAGTTTATGTGAGTTCTCCGATGAACTGAGGAGAGAAATGCTGAGAGATTTTTTCATTGAAGGAATAGGCCACGCAGGCATATTCTGAAAGCTCATAGAGACCAAGAACCTGACCATAGAGGCAGCAGCACTGGTTGCACAGACATTCTTGGTAGGGGAAGAAGAAACGAGGTTGATTTACAATGCAGGTACGACAACTAACGAAATTTTGGAACAAGAAGTTCACAGCACAATAAAAGCTGCTATCCCCACACACAGACAAAACCGGGAGAACAGGTTCTCGACAGCAGGCAGAAGCCATCAAAGGCCACAGGAATGGCTGTTCACACCTCATCAACCCACAATGCGAGCAATCAACGACAAACTGAGAGAATCTCAAGAGAAATCAGCCAGGTGCAGCTCATTCTTTGGAAACTCTGAACAATGGAACAGGTCTGTGCTGGAGGTGTGGGGGTGGGCACTCATCAAGGAGATGTTGATTTCAGCAGGCTGTTTGCAGAAATTGTGAATTTACAGGGCATTTGGCCCGCATATGCAAAAAAACGGCAGCTCGACTGGTATACGAATCGGATGGGTCGGAAAGCGGACCAGAAGATGGTGGGGACAGTACCCGGGACACTGGTGTACAGCGGGTCAACACGAGCAATGTCCGCTGCTCCTACAACAGGACACTTCCTATAATGATGAGGGTCCTACTCAACGGGATATCTGTCAATATGGAGCTGGATACGGGAGCGAGTCAATCTCTCATGGGCGCTCAACAATTTGAACAACTGTGGCCGCATAAAAGACGGACCAAAACTCACAAGGGTCGACACCAAACTAAGGACCTATACCAAAGAAATCGTACCAGTCCTCGGCAGAGCCATGCTCTCTGTCACACACAAAGGGACAGTGAACCGACTTCCCCTGTGGATTGTCCCCGGAGACCCCCCAGCACTGCTGGGGAGAAGCTGGCTGGCAAAACTAAACTGGAAATGGGATGATGTCCATGCCATGTCATTAGAGGAACAGACCTCCTGCTCAACAGTTCTAAGTCGATTTGAACATCTCTTTCAGCCAGGTGTGGGAACTTTCAAAGGGGCCAAAGTCAAAATCTACATCACACAGGATGCTAGACCGGTCCATCACAAGGCCAGAGCTGTTCCCTATGTGATGAGGGAAAAGATTGAACACGAACTAGACAGGCTTCTGCAGGAAGGCATTATATCACCTGTGGAATTTAGCGACTGGGCAAGTCCCATCGTCCCAGTCATGAAGCCTGATGGATCCGTACGAATCTGTGGGGACTACAAATCTACCATAAACAGAGTCTCCCTACAGGACCAGTACCCGCTGCCGAGAGCAGAGGACTTATTTGCCACATTGGCTGGAGGTAAACTTTTCTCAAAATTAGACCTCACATCTGCGTATAAGACGCAAGAATTGACCGAGGAATCCAAGCTACTCACCACAATCAACACACATCAAGGCCTTTTCATGTACAATCAATGCCCATTCGGCATCAGGTCGGCAGTTGCCATATTCCAGCGCAACATGGAGAGTCTGCTCAAGTCCATCCCGGGGACGGTTGTATTTCAAGACATACTTATCACGGGCAGGGACACCGACTCCCATCTCCGTAATTTGGAGGAAGTACTAAAGCGGTTGGATCGGTAGGCCTATGAGTCAAGAAATCCAAGTGCCTGTTTCTCGCACCCGAGGTTGAATTTTTGGGCAGAAGGATTGCCGCTGATGAAATCCGCCCAACAGAGTCCAAAACAGAAGCAATTCGCCTGGTACCCAGGCCCAGGAATGTCTCAGAACTGCGCGCCTTTCTTGGGCTACTCAATTACTTTGGGAACTTTATGCAGAACTTAAGCACGCTGCTGGAGCCTCTCCATGTGCTACTCAGGAAGGGGTGCGATTGGTTTTAGGGGGACGCCAGGGAACGCGCCTTCAATAAGGCACGCAACCTTCTGTGTTCCAATAGTGTTTTGACTCTTTGACCCAGGTAAAAAGCTAGTTCTCACATGCGATGCGTCAGCGTATAGTGTCGGGCGCGTTTTGCAACATGTCAATAGTGTGGGCAAATTACAAACCCATAGCTTATGCCTCCAGGTCACTTTCGCGGGTGGAGCGCGGGTACGGAATGGTAGAGAAGGAGGCGCTCGCATGCGTGTACAGTGTCAAAAAGATGCACCAATACCTTTTCGGGGCCAAGTTCGCATTAGAAACCAACCACAAGCCCCTCACGTCCCTCCTATCCGAGAGCAAGGCAATAAACGCCAACGCCTCAGTGAGAATTCAACGGTGGGCTCTCATGCTGGCGTCCTACGACTATACCATAAGGCACAGACAACTGTGCCGACGCGCTCAGCAGGCTACCCCTGGCGACCACGGAAGGGTCTGACGAACAGGACTGTGAGATAGTCATGGCAATCAATGCCTTTGAGTCCACAGGTTCACTCATGACGGCTTGCCAAATCAGAGCCGGGACGGCCAGCGACCCCACGTTATCCTTAGTAAAAAGATGTGTCCTAACCGGTGACTGGGCAGAGGCTCGCGATGCCTGCCCCGAGGAATTAAAACCTTTTCACAGGCGCATGCATGAGCTATCACTACAAGCAGACTGCCTGATGTGGGGCAGCCGAGTAGTCATGCCTCTGCGAGGCAGAGAGGCATTTGTCCGAGAGCTCCACCGCGAGCACCCGGGGATCGTTCTCATGAAGGCCATAGCCAGATCCCACGTTTGGTGGCCTGGTATTGACGCGGACCTGGAGCTCTGCGTCCAAAGGTGCACTATTTGTGCCCAACTCAGCAATGCCCCCAGGGAGGCTCCACTGAGCCCCTGGCCTACAAAACCATGGTCGCGGGTGCACGTAGACTATGCGGGCCCATTCATGGGCAAAATGGTCCTCGTAGTTGTAGATGCATTTTCAAAGTGGATCGAATGCACCATTTTAAACTCGAGCACAACCTCCACCACTGTGGAGAGCCTCGCAACCATGTTTGCAACACACGGAATCCCTGACAAATTGGTCAGTGACAATGGTCCGTGCTTCACCAGCGCAGAATTCCAAGACTTTGTAATTGACCACGGCATAAATCACATCAAGACGGCACCGTTCAAGCCGGCCTCCAACAGCCAGGTGGAGAGAGCAGTGCAAATCATTAAACAAGGCATGCTTAAAATCCAAGGTCCCACGCTACAGGGTCGCCTGTCACGACTGCTGCTGGCATACAGATTTCGCCCGCACTCATTGACTGGGAACCCCCCACCACGCAACTGTTGATGAAAAGGACTTTAAAAACAAGGCTCTCATTAATCCTCCCAGACATGCACGAAATCGTTGAGGCAAAGCCGTAAGCTGACTGAGTACCATGACAGAAATTCGAAGGGGAGATGGAATGAGATAGGGGACAAAGTGTTTGTACTAAACTATGGCAGGGGTCCCAAATGGCTTGCAGGGACAGTAACGGGCAAGGAAGGAAACAGGCTACTGGTAGTACAAATGGACAATGGCAAAACCTGCCGGAGGCATGTAGACCAAGTCAAAAGCAGATTTACCAACAACACTGCGGAACCAGAGGCAGACTACAATTTGGAACTCGCACCACACCTGGTGTACAGACAGAGGGAACAACCTGAGGAAAGGGCAATCCCGACAGCCCAGGCGAGATACCAGCAACCACACCCAAAGAAAAACAGACACCAAGGCAAACAACTGAACCACAATTCAGACGCTCCACGCGAGAGCGTAGACCACATGAGAGACTGAACCTATAAAGACAAGAAGACCTTGGGGGAGGGTGATGTCATGTATCTTACATTATTATATATAACTGTATCCTAACATGCTATACATGACTGTAATAAGATATGACCTGTAACCACCAGCATACCTTACCACCAGGGGTGCACTTGCAAGAGACAGGTATATCAGGACCGGTCTCAGGCAAGTGCAGCATTCCAGAGCTGTGAAATAAAGGTGCAGGTCCAGAGTGACCTTGACTTCACTACATGCCTCGTGTGAATCTGTACTGAGGGGACAGGACTTTACACTTCTCACCTGGATGAACACAAATATTTAAAAGCAAATTAATCACCAAGTTTAAATGAATGCTTGTTCTCAACTGAATTTACATGTCATTGAGCTGATGAAATCCATAACTGCTCAGCTACGTGGCTCCCTGGGTGAATTTAAGGCTTAAAATATCAAGCAGTAGATTTTATTTTTACCACCTGGAGATTCAGACCAGAGAGAAAATCAAGCAGGAAGATTGTGCTACCTTTAGAGAGCCTATCTAATTTTCTTTCCATTAAATGGAAGGAAATTCAGGTAGACTGTTACTGGAGATGTGATCCCTGCACCAGATTTTCTTCTCTGCCTTTCGCCCAGATGGTAAAGATAAAAATCGACCCCCAAGTTACCAAAAGGCTGTCGATATGAGTTTAGAAATTTCTCCCCCGCACCCTCGCCTCAAATACATACCAATGCCTTTAAGAGATTAGGCAATATTGTCAAACTTCAGAAATGTCATATAACTTTACAAGCATAGATTTATATTTTTCTGGGTGGTTTACTGAATTGTGTATGGTTATATACACAACAACAACTTGCATTTATACAGGGCCTTTAACATAGTAAAATGTCCCAAGGCACTTCACAGGAGTGTTATCAAACAATATTTGTGGTAAATGTTTCACAATCTTAATGGGACAACTCAAATGGGGGAGAAATTTGTGTGTTTAGTGCCACGAGATGGCGCTAAAATGCCATTCAGAGTTCTACTGCCTGCTGATGGCAGTTCCAGCACCACACGCCATATCCGTTTTGCCGGTAGCGCTGTCAGGGACATCTCAGTCACGGAGATCATGACGTCAGTGAGTGTGCAGCCAGACACTTTGTTTTGGCTATTGAACTTACCAGCTGGAGAAAGCAATGACAGGTTAAGGTCGCGTACAGCAGCAGGAAGTCGGCTCCAGCGACGCTATTTAAAGGGATTCTCACCAATCACTCACACCTGACAGGGTTTGAAATTTGAGTGTCTGTGTTCTAATTCCTGCTATTGCAAGAGTTTTCTTTAGTCATTTCAGGGTTATTTGGTATCCAGGAATGTTCTGTCAAGTACAAAATGTCTGGATCACCATGGTCTCTCTGGGAGTCTACCATCATTTGCAGACTGGAAATGATAGGCCCCATGCACTGCAAAGAGCCTTATGCAATGTTGGAGGTGGACTCCTCCACGCTCCTTGCCACTGGTGAGAGGCTCTCTGGCAGCCTTGGCATTGCACCTAGAATTTCCATGTGCATGCCCATCATCTTCTTCTAAAGGCCTCCCCATCAAGGTCCTCATCAGAGTCCTGTGGAGCAGAATTCACGCACGAACTCGCCCTCTGGGGAGCTGGTCTCCGAGATACCCTTTTCCACTGGCCTTGCTGCAGCCCACTCGTGCTCGGTGCCTCATCCTGTACAGAATCCGCTACTACACTAGTCTCAAGAACGTGTAGTGCCAGTATCTGAGCCGGTGTCTGTGAGTGACAGATGCGGTGACGCGGCGTCTTCTTCCTCCTTGTTCTCTGCGGTACCCCTCAGGGACAGGCGCTCAGGTGCTTGCTCGTTATCTGAAAGCATTAAGGCACACGAGATGGTTATGGTGAGGAGAGAGGGGCAGGAAGGCAGAAATGCATGCATACAGCATGAGTAGCTTGAAAGTGAGAAAAGATTGTGGGCTGAGAGGGAAGTTGGATGTGAGAAGGAAATGAACATACCGTTGTAGTCCCCAAGCGGGGAGGGGTCAACATTGCCAGTGGCCACGGGCCCACAACCTGGCACCCAATGATCTTCAGCATTCAACTCTCCAGCTGGCTCAGCTGTTCAATGTGGGCTTGGTCCCTGGCTATCCGCTCCTGCTTCTTCCAGTTTTGAGCCACCTTGGCCTGCAAGAGAAAGGAAAGTGTGTGAGTGAGTGTGTGGCAATGTGTTTGGATGATGTGCCTGCCATAGTTGAATAGCTGTCTTTGTGTGCAAGATGTGAGATGTGTGTGTGAGTGTTGCTGGGTAGAGATTGTCAGTGGGCAAGTGCTGGAGGTGTGGTGCATTGAGCAGTGTGTGAAGCTTGTGATACAGATGGTGTTATGTAGCATTTGTTGAAACCTTCACTCACCCTAACCACCCAAGTGAGGTTGTTAAACGTTTTCCTGCCCTGTGTGTGGGTCCTGGGGACCACAGTGCTGCCCATGATGTGGTCCGCTATCTCCCTCCACATAGCGCGGCAGACTTGTGGCGAGTGCCTCCTGCATGTTAGCAAGTACAGAACCGCCCGCCTTCTCTCCACCGTGAAAACTAATGCCGCAGGAGCTTCATCCGAGAACCTATGGACTCTCTCCCTCCATCTGCGGTCTGCCATGGTCCCTACCGATGTTTTCTAATGAGTGCTTGATTTGCTGCTAAAGCAGCTACACAGCCAACAATCCTGAGAATAAGGTGCTGCAGCATCAATGAAACTCCTTTTTATGTAGTGGCAGTCAAGACTTGCAATTAGACTTCCCTCAATATTGTTCCAGCTTTTCAGTGTTACGCCAATGAGCTTGAGTTTTTAGACTAGAATCGTGATTGCAATCATTTTAATGAGGAGTTAGCACACATTTTGCGTGCATTCTAGATGATTTTCAGGTGGCGCAGCTTAACTTTTTTTAGTCTAAAAACTGCCCATTTTTTGGCTATAACGAATGTTTAGCCCAATAATTCAGTTTTCTGTAATGTATCAGACACTGGTGGCTTTATGCCATGCATCGTATGCTGGAGCACTTAGTCAATCTGTTTCTCATCAATTTGTTTCTGCTAAACTCAAAATTGCACTAACTAGAAGTCTTGCTTCTTTATTTGTACCAAACTACTTAATAAAAATGTATAAAGAATGCTCCATCTAATTGATTACAATACAAATTTATACGGCCAGAATAACAACACATTAGGAAATGTTTTTTCTTCTATTAAGTTCTCCAAGCATTTGAGATCATATGGAAGAAGATGAATGCTAAAGAAAAACCTTAAAGCTATCATGTAACTTAGAATCATAGTAAAAATGTTCCTAACATGCCTCTGCATTAAGAAAACTCCTTTCATTCTTCGGTGATAATCTTAAATTTATACTATTTAGCTACCAATTCATCAACTAGTCGACATAATTTTCCTATTTACCTTATCAAAGCTCTTCAAAATGTTACATGTGAAGCAATAAGTTTGGTAACTTCATTTAAAAATAGTAAATTGCTCACCATCAAATTAAAAATGCTCTGAAAAATGTATACATAGGACTCTTTTAAAGTCTCACTGAAGGAAAAAGAAAAGTGCATTTGATAAATGCTTGGCACTAAAGGAACAAATAGAAACATAGAAACATAGAAAATAGGTGCAGGAGTAGGCCATTCGGCCCCTCGAGCTTGCACCGCCATTCAATAAGATCATGGCTGATCATTCCTTCAGTACTCCTTTCCTGCTTTCTCTCTATACCCCTTGATCCCCTTAACCATAAGGGCCATATCTAACTCCCTCTTGAATATATCCAGTGAACTGGCATCAACAACTCTCTACGGCAGGGAATTCCACAGGTTAACAACTCTGAGTGAAGAAGTTTCTCCTCATCTCAGTCCTAAATGGCCTACCCATTATCCTAAGACTATGTCCCCTGGTTCTGGACTTCCACAACATCGAAAACATTCTTCCCGCATCTAACCTGTCCAGTCCCGTCAGAATCTTATATGTTTCTATGAGATCCCCTTTCATCCTTCTAAACGCCAGTGAATAAAGGCCCAGTTGATCCAGTCTCTCCTCATATGACAGTCCAGCCATCCCTGGGATCAGTCTGGTGAACCTTCACTGCACTCCCTCAATAGCAAGAACGTCCTTCCTCAGACTAGGAGATCAAAACTGAACACAATATTCCAGGTGAGGCCTCACTAAGGCCCCGTACAACTGCAGTAACACCTCCCTGCTCCTATATTCAAATCCCCCTTCTTTACCGCATGCCCACTTTCAGTGACTGATGAACCATTTCACCCAGGTCTCGTTGCACCTCCCCTTTTTCTAGTCTGCCACCATTCAGATAATATTCTGCCTTCGTGTTTTTGCCCCCAAATTTATCCACATTATACTGCATTTGCCATGTATTTTCCCACTCACCTAATCTGTCCAAGTCACCCTGCAGCCTCTTAGCATCCTCCTCACAGCTCACACCACCACCCAGTTTAGTGTCATCCGCTTACATGGAGATATTACACTCTATTCCTTCATCCAAATCGCTAATGTATATTGTAAAGAGCTGAAGTCCCAGCACTGCGCCCTGCGGCATCCCACTAGTAACTGCCTGCCATTCTGAAAAGGACCCGTTTATCCCGACTCTCTGCTTCCTGTCTGACAACCAGTTCTCTATCCACGTCAGTAGATTACCCCCAATACCATGCACTTTGATTTTGTACACCAATCTCTTGTGAAAAGCCTTTTGAAAGTCCAAATACACCTCATCCAATGGTTCTCCCTTGTTCACTCTACTAGTTACATCTTCAAAAAATCCAGAAGATTCGTCAAGCATGATTTCACTTTCATAAATCCATGCTGACTCGATCTGATCCTGTCACTGCTTTCCAAATGGGCTTCTATTTCATCCTTAATGAATGATTCCAACATTTTCCCCACTACAGATGTCAGGCTAACCGATCTATAATTACCATTTTCCAACATTCCATAAGACTCTGGATCAGTTCCTATGGAGTGGAGGGTAGCCAATGTAACCCCACTTTTTAAAAAAGGAGGGAGAGAGAAAACAGGGAATTATTGACCGGTCAGCCTGACATCGGGAGTGGGTAAATGATGGAATCAATTATTAAGGATGTCATATCAGCGCATTTGGAAAGAGGCGACATGATAGGTCCAAGTGAACATGGATTTGTGAAAGGGAAATCATGCTTGACAAATCTTCTGGAATTTTTTGAGGATGTTTCCAGTAGAGTGGACAAGGGAGAACCAGTTGATGTGGTGTATTTGGACTTTCAGAAGGCTTTCGACAAGGTCCCACACAAGAGATTAATGTGCAAAGTTAAAGCACATGGGATTGGGGGTAGAGTGCTGACATGGATTGAGAACTGGTTGGCAGACAGGAAGCAAAGAGTAGGAGTAAATAGGTACTTTTCAGAATGGTAGGCAGTGACTAGTGGGGTACCGCAAGGTTCTGTGCTGGGGCCCCAGCTGTTTACATTGTACATTAATGATTTAGACAAGGGGATTAAATGTAGTATCTCCAAATTTGCGGATGACACTAAGTTGGGTGGCAGTGTGAGCTGTGAGGAGGATGCTATGAGGCTGCAGAGTGACTTGGATAGGTTAGGTGAGTGGGCAAATGCATGGCAGATGAAGTATAGGGCCCAAGTTTCCACAAGAAAAAGAACGGGCGCCCCTCCGAGCTGGGCGCCCGTTTTTCGCGCCTAAAACGGCGCCTAAAAAAATCCTCGGTATTCTCCACCTACTTACAGGTCCTGTGGCACTCGGCGCAGTCAGCACGAGCTGTGGGGGGGCGGAGCCACCGGGACCTCTGCACATGCGCGCTACAGTCGGCACGCAAGTGCAGTAGCTCCAGGCGGCGAACTGTGTGAGAGGGGCCCGAAGCACGCAGCCCCTAGCCCTGGCCCAATGGCCTCACTGGGGCTGCGTGAATGAGGCTCCTCCCACGGCCAGCTCCTGCTCCCCGCCCGACCAGACCCGACACTCGCTCCCCCCGCTCCCCCCGCTCCCCCCGCTCCCCACCGCCGACCAGACCCGACCCGACACCCGCTCCCCGCCCCGACCCAAGACCCGCGCCCCCCCCCCCGCACCGACCCGAGACCCGACACCCACTCCCTCCCCCTCCGCCCCGACCCGACACCCGCTCCGACCCGAGTCCCGACCCCGACCCGAGACCCGCTACCCCCCCCCCGACTGACCCGACCCGCGCTCCTGTTCCCCGACCCGACGCTCCCCCCCTCTCTCTCCATCCCTCTCCCCCTCCCTCCCCTCCTCCTCTCCCTCCCTCCTCTCCCTCTCTCCCTCCCCCCTCCCTCTCCCTCTCTCTCCCTCTCTCTCCCTCTCTCCTTCCCTCCCCCCCTCTCTCTCCCTCCCCCCCTCCCTCTCTCCCTCCCCCCCTCCCTCTCCCTCTCTCCTTCCCTCCCCCCCTCTCTCTCCCTCCCCCCTCTCTCCCTCTCTCCCTCCCCCCTCCCTCTCCCCCCTCCCCCCTCCCCTCTCTCTCCCTCCCCCCCTCTCTCTCCCTCCCCCCCTCTCTCTCCCTCCCCTCCCTCCCTCTCTATCTATCTCCCTCCCCTCCCCTCCCTCTCTCCCTCCCCTCCCTCCCTCTCTATCTCCCACCCCTCCCTCCCTCTCTATCTCCCTCTCTATCTGTCTCCCCTCCCTATCTCCCTCCCTCTCCCCTCCCTCCCTCTCTATCTCCCTCCCCTGCCTCCCTCTCTATCTCTCTCCTCTCCCTCCCCTCCCTCCCGCTCCCTCCCCCTCCCCTCCCTCTCTCTCTCTCCCTCCCTCTCCCTCTCTCCCTCCCTCTCTCTCTCCCTCCCCTCCCTCCCTCTCTCCCTCCCCTCCCTCCCTCTCTCCCTTCCTCTCTCTCTCCCTCTCCTCTCTCCCTCCCCTCCCTCCCTCTCTCCCTCCCTCCCCTCCCTCTCTCCCTCCCTCTCCTCCCCTCTCTCCCTCCCTCTCTCCATCCCTCCCCTCCCCTCTCTCCCTCCCTCTCTCCATCCCTCCCCTCCCTCTCTCTCTCTCTCTCTCTCCCTCCCCTCCCTCCCTCTCCCCTCCCTCCCTCTCTCCCCTCCCTCCCTCTCTCCCCTCCCTCCCTCCCTCCCTCTCTCTCTCCCCCTCCCGCTCAGCGGCACGAACGGCTGCAGAATTCTCCCTGGCTGAAGCACTTTCACACAGGTAGGAAGATGGTTTATTTAATCTTTTCTTGGCTTATAAATGTTTATTCAGGTTGGATTTATTTGTATAATATTTGTAGAAGTATAAATAAGGATTTATTGTCGAATTTAATGAGTTCCCTTCCCCCCTCCCCCCCACCCTAATTTGTAACCTGCGCCTGATTTTTTAATGTGTAGAACAGGTTTTTTCAGTTCTACAAAAATCTTCACTGGCTCCATTCTACTTTAGTTTGGAGTACATTTTCACTGTGGAAACTTTGAAATCAGGCGTCAGTGGCCGGACACGCCCCCTTTTGAAGAAAAAATTCTGTTCTAAACTAGAACTGTTCTACGTGCAGAAAAAAAAATGTGGAGAATTGCGATTTCTAAAATAGTCCGTTCTCCACCAGTTGCTCCTAAAAATCAGGCGCGAATCATGTGGAAACTTGGGCCCATTATGTGGATAAATGTGAGGGTATCCACTTTGGTGGTAAAAATAGAGAGACAGACTGTTATCTGAATGGTGACAGATTAGGAAAAGGGGAGGTGCAACGAGACCAGGGTGTCATGGTACATCAGTCATTGAAGGTTGGCATGCAGGTACAGCAGGCAGTTAAGAACGCAAATGGCATGTTGGCCTTCATAGCGAGGGGATTTGAGTACAGGGGCAGGGAGGTGTTGCTACAGTTGTACAGGGCCTTGGTGAGGCCACACCTGGAGTATTATGTACAGTTTTGGTCTCCTAACTTGAGGAAGGACATTCTTGCTATTGAGGGAGTGCAGCGAAGGTTCACCAGACTGATTCCCAGGATGGTGGGACTGACATATCAAGAAAGACTGGATCAACTGGGCTTGTATTCACTGGAGTTCAGAAGAATGAGAGGGGATCTCATAGAAACGTTTAAAATTCTGACGGGTTTCGACAGGTTAGATGCAGGAAGAATGTTCCCAATGTTGGGGAAGTCCAGAACCAGGGGGTCACAGTCTAAGGATAAGGGGTAAGCCATTTAGGGCCGAGATGAGGAGAAACTTCTTCACCCAGACAGTGGTGAACCTGTGGAATTCTCTACCACAGAAAGTTGTTGAGGCCAATTCACTAAATATATTCAAAAAGGAGTTAGATGTAGTCCTTACTACTAGGGGGATCAAGGGGTATGGCAAGAAAGCAGGAATGGGGTACTGAAGTTGCATGTTCAGCCATGAACTCATTGAATGGCGGTGCAGGCTCGAAGGGCTGAATGGCCTACTCCAGTACCTATTTTCTATGTTTCTACCTGTTTTCTCTCTCCCTCCTTTTTAAAAAAGTGGCGCTACATCCAGTCCATAGGAACTGATCCAGAGTCGAAAGATTGTTGAAAAATGATCACCAATGCATCCACTATTTCTAGGGCCACTTCCTTAAGTACTCTGGGATACAGACTATCAGGACCCGGGAATTTATCGGCCTTTAATCCCATCAATTTCCCTAACACAAAATCCCTAATAAGGATATCTTTCAGTTCCTCATTTTCACTAGACCCCTAGAACATTCGGAAGGTTGTTTGTATCTTCCTTTGTGAAGACAGAACCGAAGTATTGGTTCAATTAGTCTGCCATTTCTTTGTTCCCCATTATAAATTCACCTGAATCCGACTACAAGGGACCTACGTTTGTCTTTACTAATCTTTTTCTCTTCACATATTTATAGAAGCTTTTATAAATAATCATAAACACAACCTGTTTCAAATTTGGAACAATTTCTCATCCATAATACACCACTTTTATCTATTTATGCACAAGAAGCTTTAATGTAAAAATCAATTAAAAAAAGCATTCCCGCTGTCAAATCTCTAACCACTCTCATTTATGGATTTATCGGGAACGAACTATGGTTCAGAATACATATAGAATCAGAGAAATTTACGGCATGGAAGGAAGCCATTTCGGCCCATTGTGTCTGTGCCGGCCGACAAACAGCTATCCAGCCTAATCCTACTTTCCAGCTCTTAGTCCACAGGTTATAGCGCTTCAAATGCACATGCATGCACCCCTTAAATATGGTGACGGTTCTGTCTCTACCATCCTTTCAGGCAATGAGTTCCAGACCCCCTCCACCCTCTGGGTGAAGAAATTTTCCCTCATATCTCCTCTAAACCTCTTACCAATTACTTTAAATCTATGTCCCCTGGTTGTTGACCCCTCTGCCAAAGGAAATAGGTCCTTCCTATCTATTCTCTCTCGACCCCTCATAATTTTATACACCTGAATAAGATCACCCCTCAGCCTCCTCTGTTCCAAGGAAAACAAACCCTATTCAATCTTTCCTCATAGCTAAAATGTTCCAAACCAGGCAACATCCTCGTAAATCTCCTCTGTACCCTCTCCAGTGCAATCACATCTTTCCTGTAATGAGGTGACCAGAACTGCACGCAGTACTCTAGCTGTGGCATTACTAGTGTTTTTTATACAGTTCAAGCATAATCTCCCTGCTCTTGTATTCTATGCTTTGACTAAGAAAGGCAAGTATTCATATGCCTTCTTCACCACCTTACCTACCTGGCCTACTACCTTCAGGGATCTGTGGACCTGCACTCCAAGGTCCCTTTGTTCCTCTATACTTTTCCGTGTTATGTTCAGAATGAATCCTCAAGACTGTATTGTAAGCTCAAACTGTTGTGACCTTGGTCTCTTTATTCAGACCCCAGAGTGCAGAAGCAGCATGGTAAATCACCTTTTATACCTGCTTGCCCCAAGGTGTGCAGGTGACCCTTAGGTCTCCCACAGGTGTGCCCCCGAGTGGCAAGTCTTACATATTGATGGGGTTTAAATACATATATAACATCACTCCCTCCCAAAGTCTTATGTACAAGTTATTTGCAAGTTGAGGCGATCTGGCGTCCTGCGTCCCCGGGTCAATTGCCTGAATTGAAGTCCTGACATGGTGGGTACATCCCCGTGGTTGACGGCGAGGTCGATTGTGTTAGTGGGTCACTGGGGGAAAGGTCCTTTCACAGTGGTTCCTGGTTGTCTGTAGTTCGCAGTTTGGTCTGGTCCAAATGCTTTCTGCATTTGCCCAGTACATGATTTCACAATCAAATGCTCCATTTTCATCACACACACTCCATTTCCCCCCCTTTGGCTAATACAGTGCTAGCAGCCCATCTAGGCCCTGAACATGGTCTACATCATTTATTCCGATGTCACTTGGAGGGGCCGTGTGATCATGGTACATTCTCTGCTAATAGCATATGGAAGGCTCGGTTCTGAGTGATTCTGTCTGGTGACTGCGTAGCACCCAGGATAGCCGGGTCTGTCGGGAGTCTACTGTGATATGTGTGGTGCTTGGCTTTGTGATTTGGGCTGCCCGCTCCAAACTATTGTCGCTGACCCTAAGGTCTGGCAATCCTAGGATGGCCAATATGGCCTTGAGACTTTCAGTAGTGGCGGAAGGCCTCGTGGTCCACGTGGATCCTGGGCCATGGTTTGGAGGCCCCAGACCACTGATTGTGTGTAGCCTCCCTGCCTTTCTTTGCAATGTTGCAGGGTTGCCCCATGGGGGCAATCTGATGGGATTAGTCTTTTGTCATTGCGACGGATAAGCTGCAACATCCCATCTAGCGGTTCACCGTTGGCAGGCAGTAATGTGGGATCCTGGCTGGTCCAGGTCCTAAACTGGGGGGCCGTTACGGTTGACCCCTCGATTTCTAGCACTTCCACGACCATGAGTAAGTCTGCAGGCTGCGCCGTTTCCACCCCGGTGGTGGGCAACGGTAGCCAACTGAAGGCATTAGCGCGTTCTCAGTGCCTGGTCCGTGGCGGATCATATTACAGTGCACAGACAGTGTTAGGCATTCTCAAAACAACGCATCGATAAAGGTGCCTCTGCTCTCCCAAAACTGTGAGATTGGCAGCTTATCTAACTCGAGCAAATATTGGGACACTCTTTGATACGTCTTTTTTGTCCTGTGAACCCAAGCTACAGCCTTGGTTAACTTATTAGATACTTGTACAACCGGTTGGGGCTCGCCCGCTACTTTGGCTTGCTGCACAACACGCCCGACCCCATGTGGTAACACATCACTTGCTACGAATATTTTGTTAGATACATATACAACTGGTTGGGGTTCACCCGCTACTTTGGCTTGTTGTTAGGGACCCCCGACCCCATATGATTGTAGTACATCATTGGCCGCGAAAGAACGCTCACATGGGTTATATAATGCAAACAACTTATTGGAACGTAGTGGATTCCTGGCCTTCTCAGCGGCCGCCCCTTTACCTTTGCCCCAAACCCAGTCGTCTTCCTTGCTGGGCAACACATGCCTCTGTTCCATTGCGGCGACATCTCGTGGTCTGGGCGCTCTCTCGTCCCGTGGTCTGGACACACTCTCGGCCATGATGTCGACTGCTGCGATCTTCCTCCCCAGGGATTTAGCTTCTGGCGTTGGGTAGACACATTCGGATCATTTCGGCCGGAGTCCCACTCTACATGGTCGACCTGGAGCCTCTTCCATCGTCGCGAAGAGGTTGTCGGCTTTGGGTGGTGGGTACCACGCCTGCTCGGTTGATCTTCACCTCCTCGTGGTCGCGATGAGCGGCCTGTGCCTCGGGGATCTGCAAATGGATCTGCACTGCGGTGCCTAGTTCAGCTGAAGGTGGGGCTTTGCTCAGCCTTTGAGCAGGGGAGACGTCGTTCACCGGAGAAGGTACGCAGAGGTCTTCCCAGTTCCATCGAATCTTCCCCATCCACCTTCCACCAAGCAGAGTTGGCCCATCATCTGAAACATTCCAGAGTGCTAAATGTGCAGCGCTCCCTCATCGGATACTCTTATGTCCGCACTACCATTAACTGGTATCAGTTCCTTGGTGTAGGTGTGCAACTTTGCCTGAATCGGGATCAGCTTGGGTCATTGTGCTTTGTCGCCCCACAGCCTCTCAAATGTCTTCTGGCTCATAACTGATTGTCTCGCACCCCCGTGTCTAGTTCCATGGAGACTGGAGTGCCGTTGAGTTCAACTTTTAACATTATCGGAGGGCTTTTGGTGGTGAAGATGTGTATCCCATATACTTCCTCTTCATCCTCAGATTGAGTTGCCTCTCCTGCTTGTTCAGTGTGATCCTCGCTGGGTCGGTCGTCCTCTCCTGACTCTGCCACGTGGTGAGTCAGAGATCGTTTGCACATTCGCTGGAGGTGCCCCATTATTCCACAGCCCTTGCACACATAGGGCTTGAATCAACATTGATGAGCTCTATGGCTGCCCCCGCAGCGGCAACATGGTGCTGATAGATACGCATTCATGCCCTATGGCGGACTCTGAGTCACTTTAGGCATTGGTCTGGCGCTGCGGTCATGTGGGCCCTACTCTGTACAGTTCTGCCTGCTGAGAACATTATTTTATGCACAGTACTTGCCGGTGAGCTTCGATTCTGTGAAGATATCTGTTTCGTGTTATCGTTCGTGGATACGAAGGCTTGGGCTATCGTGATGGCCTTGCTCAGATCTAGGGATTCGGCAGTCAGCAGTTTGTGAAGAATGACCTCGTGGCCGATTCCAAGCATGAAAAAGTCCCGCAACAGTTCCTCAAAGATCCTGCAAATTCACACTGTCCCGCAAGGCATCTTAGGTCGGCGACAAAACTCGCCACGTTCTGGCCCTTGGAGCGACGGTGTGTGTAAAAGCGATACCTGGCCATTAAGATGCTCTCCTTCGGCTTGAGGTATTCTTGCACCAGCGTACACAACTCTGTGTAAGTCTTGTCCATTAGTTTTACCGGTGCCAGCAAATTTTTGAGGAGGCCAAATATCGAAGACCCACATACGGTGAGGAGAATCGCCCTGCGCTTGATTGTCGTCTCAGCTTTGTCCAGTTCGTTGGCCATGAAGTACTGGTCGAGACGTTCAACGAAGGCTTCCCAATCATCACCCTCAACAAATCTCTCAAGAATACCAACAGCGGCTATTACCGCGTGAAAGTTTGTGATCCGTTACTCGTCGCCAATTTGTTATGTTCAGAATGAATCCTCAAGATGTATTGTAAGCTCAAACTGTTGTGACCTTGGTCTCTTTATTCAGACTCCAGAGTGCAGAAGCAGCATGGTGAATCACCTTTTATACCTGCTTGCTCCAAGGTGCACAGGTGACCCTTAGGTCTCCCACAGGTGTGCCCCCTAGTGGCAAGTCTTACATATTGGTGAAGTTTACATACATACATAACACGTGTTGTACCATTTAATGTATGCATGCAATATATAAACAACCCATCAATTATTTCAGAAAAGTTACTTTTAATTCCTGGTTTCTCATTATGGAAATTGACCATCTTAGACTCTGTCATAGGCCCTAGCCAACTCATTTCACCTGCTGAGTTTCTCTTCCACAAAAGCTAACCAACTTTACAATCCTACATTACACATAATAAACAATGTGTTTTCCTTACTCCCATCATTTATACTGTATGCTTCAGGTAACTTATTCCAAAGTTCTACCTGACTTTCATTATTCTTAATGTCCTAGTTCTTCCCTTTTATTCTTAATTAATAAATTGTGTACTTGGTATTTGAACTATTGGCATAGTGAAGAATTTACTCAAATTACTTAATCAACCTCCCCTTTATATTCTGAAAAACATCAATGAGGTCATATTTAGTTTCCTTTTTTGCCCAAAGAGAACAGCACCAACTTCATAAAAACGTGATCCGAACTTCTGGAAACATCTTGATTGCTTTTCCCTGAATCCAAGGGAATAATGTTCCTCCTATGGTTAGGTGACTAGAACCACAAACAAGGGTCTGACCAACACCTTCTGAGCAACAATACAACTTCTTTTGATTTGCATTCTATCCTTTTCCTCTTGAAGCCCAGTTCCTTATTTACCTTTCTTAGTGCAGCCAAGCACTATGCTGACAGTTCAGCAGAGGTATCCACAATAACTCTTAAGTTCCGTTGCTGATTGGAGTGTATTTACATAATTAGTTTAGGTAATTAATGGTCCATCTGCCGGACTACTACTCGCCTCTACTCCACCGACCCGCAACGACCTCTCCTTCTAGAGAATCCACTGAAAGGAACCAAAAATCTTAATTTTAAAACCAAAATCCTAAAGGTTTCTGTTTGTTTCATGCTGTCCTATAGCTAATTACATCTGGAAAGAGCAGAGTGGAAAGGCTGAGGGGATTTGCAGTGATCAGGACTTTGATTTTAATTCACAAACTGTACCAGGAGCAAGTGTGTGTAGTTGTAAATAATAAAGTGAGCAGAAAAGGACCTGTTTCATGGGACAATGTGTAGGGAGCTTTACTCTGTATTTGAAACTGAAACTATATAGGGCCTGAAATTGATGAAGGACAAGGCCCGCCCAAGTGCCGTCCAAACGACCGCCGAGAGACCGGATGGCACTTAGCCTGGAAGATTCCTCCAAAAGAGGTGGCAGTATCACCCAGCAGCCAAACAACGGCTTACGTCGTCAATCTGGGCGGCAGCATGCAGGAGCTCTCAATCTCTTGCCACCCAAGTACCGCCGAGGATAGAGTCGGGCCCAGGAAGGGTGGAAGAGCTGAAAATAAAAACCATTACGAAAAGAAACACCTTCAGGGGACCCCATCCAGATAAGTCGCTGTAAAACATTTTTTTTTTTACATATGTTCACTAACCTTTTTTTTCGGTTTTCGTTCTTACTGTCAGGGTTAGATCAGCCTCCACGCCGCAGTCCTTCCCCCTGCCGGCGCCGACTCCCGCCAAACCAATCTGGCAACTCGGCGGGCAGGAGGATGTCAGTGTGCGGTTCCCGGCAGTACTCCAGCCCAAGTGGAAACTAGCAAAGAGGGGAGATTGGCAGCAAAACTCGGCTGCAGTGGGCAATAAGGCCACCAATATCGAGGCCATAGAAACTATGGGCTCAATTTTCCCCAGTTATCTGCGCCGTTTTTTTGGCGCGCGTCACTTTTTATTATCGCAATTTAAAATATCCAAGTTCCCAAAGTTTCTGCGCCAATGTAACTCAGTTAGTTACGATTTTTTTAGGTTAGGAATTTTTTGCGTCATGTGGGCGTAACCGGATGTCTACTCCAGTTTTTTACATTTAAGCAAGTGTGGCCAACTTACATTTTTCCTAGGTCCCAAAAAATCTTCTGGGCACTTAAAAAAAATCAGTGCAGAAAGACGCCATTCCTGTTAGGCGAAGTTTTGGAGGGAGTCAAGAAGACAACGAATATGCATCATGAAGCTTAATTTTTTCAAACTCAAAGAGAGAAAATGCAATTCTATAATTTTGGATATTTTTCAAAGTACCACGCCACCACCAAATGTCTCCTCACTGGGCTCAAGAGTCGAAGCATCGGTCGGCAGAATCGGTCCCTTGCCCAGACACAGGGGCTCGGCTTCAGCCAGGTGGGGGGGGGAGGGTGGGGGGTGGAAGCCAAACTGAAGGAATGAGAACCTTTAGACTATGCAGCAGTTTCAAAAGAAACATAGAAACATAGAAAATAGGTGCAGGAGTAGGCCATTTGGCCCTTCGAGCCTGCACCACCATTCAATAAGCTCATGGCTCATCATTCCTTCAGTACCCCTTTCCTGCTTTCTCTCCATACACCTTGATCCCTTTAGCCGTAAGGGCCATATCTAACTCCCTCTTGAATATATCCAATGAACTGGCATCAACAACTCTCTGCGGCAGGGAATTCCACAGGTTAACAACTCTCTGAGTGAAGAAGTTTCTCCTCATCTCAGTCCTAAATGGCCTGCCCCTTATCCTAAGACTGTATCCCCTGGTTCTGGACTTCCCCAACATCGGGAACATTCTTCCCGCATCTAACCTGTCCAGTCCCGTCAGAATCTTATACATTTCTATGAGATCTCCTCTCATCCTTCTCAACTCCAGAGTATAAAGGCCAGTTGATCCAGTCTCTCCTCATATGTCAGTCCAGCCATTCCTGGAATCAGTCTGGTGAAGCTTCGCTGCACTCCCTCAATAGCAAGAACGTCCTTCCTCAGATTAGGAGACCAAAACTGAACACAATATTCCAGGTGGGGCCTCACCAAGGCCCTGTACAACTGCAGTAAGACTTCCCTGCTCCTATACTCAAATCCCCTTGCTATGAAGGCCAACATACCATTTGCCTTCTTCACTGACTGCTGTACCTGCATACCAACTTTCAAGGACTGATGAACCATGACACCCAGGTCCCGTTGCACCTCCCCTTTTCCTAATCTGCCACCATTCAGATAATATTCTGCCTTCGTGTTTTTGCCCCCAAAGTGGATAACCTCACATTTATCCAAATTATACTGTATCTGCCATGTATTTGCCCACTCGCCTAACCTGTCCAAGTCACCTTGCAGCCTCTTAGCGTCATCCTCACAGCTCACACCGCCACCCAGTTTAGTGTCATCTGCCAACTTGGAGATATTACACTCAATTCCATCATCTAAATCATTAATATATATTGTAAAGAGCTGGGGTCCCAGCACCAAGCCCTGCGGCACTCCACTAGTCACTGCCTCCCGTTCTGAAAAGGACCCGTTTATCCCGACTCTCTGCTTCCTGTCTGCCAGCCAGTTCTCTATCCACGTCAGTACATTACCCCCAATACCATGTGCTTTGATTTTGCACATCAATCTCTTGTGTGGGACCTTGTCAAAAGCCTTTTGAAAGTCCAAATACACCACATCCACTAGTTCTCCCTTGTCCACTCTGCTAGTTACATCCTCAAAAAATTCCAGAAGATTTGTCAAGCATGATTTCCCTTTCATAAATCCATGCTGACTTGGACCAATCCTGTCACTGCTTTCCAAATGCGCTGCTATTTCATCCTTAATGATTGATTCCAACATTTTCCCCATTACTGATGTCAGGCTAACCGGTCTATAATTTCCCGTTTTCTCTCTCCCTCCTTTTTTAAAAAGTGGTGTTACATTAGCAACCCTCCAGTCCATAGGAACTGATCCCGAGTCGATAGACTGCTGGAAAATTACCAATGCATCCACTATTTCTAGGGCCACTTCCTTAAGTACTCTGGGATGTAGACTGGGGATTTATCAGTCTTCAATCCCGTCAATTTCCCTAACACAATTTCCCACCTAATAAGTTCCTTCAGTTCCTCCTGCTCACTATACCCTCGGTCCCCGAGTACATCCGGAAGATTATTTGTGTCTTCCTTTGTGAAGACAGAACCAAAGTACTTGTTCAATTGGTCTGCCATTTCTTTGTTCCCCATTATAAATTCACCCGAATCCGACTGCAAGGGACCTACGTTTGTCTTCACTAATCTTTTTCTCTTCACATATCTATAGAAGCTTTTGCTGTCATTTTTTATGTTTCCGGCAAGCTTCCTCTCGTACTCTATTTTTCCCCTCTTAATTAAACCCTTTGTCCTCCTCTGCTGACTCCTAAATTTCTCCCAGTCCTCAGGTTTGCTGCTTTTTCTGGCTAATTTGTATGTCTCTTCCTTGGATTTAACACTATCCTTAATTTCCCTTGTTAGCCACGGTTGAGCCACCTTCCCCGGGGGTGGGGCTGAAGACCGAGCCCCTGTGTCCGGGCAAGGGAGCAATTCTGCTGGCCGACCCTCAAGCCCGGTGAGGAGACGATCAGTTGGTGGTGGGGTGGTACTTTGAAAAAAATCTAAAATTCAAGAATTGTATTCGACTTTTGTTATACATGTAAACTTGTATTTACTCTGTACAGCCACCAGAGGGCTCATCCCCTGGAGTCACAAGGGATTCCATAATCCCTTGGGAGCATAGGTATTTAAAGCGGCCTCATAGGTTGGCGAGGCACTCTGGAGACCTGCAATAAAAGACTCAGGTCACACTTTACTTTCAGCTCAGTGTTCAGTCTGACTCTTTCTCCATTCATAAAACTGGCAACGAGATACAGATAGTGAATCTAAAGATGCAGAGAACAGTGGGCATCCTGGAGAAATTCACGGAGGGAAATGATTGGGAAACTTCAGTGGAGTGACTCGACCAATACTTCGTAGCCAACGAACTAGATGGAGAAGAGAACGCTGCCAAAAGAAGGGCGATTCTCCTCACCGTGTGTGGGGCACCAACGTATGGCCTCATGAAGAATCTGCTTACTCCAGCGAAACCCATGGAGAAATCGTATGATCATTTGTGCACATAGGTCCGATAGCATTTGAACTCAACGCAAAGCGTTCTGATGGCAAGGTACCGGTTCCACATCTACAAAAGGCCTGAAGGCCAGGAAGTGGCGAGTTATGTCGCCGAGCTAAGACGCCTTGCAGGACATTTCGAATTTGAAGGACTTTTGGAGCACATGCTCAGAGATTTTATCATACTCGGCATTGGCCACGAAACCATACTTTGCAAACTTTTGATTGCAGAGACCCCAACCTTGAGTAAGGCCATAGCGATAGCCCAGGCGTTCATTGCCACCAGTGACAATACTAAGCAAATCTCTCAGCACACAAGTGCTGCTACAAGTACTGTGAACAAAGTGATGTTGTTTTCAAATCGCAACATACAGGGCAGGTCACACATACCTGCAGCTGCACGTCCGCAGATGTCTTAGATTCTACCATCAAGGGTGATGAATGCAAGGCACTTGCTGGCGCTGCGGAGGTGATCATCATTTCCATTCATGCAGATTCAAAGGGTACGTTTGCAAGGGCTGTGGAACAATGGGACACCTCCAATGTATGTGCAGGCGAGCTGCAAATCCTTTAAAACCTGCTAACCACCATGTTGCAGAGGAGGGCAGATCTACGGAGGATCACGAGGAACCAGAGCCTCAGACCAAGGGGGCAGAGGGACATGGGGTGCACACATTCACCACGAATTGTCCCCGATAATGCTGAATGTTAAACTAAATGGACTCCCGGTGTCAATAGAGCAGGACACAGGCGTGAGCCAGTCCATCGTGGGCAAAAAGACTTTCGAGAAACTGTGGTGGAGCAAGGCCTCAAGGCCAGTGTTAACTCCAATTCGCACGAAACTAAGACACAAAGGAACTGATTCCCGTAATTGGCAGTGCCACCGTAAAGGTCTCCTACGATGGAGCGGCGCACAAGCTACCACTCTGGGTGGTACCAGGCGATCGATCCACGCTGCTCAGCAGGAGCTGGCTGGGGAAGATACGCTGGAACTGGGACGATATCTGAGCCCTATCGCCCGCTGACGACACTTTGTGTGCCCAGGTCTTAAACAAGTTCCCTTCGCTGTTCGAACCAGGTATCAGGAAATTCCAAGGAGCAAAAGTGCAGATCCACCTAATTCCGGGGGCGCGACCCATTCATCACAAGGCGAGAGCAGTACCGTACATGATGAGAGAAAGGGTAGAGATCGAGCTAGACCGGTTGCAAAGAGAGGGCATCATTTCACCGACCGAGTTCAAAGAGTGGGCCAGTCCCATTGTCGCAGTCCTCAAGGGAGACGGCACCGTTAGAACGTGTGGCGATTACAAAGTAATTATCAATCGTTTCTCCCTGCAGGACCAATACCCGCTACCAAAGGACGACGACCTCTTTGCAATGCTGGCGGGAGGAAAGACGTTCACGAAGCTGGATTTGACTTCAGCCTACATGATGCAGGAACTGGAGGAATCATCTAAGAGCCTCACCTGCATTAACACGCAAAAGGTCTTTTCATTTATAACAGATGCCCGTTTGGAATTTGATCAGCGGCGGCGATATTCCAGAGAAACATAGAAAGCTTACTGAAGTCGGTCTTGCGCACCGTGGTTTTCCAGGACGATATCTTGGTTACAAGTTGGGCCACAGTCGAGCATCTGCAGAACCTGGAGGAGGTTCTTAATCGACTCAACCGCGTGGGGCTCAGGTTAAAATGCTCGAAGTGCGTTTTCCTGGCGCCTGAAGTGGAGTTCCTGTGGAGGAGGATCACGGCGGACGGCATCAGGCCCACCGATTCAAAGACGGAGGCTATCAGGAACGCACCGAGGTCACAGAACGTGATGGAGCTGCGGTCATTTCTAGGA
Source organism: Pristiophorus japonicus (assembly GCF_044704955.1). NCBI lineage: Eukaryota > Metazoa > Chordata > Chondrichthyes > Pristiophoridae > Pristiophorus > Pristiophorus japonicus. The sequence continues at coordinate 194,186,452 of NC_091980.1, read as the reverse complement.
GTCCTGAACTATTTTGGTAACTTCTTACCGGGTCTCAGCACACCGTTAGAACCACTGCACGTCTTACTGCGTAAAGGGTACGATTGGTCATGGGCAAAAGCCAAGAAAATGTCTCTGTAAAAGCGAGAAAATTGTTATGCTCAAACAAATTGCTTGTGTTGTATGATCCATGTAAGCGTTTGGTACTAGCATGTGATGCGTCGTCATATGGCGTCCTGTGTGTATTGCAACAAGCTAATGATTTTGGGAAATTGCAACCGGTTGCATATGCATTCAGGAGTCTGTCTAAGGCTGAGAGAGCCTACAACATGATTGAAAAAGAAGTGCTAGCGTGTGTCAATGGGGTAAAGAAAATGCATCAATATCTGTTCGGGCTAAAATTCGAATTGGAAACTGACCATAAGCCACTCATATCCCTGTTTTCCCGAGAGTAAGGGGATAAACACCAATGCATCGGCCCGCATCCAGAGATGGGCGCTCACATTGTCCGCATCCGCCACAACTACACCATCCGCCACAGGCTAGGCACAGAAAACTGCACCGATGCTCTCAGTAGGCTGCCATTGCCCACCACGGGGGTAGAAATGGCGCAGCCCGCAGATCTAGCCATGGTTATGGAAGCATTTGAGAGTGAGCAATCACCAATCATTGTCCAGCAGATCAAAACCTGGACGAGCCAGGGCCTCTTATTGTCCCGAGTCAATAACTGTGTGCTTCACGGGAGCTGGTCCAGTGTCCCAGTGAAAATGCAGGAAGAGATAAAGCCGTACCAGTGGCGCAAAGATGAAATGACTATTCAGGCAGACTGCCTTCTGTGGGGCAATCGAGTAGTGGTTCCCAAGAAGGGCAGAGACACCTTCCACAGTACCCACCCAGGCATCGTAATGATGAATGTGACAGCCATTTCCCACGTGTGGTGGCCCGGTATCAATGCGGACTTAGAGTCCTGCGTGCACAGATGTAATACATGCTCGCAGTTAAGCAATGCACCCAGGGAGGCGCCACTAAGTTTATGGTCTTGGCCCTCCAAACCGTGGTCTAGGGTACATGTCGACTATGCAGGCCGTTCTTGGGTAAAATGTTCCTTATGGTTGTAGATGCGTACTCCAAATGGGTTGAATGTGAGATAATGTCGGCTAGCACGTCCGCTACCACTACTGAAAGCCTGCAGGCCATGTTTGCCACACACGGCCTACCCAATTTCCTGGTGAGCTACAACGGGCCATGTTTTACCAGTGCTGAGTTCAAAGAATCCATGACCCGCAACGGGATCAAACATGTCACACCTGCCCTGTTTAAACCAGTGTCCAATGGTCAGGCAGAGAGAGCTGTGCAAAACATCAAGCAGGGCTTGAAGAGGGTAACTGAAGGCTCACTGCAGACTCGCCTATCCAGAGTCCTGCTTAGCTACTGCATGAGACCCCATTCGCTCACTGGGATCGCACCTGCAGAACTGCTCATGAAAAGAACACTTAAGACAAGGCTCTCGTTAGTTCACCCTGATCTGCATTAACATGTTGAGAGCAGGCGGCTTCAACAAAGTACATACCATGATAGCGCAAATGTGTCACACGAGATTGAAATCAATGATCCTGTATTTGTAGTGAATTATGGACGAAGTCCCAAGTGGCTTCCCGGCACTGTCATGGCCAAAGAGGGAAGCAGGATGTTTCGGGTCAAACTTTCAAATGGACTCATTAACCGGAAACACTTGGACCAAATCAAACTCAGATTCATGGACTATCCTGAGCAACTCACTTTGGACCCTACCTTCTTTGACCCCCCAACATACACACCAGTGGCAACTGGCACTGCGGTTGGCCACGAAGCAGAACCCATCATCCACAGCAGCCCAGCAAGACCCACCACAACAGGCATCCCAGCAAGGCCAGCTGCACAGCAGCCCAGCGAGGGCCCAACAAATGATTCAACAACACCAGCTTTCACACCGAGACGATCAACCAGGGCAAGAAGGGCCCCAGATCGACTCGCCTTGTAAATAGTTACACTATTGACTTTGGCAGGGGAGTGTTGTTATGTATCTAAACTTGTATTTACTCTGTACAGCCACCAGAGGGCTCATCCCCTGGAGTCCCAAGGGATCCCATAATCCCTTGGGAGCACAGGTATTTAAGGAGGCCTCACAGGTTAGAGACCTGCAATAAAAGACTACAGTCACACTTTACTTTGACTGTGTACAGTCTGACTCTTTCTCCACACATAACAACTTTGCTACCCCAAATTTCTTCATTGAATGCCTAGCTTCCCGTTCTAAGCAAACCTATTGCGCATGCGCAGACCAGGGTGTGGTCCATTCTAGGGCATCGACCTTGGGAAGCGAGAGAGAGGAAAGAAGTTTTAAGTTCTTTGTCCTGCTGTTTTGAGCTTCTTGCAAAGCTACAATTTAATTATGGGGGCAATATTGACAATGCCATACCTCGTGCAAGCCTTCTGCATGATGGTGCTGTGAAGGAGACGACTGATTCGACATCATCGCATGAGGAACCTCAGAGCACATAGGATAATGGGCAAGTGGTCTTACCCACATCAGGTATATCGAGACAGGCATTCATACCTGCACCTTAATGATGCAGACTGTGTGAGAAGGCTGCGTTTCCGCAAAGAAGTTGTAACCGAGATTTGTGAGTGAGTAAAAGCAGACCTGCAACCTCGAAGCGTCAGGAAAACTGCTTTGTCAGTTGAAGTGAAGGTTACAGCTGCACTTTCATTTTATGAATCTGGATCGTTCCAGGCCATAACTTGGGATGTGTGCACCATTTCTCAATCTGCAGCATATATCTGCATTCGGCAGGTGACTGCTGCATTATATGCCTGGAGGAATGACTACATAAAGTTCCCCATGACCGCCCACGCAATGCGTGACAGGGCTGTAGACTTTGCCAGGATTGCTGGCTTCCCAAAGGTACAGGCCTACATTGTTTGTACCCACATCACCTTGCGAGCACCTTTAGAGGATTCTGAGATGTACAGGAACGGAAAAGGCTTCCACTCCATGAATGTGCAGCTCGTGTGTGACGACATGCATCGCATGATGTCAGTTGATGTAAGGTACCCTGAGGGCACCCATGGTGCGTTCATCTTAGAGCGCTATATCTGCCATGTTTTAGCAGCAACCAGAAGGGCAGAGCTAGCTGCTGGGAGATGGCTGCTGGGTATGGCCTCGCCACATGGCTCATGATGCCCTTATGCATAACCCGGACGGAAGATGACCGGGAATACAACATGTTGTACATTGCGACATGCAGCATAATGGAGAGGACCATTGGCATCTTAAAACAGCGATTTTTGATACCTGGACCATTCTGAGGCTACTCCCCTGAGATTGGCAGTCAATTCACTGCTGTGTGCTGCATGCTGTATAACTTAGCCATCATGAGGCAGCAGCAGCTGGTAGCAGAAGACCAACCTGAGGTGAGAGTGACTGATGATGAGGAGGAAGATACAGATGACGAGGAGGAGGAGGAGGACGAGGAAGCCATGCAACTACCTAAATCTGGAGCACGACGGCGGAGGAGGATGGGCCGTTATGCCCCATTAACGATTGCTCAAGCCTTGCGCCAGTAGTTCATCCATGAATGCTTTGCTATTGAAGGCTCAGCGGCAACTATTCCAAATGAATCATGTTTACTGTTTGGACCTGTTCCGTAATGTTGTGTTGTGTTAATGGAACAAATAATGGAAATGATTCTTCTTTAATTCAAAAAGTTGTGTTAATAATGGAAATGATTCAGTTATAATTTAAAATATATTTTATTCAAAAGTTTAAAACTTGTTTGTACTTAACTTAACTTTAATAAAAATATTCTTGTATCGAACTTTAAAGTTTTCAGTTAAGATCACATACAAACTTTAAGATCACTTACACATTTTAAGATCACTTAAAAACTTTTATACTTGTAAATTTACATAACTTACAAAAAACGTTTAATCTGAGAACAATTACAACAACAATAATAACAACATCAGCAGCAAAGAAAGGCTTCACCCATCTCTCCTCCACCTTATTCTAAGACCGCCCGCTGCACTTGGTCTTGGTGACTTCACCCCTGCCCGCAGGCGGTGGCGCAGTGGTTTTCAGGCTGATACCAAGCTTATTCTTTCAAGCATCTCAGGTCATGGGCACTTCTTGATGGGGGGGGCGTGGGCAGGTGGTAATGTGGAAGGCCCGGCTTGAGCCTCTTCAGAGGCTGGTCTGGGGATTGGAATGGGAGCAGCAGTTGATTCTGTCAATGGCCATGGGGTCTGGCCGTGTTCCTTTATTGCAGCAGCTAACTCCGACATTCCCTCCCTCATGTGCTCTAACAGTGTCTCAACTACCTGCAACATTCCCACCCTCATGTTCACTGACAGTGTATCAATTACTTGCAACATTTCCTCCCTCATGTGCACTGACAATGTTCCCATTTCTCGTGAGAATATTGTTACTTCTCCCGACAGTCCCGATACCTCATCACCCACCCCACTGATGGTGTCCAGGAGTGATTGCGTAAGGTCAATGCTCTCCACACTCATTGCCATCATCTGAACCACATCTGTTAGATCCTGCACCTCAGGAGAGCGCTGTGGAGCTCTCCTTCCCCTCCTACCCTGGTTGTGGCTCGTTGCAATCCACTGGGAGCCGCAGAGGGTGTCAGTGAGTGCAGATTTGCTGGGCCTCCTCCTGTTCGAGTTCTTTCCCTTTTGTTATGTGCCACCTTCCTCTGCAAAGACGAAAATATAACTTTTTAGAGAGGATGTCTTTCTGCTGGGTGGGACATACAGACAGATACATTTACAATTGCAATTCCAGTGGATAAATGAAAATATTACTTACACTAACTACTTGACCAAAGTCCTGCCACTTCTTTTTGCACTGGCCTCCAGACCTCGGGGTGATCACCACTGCACAGTAATCTTCTGCAAGTTGGTTCCAGCGTTTCTTCATTTCTTTTGGTGAAATTTTTGTGTGACCTCTGCTGATGTCCAGCTCGTGCCATCTGGTCTCAATTAGAATAACTAGTGCCTCCACTTCATCCTGTGAGAAATTCTTGGTCCTTGAGTCGCATTTCTTATTGTATTGCAGCTCCGATTTTTCCACTGAGAATTAAAATTCTCACACACAACTGACTCTTTAAAAATGGCCACATGCAGTCCGGGAGGTGTACTTGGCGTGGGCGCCCATAGCAGTCACATCAAAAAAGTTTTTTTATCGCGCATGCGCAGAAGGGGGAGGGGGGGGGACATCAGTTTTTCGGCGCAGACATTAGGCTCCACCCCCTGAAGCTAAAGGACAGGCTGTATGGTGCCAATTTCAAAAATTAGAACAGGAAAATTTGCAAGTTATTTTTTTTGTAATAGTCGGGGCCAAAAAAAACAGGCGTAACTCTTGCAATACATAAAAAAACCGGCATCGGGGAAAATTGAGCTCTATATCTCTGAATGAAAACTGTCACAGAACAAGAGAGTGGAGAGCGGAAGTTCAAATAATCATAGGACAGAGAATGGAGAGCACAAGTTCTAACTGTCACAGGAGAGTGGAGAGGGCAAGTTCAAAGAATCACAAGTCAGGAGAGTGAAAGCGACAGTTCATATAATCACAGGACAGGAGAGTAGAGAGCATCAGTTCCAACTGTCACAGAACAGGAGAGTGGTGTGCACCAGTTCAATCAATCGCAGGACAGAAAACGGCAATTCTAACAATCACAGGACAGAAGTGAGATTAACAGTGTTTGGAATTGTCTACTGGAGAATTGATTTAATGAGACATCTAGACTGATTTAACTTTTCAATTACTGAAGTTCTATTTTAAATTTACTTATAATTATTCTATATATTAATCAATTTTTGTTTTTAGAAAATTGATCTTGATTCTACTATTGTAGAATACCTATTGTAGAATGTACTGTGTAAATCGAGGTTTTTTTCCCCCAGTCTTTTTTGTGTGCACATTTTGGCTGTCGCTTCGGACCCGAGCCATTCACATTTATTTCAACTTCCTTCTCCCACTTTTTCATTTCTCTTTATCCCTCCCTGACCAGTCTCTTGCTGTCGTCATGCCGCCTTTCATCTCTCCTCTCTCGGATACTCTGTCCTCCCAAAAACCCTACCCCAACCCTTCATTATTCTCCGACCTTTCTACTCTCCTGCCGCTGTTCCAGGCTCGATTCCCTTTTAGACAAGCCTGCAGCTTCCCTCTGTGCCTCTCTTGCCATTCTCCGAAGGGCCCACCGTGGCACTAGTCGCTGTCTCCTCAACCCTCATTTAAAATTCTTGTTCCCTACCACCCACCCAAGTATGATCAAAATGTTATCACGGATATATCCTCACTGCTTTCCTCCCTCAGCCTCTGCACCGAGCGACTTCTCACCCTCGGTGATTTCAACCTCCATCTCAATTCATCATACGCTCTCTCCTCTGAGTTTACTACCCTCCTGTCCTCCCTTAATCTCTCCTTCCATGTGAATTCCTCAACCCACATTCATGGCCACTCCCTTGACCTTGCCATCTCTCATGAACTCGCTATTCCTACTGTGTCAATAACAGATAAGGCCATCTGTGACCATTTCCTTGAATCGCTCTCGATCCACATCCCCTTCCCCAATCCAAACCTACTTCCTTCTGCATCCTCCCCTGGAAAAAACTCTCTCCAAACTGTCTTAAAACTGCACTTACCAACTCCAAACTGTCCAACCTTTGGCCCTCTTTTCACCATAACATTTCTGCAGCCACTGATCTGCTCATCCACACCCTCACCACCACCATAGATGTCCTAGTCCCTATTAAATCCATTACTCTCTCACCCTGGCCGTTCCCTTGGTACAGCCCTCATCTTCGCTACCTCAAGTCCCAAGGGGCGCAGACTTGAACGGATGTGGCGGACAACTGGTTTAGCCATTCACCGCCGGATCTGGCTCGAACACATAATGCATTATCGGGTCCTATTCTTGTTTGCAAAAACTGCTCACTATTCCAGGATAATTCTGGAATGCAAAGATAACACCGAGCTACTATTCTCTACTGCTAACTGTCTTCTTAAACCCCTCTCCACTGTCTCCACCACACTCACCTCCAACAACAAGTGTGAGGAGCTCATGGACTTCTTTGTCTCAAAGATTGAGACCATCCAATCAGCTGTCACTGCGAGTTCCCTTCCTCCCCCTCGCCCAAACTTCTTCTGAGGCTCCCTCCTGCCCGAGCCCTAAACTTGACCTCTCCAAGCGCATAACATAAGAACATCAGTACATAAGAAATAGGAACAGGAGTAGGCCATAAGGCCCCTCGAGCCTGCTCTGCCCTTCAATAAGATCATGGCTGATCTGATCATGGACTCAGCTCCACTTCCCACAGTCCCTTATTCCCTTATAGTTTAAGAAACTGTCTATTTCTGTCTTAAATTTATTCAATGTCCCGGCTTTCACAGTTCTCTGAGGCAGCGAATTCCACAGATTTACAACCCTCTTAGAGAAGAAATTTCTCCTCATCTCTGTTTAAATGGGTGGCCCCTTATTCTAAGATCATGCTCTCTAGTTCTAGTCTCCCCCATCAGTGGAAACATCCTCTCTGCATCCACAATGTCAAGCCCCCTCATAATCTTATACGTTTCGATAAGATCACCTCTCATTCTTCTGAATTCCAAATGGTAGAGGCGCAATCCATTCAACCTTTCCTCATAAGTCAACCCCGTCATCCCCGGAATCAACCTAGTGAACCTTCTCTGAACTGCCTCCAAAGCAAGTATATCCTTTCGTAAATATGGAAACTGTCATGTATGTATGCTTGGGGCTACTAGCCACCAGGTGGCACCACTGTCAGAGGTCATTGGGCTGTATGCACGTGTGTGCGGCCCAGGTATAAAAGACAAGCTATCATGTAATGTAATAATTTTGGGCCCTAATAAAGCAGAGCCAGGTACCTGTGTTAGTTTACAGTATTCAGTCTATCAAGTTATTACATACATAACCAAACCTGCACGCAGTATTCCAGGTGTTACCTTATATAGCTGTAGCAAGACTTCCCTGCTTTTATACTCCATTCCCTTTGCAATAAAGGCCAAGATACCATTGGCCTTCCTGATCACTTGCTGTATCTGCATACTATCCTTTTATGTTTCATGCACAAGCACCCCCAGGTCCCGCTGTCCATGAGACCCACTTCCTGCTCCCTTGACCCTATTCCCACTAAACTGCTGACCACCCAGCTTCCTTTTCTGGCTCCCGTGTTAGCCGGCATTGTTAACGGTTTTCTCTCCTCAGAGTACTGTCCCTGAGGCTAAAGCAGACTGTTTGCAACCTAGACGTCATATTTGACCCTGAAATGAGCTTTCGGCCACATATCTGCGGCATAACTAAAACCGTCTATTTCCACCTCCGTAGCATTGCCTGCCTCCGCCCCTGCCTCAGCTCTTCTGCTGATGAAACCCTCATCCATGCCTTTGTTACCTCTAGACTTGACTACTACAACATGCTCCTGGCTGGGCTCCCACATTCTACATTACATAAACTTGAGGTCATCGAAAACTCGACAGCCTGTGTCCTAACTCGCACCAAGTCCCACTCACCCATCACCTTGTGCTCGCTGACCTACAATGGTTTCCGGTTAAGCAACACCTCGATTTCAAAATTCTCATCCTTGTTTATAATTCCCTCCATGGCCTTGCCTTTCCCTATCTCTGTAATATCTTTCAGCCTCACAACCCTACGAAATGTCTGCGCCCCTCAAATTCTACCCTCTTGAATATCCCTGATTATAACTGCTCAATCATCGGTGGCCGTGCCTTCAGCTGCTTGGGTTCTAAGCTCTGGAATTCCTTCCCTAAACCTCTCCGCCTCTCTTTCCTCCTTTAAGTTGCTCCTTAAAATCTACCTCTTAACCAAGTTTTTGGTCATCTGCTGTAATTTCTTCTTCTCTGGCTCAGTGTCAAATTTATCTGTTTTGCCTCATATTACTACTGTGACGTGCCTTGGGACGTTTTGCTACGTTAAAGGTGCGATAGAAATAAAAGTTGTTGTTGTTGTTGTACTTGAATCAAAAGTGTTCAGATAGAGTGGTCCATAAAGGAAAACAAAAGGCTAGGGGTGGGGGCGGGGGGATGGAAGTAGTTTCCATGCAAAAGAAATGTATATGTGTATTTAAAATTAAATTAGTCATATGCTGTAACTTTGAGCAAATAATTTTGCCAGGTAATTTCAACCTGCTGCATACATGTCCTTTTGGTGCGCACTTCCTCCTCACATGCTGTGGAGCCGTCGGTTATAAGGGTGCCCTCCATGAATTCTGGGTGATTATTACACTCCACTAGCCTGCAGGTCACCCAGTCCGAGAAAACGCAGCAGTAACCAGACAATTGTCATATTGCCCAGTTCAGTGGCTCTGAATTAGCTGGAGTAGTCGAAAAGGCAAAGAGAACTGAAGTGATGGGAGTCAGTGAAACTGAAATTATCTGGCAAAAGCAAAGATATTTATTCAAAGCGATTATTGGCTGCAATTCATTTTTAAAAGCAAGAGATAGCCGAGGAATGAATCAGTGCAGCCTTCTCCTTTAAATGAAGGGTATTAAAACATCTATGGAGCAACATTCCAAAAATTACTATGCATCAGCAAAGACGGTAAAACTGTATTTTGATAGTAAAATACACACATATTGAACTAAAATGACTCTGTTGAACTCTAAATATGTGGGTTGACCACTGGTTACTTTAACACAATGCTGTTTTGTTGGATTAGGTTTTCCTAGATGGAATATAATTGCAAACTGCCACCTGACATAATATTTCCATAAAACACGGTAAACGCAGTATGCCAGCAACTCACACAAAAAGCTTACAGTCAGCAGTTACAGCATGCCAAATGAAGTCTGAAACTAATGGGTAGTATGGGCCTTTTTGGTGAATGGGTTTCTTTGACACAAGTCAAATATCTGCTGATTTGCAGCTGTTGCAGAGACTAATTTCTTGGAAATTTGCTTGCAGGTATGTAACACCTTGTTATCAAGAGGCATAATTTACACTTCATGGTAATGGGAGGGATGAAACTGAATTATTTAATCAATACACAGCAGTATTAGTCTGGCAAAAAAAAAATGGAACCATCAAGTACAATTCTGGGATAGTTTAAGCACTAATTAATGTCTGTTCTTAAAGAGCATCTCATACAATGTGTGTTTTTTGATAAATGACACATTTTGTAGGCTCAGGCGCGTGCTGATAGAAAACGAGCCCAGAATAATTTCTAGCCCCTAGACGCTGCTTAGTATCGCTCCTGACATCCCACCCAAGTTGGGAAATTGCTGTACTCACATTCATTCAATACATCATGCCACTGAATCACCTTTCAAAGCTTTATTATACCAGCAATAGGAAGCAGTAGCAGATCCGGCTAGTAGGTGGAGTTATGTACCAAGTTTCTAAGTCTTTCTACTAATTATGCTACTATAAAAAACGTGTATTCACACACTGAATAGCACAATAGCACGGACAATTTATTATTCAAAAAAAACCCATATTGACTTTTGCATAAATGGGAAATTTTGTACATAACACGGAAATGATCGGCATCCATTTTAATTCTGAGCTGTGCTTCTGATCACATATCTTCTCCATCACCAAGATGGCCTACTTCTACTTCCATAATATTGCCACCTGCCTCAGCCCATCTGCTGCGGAAACTCTCACCCATGCATTTGTTACCGCCAGACTTGACTATTCCTGGCCAGCTTCCCATCTTCTACCTTCCATACCAAGTTCTGTTCACTCGTCACCCCTGTGCGTGCTAACCTACATTGGCTCCGAGTTCCAGCATCGCCTTCTGTTCAAATCCCTCCATTGCCTCACCCCTCCCGCTCTATAATCTCCTTCACCCCTACAACCCACCGAGAACTCTGCGTTCCTTGATTTCTGGCTTCTTGTGTATTCCTGATTTCCTTCAACTCGAGGTAGCCATCGAGGCCCTAAGCTCTGAGATTCCCTCCCTAAACTTCTCTCCCTCTCTCTCCTCCTTTAAGAAGCTGCTTTAAACCGACCAACTTTTGGTCCCCTGTCCTAATAGCTCCTTATGTGGCTCAGTGTCCAATTTTGTCTGATAATGCTCCTGTGAAGCACCTTGGGACATTTTACTACATCAAAGGCGCTATATAAAAGAAAGTTATAGTTGTAGTAGTAAAGCTTCATCATCATCAACAAATTGCACTTACATGGTACCTTTAATGTAGCAAAATGTCCAAAGGAGCTTCACAAAAAAGGAGTTTGGTGGTGGTGGGAGGGGTGACAGACACTGAGCAGGGGGTAGGAAAATAGTTTTGAGAGGTGATTAAAGGTGCAGTCAAAGAGATGTTTTGAAGAGGCTTTAGAAAGTAGAGAGATATGTAGCAGACAAAGGGAATAAGTAAGGGAATTGAGAGTACAGAGAAACATCTGGAGAGGGAGAGAACCTGGCAGAAAACACAGCAGGGACAAGTCCTCAGTGACAAAGATGTGAACTTGAGGAGGTTACGCAGGTAAGGTTAGGCAATTCCATGAACTGATTTGTAAACTAGGACGAGAATTCTGAAATCCATGTGTTGGGAGATTCAGCAAGTTTGACAAGGGCATGGTAATACGTGAGGGGAGAATAGGATGCAGGGTACAGAACCACTTGAACTTTGCATACGATGGAGCTTGGGAGGCAAGTGTTTGAGATGTTAAGCCTGGAGGTAACAAAGATTTTAACAATGAAGGGGTACAGGTATGTGGTGTTATACAAGTGAAGTTAGGAAACCTTGGTTAAAGATATTTTCCTCTCCCGAATGCCCCATTTGCATCAGTTTCCGGGTCTATGGGGAGAGGAAGGAGAATTTGTGCTTGATGTGCATTTCTTGGGACATCTGCAGTGTGACTGGGAGGTTCCCACTGAAACAGAGATGGAAGCACTTAAATTAGATGTAAATTACACCTGTACCGGTGTTTATGCTCCACACGAGCCTCCTCCCACCCCTCTTCATCTAACCTCATCAACATATCCTTCTATTACTTTCTCCCTCATTTGCTTATCTAGCTTCCCCTTGAAAGTATCTGTGCTATTTGCCTTAACAATTCCATATTCGAACCACTCTCTGAGTAAAGAAGTTTCTCCTGAATTCCCTATTGGATTTATTAGTGACTATCTAATATTTATGGTCCCTAGTTCTGGTCTCACCTGCAAGTGGAATCATCTTCTCTACATCTATCCTATCAAACCCTTTCATAATCTTGGAGACTTATATCAGGTCACACTTCAGTCTTCTGTTTTATAGAGAAAAGAGACCCAGGATGTTGAATCTTTCCTGATAGGTATAAACTCTCAGTTCTGGTATCATTCTAATAAATCTTTTTTGCACATTCTCCAGTGCCTCTATATCACTCCAAGTGTGATCAAACCAAGTTTCCATACGTTTAATATAACTTCTCTGGTTTTCCATTCTATCACTCTAGAAAGAACCCCAGTGGTTTTCTTTGCTTTTTTTACAGCCTTATTAATCTGTGTCGCTACTTTTAGTCATCTGTATAACTGTACCCCCAGATCCCTCTGTTCCTCTACCCTATTTAGAAGCTTACCCGGAATTTTCAAGGGGGTCAGCGGGCGGGATTGGTGGCGGGTCGGGTGGGAAATTTGATATTTTTGACAGCGCGTTCGAAACCCGCTGTCAACTTGCTCCCACGCGCCTTTCCCAATGTCGGGTCTGTCAGTGCCGAGCAGACCCAACAGGGAGCAGCAGGCGACCAATTCAGGTAATTAGTGGCTTGTTTAGAGCCACTTAAGAATGATTTTCAGCTTACATTTTGCATTTGATAGCTTGCCCACAGCGTCCAAGCTGGTCGTGGACCACATCTGTCCAGCTGCGTTGGGAGTTTAGTGGCCATTGAATCAGATGATGAGTTGACAGCTTCATATGTAAAGTAAAAGCTCCCACCTTGCAGAGATTTCTTCCCTCAGCCACAAGCTGTTCCTCATTGCACTTCCACAACAGATTCAGCATGCTGCCAGTCTTTAGACAAGTCTCCATCCAGTCTGACCTCATTACCTCTACCACCATTGACAGATCGCTTCGGTCATCTCTACCTCACCTGCCATCTATTCCATCAGCATGAGTTCTCTTTATACTCTCTCATCTTGGTTCTCAGAATCCCACCATGATCGGCCCAACACCAGCAGCACCAGGCACACCAGCAGCTCCAACCTTCTCCGCAATCAAATGATGTTCTCTGTCCCGTGCAGCATCAGCACCCGATTACATTGCTGCCTGGGAGGCCAGGGATGGCCTCACCATGGCCAGATTTACTTCACTTGATGCTGTATACTCTGGCTGCCACATGATGCATCAGGTTAGCACCACCCCACACCAGCACCATAAAGCATTCCTACAATACCCAACCCATTCCTTTCACACTCATCACCATCGTGGGGGGTACCATTGTGTCTCACCATTCACTGCAACTCACTAAGCCACTTCCAAAGGTGCACACAAATCTGTCCAAGAACGCAAAGTGTTGAAAATAAAGGTTTCAATGTTTTTTTCTAATTTGTTCACGGGATGTGGGCGTCACTGGCAAGGCCAGCATTTTTTGCCCATTCCTAATTGCCCTTGAGAAGATGGTGATGAGCCACCTTCTTGAACTGCTGCAGTCCATGTTGTAATGGTACTCGCACAATGCTGTTAGAGAGGGAGTTCCAGAATTTTGACCCAGTGACGATGAAGAAATGACGATATGCTTCCCAGTCAGAATGGTGTGTTCCTTGGAGGGGAACGTGGAGGTGGAGGTGTTCCCTTGTGCCTGCTGCCCTTGTCCTTTTAGGTGGTAGAGGTCACAGGTTTGCGAGTTGCTGTCGAAGAAGCCTTGGCGAGTTGCTGCAGTGTATCTTGTCGATGGTACGCACTGCAGCCACGGTACACCAGTGGTGGAGGGAGTGAATGTTTAAGGTGGTGGATAGGGTGCCAATCAAGCGGGCTGCTTTGTCCTGGATGGTGTCGAGCTTCTTGAGTGTTGTTGGAGCTGCACTCATCCACACACCACATTAACAGAAACTTTACATGAACATTGCATAAAACGTCCAAGTGCCTACCCTTGTGTGTTGTTAGTTGGTATGATTGCACTAGGATGAGGGTGAGTGTGAGGGGTGGCTAGTGAGATGGGGATGTGATAATGTAGATGGAGAGGGATGGGTGGAGATGCAAGGTAAGTTGGTATGAGTAAGGATGTGCACAGGAGTAGGGTAGGGAAGGCAGAGAGATAGGGATGTGATGAGAGGCACAGCAAGATGAGGTTGAGTGTGGCTTTGTATTAATGTTTCATGATCTACTGGGATCTTTGAAAGGTTTGCATCACCGCACTAAGGTCCTCCTGACTACATCCCTGCTTGTGCCCTCCTCTGCAATGTGCAACCAGGCTGTGTTGATCTCCTGGGAAGGTCTCTTCTGCCTATCGGAAGGGAGAAGGACTACCCTGCGTGCTGGGAGAGTCTGGTTGCAGCCCCTTGCCTTTGTGCAGTCACTGTCAGTGTTTGCAGCACCTCAGTGCGTCATCAGATGACATCGCCAGACCCGCTTCCTCTAATTGGCCGGGAAACACGTTGGGCAAGCTTATAAGCCCCACTAAGTGAAATTCATTTCACAGAGCGGGATGGAGCCAGCAGCAGGATCGTGACCTGCTACCGACGTCGCCTGCCACAGACCCACCAAGGTCAGCAAAATCCCGGCCTTATTTTCCAAGGAGTAAATGGCCTCTTTATTCCTCCTACCAAAATGTATTAGCTTGCACTTATTGAAGTTCATTTGTTAATTACACCCCATTGTGCAAGTTTATTAATATCTTCCTGTATGTTGTCACAGTACTCCTCTGTATTAACTGCACTTCCCAATTTGCTGTCATCCACAAATTTTTAAATTGTACTTTCTCTTCTTTCTCTTCTCTAATTTCTTTTGATATTCACAGATGCAATCCATCCAGACCATGACAATAAAACATTTACGTTATGCTTTACTAAATTAACCCAAGTTTGAAGAACCTGGCAATTATAAAATCATTAACTCCACTAAAAAGTTTTTTTTAATTAAACAAAAAGTACTAATGCATTTCTGCAGCACTTTTCATAAATTTGTATCAGTAATCCCCTTCTTATCGTATTCTCTTTTTCTTAGGCAGTCCCTCGGAGTCGAGGATGACTTGCTTCCATACTAAAAATGAGTTCTCATGTGGCTGATGAGTCCAATGCGGGACCTACAGTCTCTGTCACAGGTGGGGCAGATGGTGATTGAAGGAACGGGTGGGTGGGGTGCTTGGGTTGCCATGCGCTCCTCTGCTGTTTACGCTTGGTTTCAGCTTGCTCTCGGCGTACAGACGCGAGGTGTTCACCGCCTTTCCAGATGCTTTTCCTCCACTTTGTGCGGTCTTGGGCCAGGGATTCCCAGGTGGTCGGTGGGGATGTTGCACTTTTATGGTGTGACCATTGTACTGACACATTCCTTTTGTATTTTCCCCCTACTACCACCAGAGACTTGAGGAATGCTCTACAGTTTGTAGACAGTTTGAAAAATAAATTGAGCACAATTCATTTGACCCGCCGCTGACCGGACATCAGTTAGTGCTTTTAGTTCTATGTAATGTGTCAATTGCTACAGCAGGTCTCCTTCATGATGGAATGTTATTCAGCAACTGTAAGTGCAGTAGTCTATTTAAGCAATTCTCATGTACAATAATTGTATGGTATAGCTGAAAATAAATGAGCAGGATATGGTAGATTTTTGTTGGATTGTGCGGTCAGTGCACTGCTCACAACATCATTCATCATTGCTGTTTATCCAATGATTCAGTGAAAGTCTGTGTAACTTTGGAGTTTTAGATGATTCCATTTTATATACATCACGGCCTGGATTTTGCGGTCAGCGGCGTAACTACTGAACACTCCACCGGCAGCTGAACGGAATGCGTCAGGGATCTTCCTTCACAAACTTGCTGTTTGATGCTGCGGAGCACAGTGTAGCATAGTGGCCCACAGATCCCGGAGCGCACCGTGTGTGGAAGCATACCTGGGATCACGTGGGCCGATGCTCCCATCAGTAAACAGTTTGTCTCTCATTCATTTATGATCTCCAGAAAGGAAAAAAAACCCTCATTACTAGAGTCTTCCAGGATTTAATGTGCATAAACATCTATTCTTTCAGTACAGATTTTGTTTAAGCATATGCTCCACATAGATACAAAAAAAAAACCCTTCAATGTAGCAACCGCTTCCTCCGAACTTTTCATGGACAATAAATACTTTCCATGGAAGTGCTTCCATTTCTGGCCTCATAAGTTTTTTAATTACTTGGATTTGTCAGGAGGCATTTCCTTGCACTGTGGAAGCAGGCCTTGTGCCTGTTTGCATCAGCCATAACATTTTCAGACATAACAGCTGGGCAGGTGGTGGCCAACTCTGCATCAGCTGTTAGGATTTTCCCGTCGGTGCAGATTATCTGTCAAGTGGAACTTGACAGATTGTACATTCTGGATTTAGCGCATGTGCAACCGCATACGGAAATCTCGAATTTGCAGTCCATTTCAAAGGTGGTTGATGGCGTATTCTCAGAGTACACCATCATACTTACTGCAAATTCTGGCCCATTATGTCTATTAATTAGTTTTCCTTGTGGGTCAGTTGTGCTGAATCAGTGATTAATTTTCCCTGAGCTGTTGAACATCCCGAATGCTTAAGGCAATCAGGGTGAGGAAGTTGTTGTGGTTACACCTACTGCTCATTAATCTTCCTTGCTGCAATGCTCCATCTCACCCTCAGTAAGCTCCCGGCTGGACTGGAGCTAATCAACAGAACAAATGGGAAACTGTTCAACCTCCGTCGCCTCCAGTCCAGATCCAAGGTCATCCCATCCTCTGTCATTGAATTGCGTTTGCACACACTCGGAGGACGAACTCCAAACCATCGTCAACACCTTCACCGAAGCGTACGAGAGCATGGGCCTTATACTAAACACCCGTAAGACAAAGGTTCTCTCCCAACCTGCCCCAGCCACACAGGAGCACCCCCCAATTATGAAGATCCATAACTATTTTCCATATCTCAGGAGCCTACTGTCAACAAGGGCAGATGTCGATGACGAAGTCCAACACCATCTTCAGTGTGCCAGTGTAGCCTTCCTTTGGTTGCCTGAGGAAGAGGGTGTTTGAAGACCAGGACCTCAAACCCAGCACCAAGCTCATGTCTACAGAGCAGTAGTGTTACCCGCCCTCCTATATGCTTCAAAGACATGGACTATGTACAGCAGGCACTTCAAAGCACTGGAGAAGTATCACCAACGCTGCCTCCGCAAGATCCTGCAAATCGATAGGCAGAATAGGCGCACCAACGTCAGAGTCCTTGTCCAGGCCAACATCCCCAGCATCGAAGCATTGACCACACTCAATCAGCTCCGATGGATGGGCCACATTGTCTGCATGCCCAATGCTAGACTCCCAAAACAAGCGCTCTACTCAGAGCTCCGACACGGCAAACGAGTCTCAGGTGGGCAGAGGAAACGCTTCAAGGACACCCTCAAAACCTCCTTGAAAAAGTGCAACATCCCCACTGACACCTGGGAAACCCTGGCCCAAGACTGCTCAAAGTGGAGGAAAAGCATCCAGGAAGGCGCCGAACACCTCGAGTCTCTCCACCAGGAGCATGCGGAAGCCAAGTGCAAACAGCGGAAGGTGTACATGACAACCCAAGCACCCCACCAACCACCGTCTGCCCCTCCTGTGACAGAGACTGTAGGTCCCACATTGGTCTCATCAGTCACCTGAGAACTCATATTAGTGTGGAAGCAAGACATCCTCCACTCCGAGGGACTGCCTAAGAGATTGATAAGGGTGAGCACAAGGTTTCTTTTGGAACTGCCTTCAGCTCGTGGGAAAGTAGAATAAATTCTTTCATTTATCTGTGTAAGTTTCACTTGCTGCAATGGCGACATATAATGGACAAGTATAATCTCTAAATTATATTTGTTCTTCATGGAAAAAGATTGAAACTCTCTTTGTACCACATCAAATTGGTCTCAAATTATAGACTGACCAGACCATAAATTCTAGTGACAGTTCATGTGTACTGTCTCATTGATTGAGATCAGGTCACTTCTTCCTAAGCACTACGTCTCAAGTTTTAAAAGAACCATTAGGGGCATCAGAATCAATATATGACCTTGAGGAGATTGTATAAAATGTTCACAGCAGGCTTTTCATGCTCAGTATTATAAAACATCATTATTTGCAGATTTCCAAAGCAATGAAATCATGAAAACCACATCACTGGCTACAAACTGCTATTCTAGGGCTGCTTGCATTCCTTGTTAATAAATAAAAAAAGTACAGAGTGGGTGTTTTAAATGGACAAGGTTAGGCTTTTCCTGTCCACTATACCTTTCCCTTTTCTCACTTGGCTAACTTTTTTGATCTGTTTCCTTACTCACTCTCTCTCAATCTAATAAAATAATGCAACATAAAACTCAGACCTGACAATGTTGCCTTATGGAGGAATGTATTTTCACATTTTTTGCATGGCTACCAAGATCATCTGGAAGAAATACATTATCTGCTCAGATATTTTCTCCATGAATTCTGGAAGACAACTGCAGCATTCACAAATCAGGCAGATAATGTGTATATCTGCCATTTTCTCCTCCATAGGAGTTGGAAGGACTCAATCTTTCCTGAGACCCAGTGCTAAGTTCCATTCATCTAATTTAATCAATACTTAAAAAATTAAAGTAACATATACATCAGTAATGCTGGCAGCTTTTATCTGTTAAAAGCAACACCACATAGTCATTTTCCCTGGTAGCTTTGTAAGGTACATTTTGTTCCACCGTAAATAATCATGAAAGTGAGAATGATTCCTTTGAACAGCCTACACAGTTCAAGACTCAAATGTTCCAGTGTGCAGCATTCATAAATCTGAAGGCCTGTAAGTTTCCAAATTGGAACATAACGGCCCAGAAATTGCGGTCGGAGGCTTCCCGCGGGCGGATGCCTCTAACCTCAAAAATTTCTACTAAAGTACCTGGTGGTGCCGGAGGTTCGGAGGCTTGCAGTCCTGGGCCTCTACGCAAAGGCCAGTGTAGGGGCCCATGTATCCCAGGAGCATAAGGGTTTTATATGCATCACTGGGATTATGTGGGCCGGCCCATCCTATCAGAGTAGGGGGATCCCCAATCATACTTATGTTAGTTCCGTATATACAGAACCACCATACGTATGAATAGGAATACCCCCCAAAACATAGAAACACTGAAAATAAAAAAAATCATCACATATTTCAAATGAATAAAAATGGAATTTAATTAATTATTTTAAACAAAAGTTTTATTTTTTGAAAAATAAATTTACATATTTTAAAGTTCTAAAAATCAACTTACCTTATATAACAAGATTTTAAATTATTTAAAAAAATGTATTTTTCTGTACCTTAAGGGGCTGAATTTATCCCTTTCTATGAGGGCTGTGACCACCTGAAAGAGGCGACTACGGGTCGGTAAGGAATCACGCTCGGTCGGTGTGGAGTGGCCACCATTTTGTAAAATGCCCTCCTTTAGATTTAGAGCGGTGTACGGGACCGTCCCGCCCATTTTCCCACCGCGTTGTGCATGCGCCGACCCCTTACCGACCGGCGGCGACCATCTTTCGGAAATTTCTCCATGTGGAATTGCCCAGTGGGAGTGCCACCACCGGTCGATGCCCCCAACAGCTTTTTAAATCGGTACCCTTTTTGTGGCTGGGCGACGCGGCTGCCCTTAAAGGGGAGGTCGCACTACCAGCGACTCCATTTTATTTGTTATTGTTGGCCAACTGCCAGGTCGGGCCGACAATTATGCCTGCGGGTTTGGCCAGGACGCCAACAGGAGCCTGGCACCCCCTCTTGGGTGCCAGGCCGCTAGCTCGGCCGAAACCCTCCCCGGTGGCCCAGTTCTTGCTATTAAAGTGGCTGCAGAGTTCGCAGCGGCCCTCCCCTTTAACTGAAGGGAAGGGACGTTGTGATACGTCAGCGCGATGCAGCGCATCCACATCGCGCTGACGTCATTAGCGCGGCGCTGATGACTTGGAACGTCGGGCCTCTCCGACCCACTCCCATCCCGCTAGTGGCAGCCATTCCAACCCGACCACACATCCGCCCCTCTCCCGACACCAATGCCACTCCGACCAGAAACAGAAACCAAAGAGCTGAAAAGCACCAGAATGTTCGCCCCATGCATTGGGGCAGACGGAACATCTAAGAAACAGTAGGTGCGCCCTGTTTTGGGGGGAGAGGGCAATTTCAGTCGTAAGAATTTGAAAGGCATTCGCTGGGCAGGAGTTGGGCAAATGGCCCAACTCTCCACCTGCAGAGGCCCTTTAGTTTCGAATGCAGTGGATCTGTCAAGAGAATTCTTGACATCGCAAGTTCCAGGTTTAGGCTCATGTGCTTCGCATTCCTAAAGCCGGAATTTGCGGGGAACCCACGGGCGTGTGCGCACCTTGTACATGCCCGTGGGGGGCACGATTTTATGCCCAGCATTTCTTAATCTGCAAACCCAAGGCTAGAAGGTTTTGATGTTTTGAGCGTACCAAAGCACAGTGTGCCACATTTCAACGGTCTCGTGTATTCCATGAAGTAAGCTGACAAATGCCACTATTGCCATACATTGGCCAGAATTTTCATGCTGCCATGCGTGTGGGATTGGAAGCGGGTCAGGAGTAAAATTCACAATAAATGGGAGCGGGTCAGGACCCGCCGTCATCCCACCTCCTCACGCCTTTAACTCGGGCACATTTGCCAGTGCAGCACAGACCCAAACGGCAGAGGCGGGTGACCTAATTTAGTTCAATAATACCTGGTGTCAGACCCTTAACAGTGTTTTTAACCAGACCTTTTGAATTTAATTGCAGGACAACGGGAATCACGCAGCTCGGAAACCATGTCTGTCAAGCTGAGGCAGAGGTTCAGTGGCCTTTGATCGAGGTCATTAATGCAGAGCATGGAAAGCACAATAAATATTTCCACATGACACCTGCTGACTTTCCTAAGGGAAAGGCACATGCTGAGTGCATTTTGAGCACAGGTTTAGGTGTCTACAGTTTGCAAGATTTTTCTGCAAATTTGGAAGCCACTTTTATTATGTATGGAGAAAGAGTCAGGCTGAACACTGTGAGCTCAAAGTAAAGTGTGACCGTAGTCTTTTATTGCAGGTCTCCAGAGTGGCTCTCCAGTCTGTGAGACCTCCTTAAATACCTGTGCTCCCAAGGGATTATAGGATCCCTTGGTACTCCAGAGGATGAGCCCTCTGGTGGCTGTACAGAGAAAATACAAGTTTACATATATAACAATTCTCACCTCATTGCTATTAACTATCAGACAGATTGCTTCTCTGATCTCTACTTAACCTGCCATCTATTACATTAGCATGGATGCCGTTTGTACTATTTCACCTTGGTCCTCAGAATCAGACCATGATGAGCCCCAACACCAGCAGCAGCAGCAACAGTACCAACAACTTTCTCCAAAATGCCCTGATGCTCCACAGGACAAAGGGCATCAGTGTAGGGCTGCACTGCGTCAGAGGCGATACCCCCAAAACAGGGTATACAGGCAGAGAATGAGCTTCTTCAACATGATTGAGCAGCACTGCCAAAGGAGGCTCAAGCTAACGCGCTAGATCATCGCAGACATTTTGCAGCTTGCTGGAGCAAGACCTGCTGCCCAGAGGTCCTAGTGGACACGCCTTACCAGGAGCTGTCAAAGTCAACAGCGAGCTCAACTTCTTCGCCTCAGGCTCCTTCCAAGTATCCGGAGCAGACATTTGCGGCATCTCACAGTCAGTCGCCCACAGATGCATCACACAGGTCACCAATGCCACGTTTAACAAGTCTGCCAATTATGTCAACTTTGCCACTGATGACGCCAGTGTTACGGAGCAGGTGCTCGGCTTTGTGGATCTGGCTGACTTCCCACAGATGCAGGGCATCATCGACTGCACACATGCGGCCATCAGGACACCCCCCACATCACCCAGGAGTGTTTGACAACTGCAAGGGCTTCCACTCCTTCACTGTGCAGCTCGTCTGGAACTATAGGAAGATCATCAGGCATGTGTGCGCCAAATTCCCCGGCAGCTGTCATGACTCTTTCGTTTTGTGCCAGTCCACCCTCCCTCAGCACTTTGCACTGCTAAACCCACTTACTGTCTGGCTGCTGAGACAAGGGCTATCCACTGAAGACATGGCACATGACACCCTAAGGCTCAGGAGAGATATGATGAAAGCAACATGTCCATCAAATGTGTCATAGAACAAACAATAGGCATGTTGAAAATGTGCTCCTGATGCCCTGACTGATCTGGAGGAGCCCTTCAGTACACACCAGCCAGGGTCTCCAGAATTGTCATCATCTGCTGCACCCTGCACAACATAGCGCAGCAGCGACGATTAGCGCTGCAGGAGGAGCAGGGCGCAGAGCTCACAGTCTCTTCAGAGGAGGAGCATCAGCTTGAAAATGAGGAGGAACAGGAGGAATCTGAGGTCCAGATGCCAGCAGTTCCGAGCACATTGTTGCTCAGGAGACCAGTGATGGCCTCATCATGGCCAGATTTACTTAACTTCCTGCATTACATTCATATGGCTGCCACATGCTGTGCTAGGTCCCCCACCCCGTCCCCAACACCATAAAGCATCCCTACAATGACCAAGCCATTCCTTTCACACTGACCCTCACTGCTGGAGGTAACATTATGTTTAAATGTTAAAATCCATCCCACTCACAAAAGAAATAGTTCATCAAATATTAGAACTTTGCTGGCACTCTTCAATCGGCAAATATACTGCTTTTCCAGCGCAGTGTAATGAATATTCCAACTAACCCTTCAAACTTTAACAAGATATATACAAATAGAGATAACCTGCAATCTGGTTGTCTGCAGGAACTTAGGGCCCAAAATTGCCAAGGTGTTGCTCCGTTTTTTTTGGAGCAATTTGATTTTTCTGAAGTATCTTAAAAATCCCCATTTTGCACATTCAATTTGCGCCATTGTAAGTGAGTTAGTTAGGATTTTTTTAGTTTAGTTTAGTTTTGTTCAAAAGGGGGCGTTACCCGCCACCTATGTCCATTTTGGCCATTTAAGCCAGTTTGGACAGCTAATAGTTGCTCCAAACTAACTTGTGGCCGCACAGAAGACCTTTGCAGAGAGTTAAAAAAATCAGCACAGGTAGGTACTTAATAACTTGACTAAAGAATGTGAACAGGAACAAACAGCTATACAGGACTGACAAATTTCGCAAAGTTAATTTACTATACAATAGAAGCATTCATGGAAGCTTAAACTACAAAAATAAAAGAAGTAAAGAGACAAAACATATTTACATAATTTTCTCAAAATAACCAAATAAAAAATAGAAGTACCTCCTGCTCGTAGGAAAATATTTTCATCAACAGGGTTAAGGAAGGCCTTGAGTAAGCTCATTAAAATTACTGGCTACACAGTTATCACCGCCCCCCGCCCCCCCCCCCCCCCCACCCCCGCCAATCAAAACTCTCCTCTCTTCCCCCCCCCATCAAAACTCCCCTCTCTTACCCCCACCCCATCAAAACTCTCCTCTCTTCCCCCCCCATCAAAACTCTCCTCTCTCCTCCACCCCCCCCCCCCCCCGGATCAAAACTCTCCTCTCTCCTCCCCCTCCTGGATCAAAACTCTCCTCTCTCCTCCCCCCCCGGATCAAAACTCTCTTCCTTCTCCCCCCGATCAAAAGTCTCCCCGCACCAACCTGTTTCTTGTAACCCCAGCCCAGGAAGGCCTGTGCGGCAGGCCACTCGGCCCGGGATAGGAGCGGGACGCATCGTATCATCATCATCATGGGAGGATCTACTGCGCATGCATGAACGCTCTACTGCTCATGCGGACAGCTGCCGGCACTCTTTTAGGCGCAGGGCCCTAGCTCTGCTCTCCCCCAATGGACTCACCACGCCATGCCAAGCCCCGGGAGAGTCGACAGAGGGGCCAGAATCCGGGGGCATCTTTTTAGCGCCGTTTTGATCCTAGGAAGTCGGCACATCTCATGTGAGTGCGCCGAAAAAACGGGTGGGCCAAATTTGGGCCCTTATACACCTGGAGAAGAGATCTATTTGAAGCAATCTCTGATAGTTCCCCCGTTCAATCTAAATCACTGAACACCAGTAATTTAAGAGATACACCAGGCAATCTGTTTTTAATATATATATCACTTAGGATCAATGAATCACTGTAAAGAAAGAAAGACTTGCATTTATATAGCGCCTTTCACAACCATCGGATGTCTCAAAGCGCTTTACAGCCATTGATGCACTTTTGGAGTGTCATCACTGTTGTAATATATGACAGCAAGCTCCCACAAACAGCAATGTGATAATGACCAGATAATATGTTTTTTTATGTTGATTGAGGGATAAATATTGGCCAGGACACTGGGGATAACTCCCCTACTCTTCTTCAAAATAGTGCCATGGAATCTTTTATGTCCACCTGAGAGAGCAAACTGGACCTCGGTTTAAGTCTCATCCGAAAGACGGCACCTCCAACAGTGCAGCACTCCCTCAGCACTGCACTGGAGTGTCAGCCTAGATTTATATGCTCAAGTCCCTGGGGTGGGATATGACTCAGAGGCGAGTGTGTTACCCACTGAACCACAGCTGACACTGTAGCAAAAATAACCAAAGCAAGCAATTCAAGCTGATGATATTCAAATTAGTGCACAAATAGGGCTAGTAACAGAACTCATTTATACTGGAAAATGGAAGTCAAGTTCACCAAAAAAAATTAAACTTTTGTTTACTATTAATCACCCTACTTATAATAAAATATGAAGAATAATTCTTGCATTTATATAATACCTGACTGGCCTGGAGTTTCCCTGTGAGCACAAATTGGAAGTTGCACCTAAAATTGTGCCCGAAACTATGCCTGTGTTGTTGTTGTCAAATTAGGCCCAAGTATCCTTCCACACCACATATTCCTTCTTTGAATATTAAAATTTAAGTTTCAACTCATTTCATCATCATATCATGCACCCCTGGCACAGTGTGGTTAGGAATCTGCAATCGAGGAAGCTTTTACATTTTTTATGTGACTTATACTGATGTCATTAAAATGCATTAAATGAAACAAAATATATAGAGCAAGTCTCAGTGAGGATAATTTTTTAAAAATGCTTAAAATTGAAATTTAAAGATCAGGACAATTACTTCTTCTCTACTGCACCTGAAAATCAGGTCGCAATAGAAACATAGAAAATAGGTGCAGGAGTAGGCCATTCAGCCCTTCGAGCCTGCACCAGCATTCAATATGATCATGGCGATCATGCAACTTCAGTACCCCATTCCTGCTTTCTCTCCATACCCCTTGATCCCTTTAGCCGTAAGGGCCACATCTAACTCCCTTTTGAATATATCTAACCAACTGGCCTCAACAACTTTCTGTGGTAGAGAATTCCACAGGTTCACAATTCTCTGAGTGAAGAAGTTTCTTCTCATCTCAGTCCTAAATGGCTTACCCCTTATCCTTAGACTGTGACCCCTGGTTCTGGACTTCGCCAACATCAGGAACATTCTTCCTGCATTTAACCTGTCCAATCCCCTCAGAATTTTATATGTTTCTATGAGATCCCCTCTCATTCTTCTCAATTCCAGTGAATAATGTTGAGAGACTCCTGAACAAGTGCAATTGGAGGATATTCACATTTCCAGTTTTGTGGATGGAAATTCATTTGGACAATGGGTTTGATGGATGGACGTAAAAGATGGAGGAGACTTGGGCGTATTGTAGTTGTGCGGGTAACTCACTTACGGCCAAACCTCTTTTAAGCCATGCAATTTATTTGCACCCAGATCATTGTGTCATAATATCTCAAAGCCTTTCACACTTTTAAGGGCAGTGACTGTTATATCGACAAAAATGGCAACAACTCGAAGCCAACAAGTTTGCACAAACAGAAATGTGTTCATTTTTTTGGTAGCATTGGTTGAGGAAAGAATGTTGGCCAGGACATCAAGATAATTCCCTGCTGTTCTTCAAGTAATGCCACAGTAATGCTCATTGCAATAAATGGGAAATCTAGACTGGACCTTGGCATCTCTAACAATGCAGCACTTCCTTAGGATTGCACTAGACTGCCAGCAATGTACTCTGTACTTTTTTTTGGGGGGGTGGGGGGAGGGGTGGCACACAGCCCCTTTAACGGGCTGCACGGCCCATTCAAAATATGGTACATGTGCAATATTTCCATTTAAAAGCCAGCTGCACAGGACCTTCCCAGAGCGCTGCACGGCCACGCAGCTGCGCAGCTTAAAGGGAACAGCATTCAAATCCACAGCTTTTTGCCCAAGAGGGCTACTAAATGAACCAAACAGACAAACAGCACCAATTTGGAACAAGGTAAGTGTTACCATAGCCAAAATAGTTTTCAACAACACTTCTTAAACATCTTTTACGTAATTATGCATTTCAAACTGTTGCCCTTCTTAAGGGTAGGTCTTACGAGCTGGGATAAATGAATTTGCAGTTTCTTACTTTGAAAGGAAACAAAATTTAGTTGAACTTATATTATGACCATGTTCATTTGAACAACTTGAATGTTATTGTAGCCAAAATAAATTGCAAACATTTCAGGTGAAACTCTTTTATTTCATTCACATATACCACAATGAGGAAAGATAGTAGGAAGTCACAAATAAAACTTGAAGATGAAAGATTTTATACTTCTAATGTTATTTCAAATAATTAAAATTAAAATATGACTGACCCAACATATCAGTCACTCGGGTCGGTTTTACCCCTACTTGCCTGGCGGAAACCTGGCAACTGGGCAGTTAAAAATGAGCAGGTTACTCAATCGCTTAGAGCTTGACCCTTTCCCACTGTCTCAGCTGTAGGCAGATGAGTCAGCCGTAAAAGCAGGTCAGAGCCTCATAAATCTATGCAAATAAGCAGCTCCCCAATTGCATTTTAATTGGGGCCTGAACCAGGAGGCCATTGGAGCTTTTCTGCCAAGCTAAAGCAGATCAACAGCTTGTGAGAAGGAAAAAAGCCCTCAAGGCTAAGTCAAAATCAACATTTCCAGTCCAACCTTTCTCATTTTCTCTCACAGTTGTCCTTCATTTATTGTTATTCAGTTTAAAGCTGTCTGCAGTCTGAACATGGTAATAATCTTTCGAGAGTACGCATTTACGTTATCCTTTTAAAGCAGTACAAATAAGTCAGTTTAATTCTTCACCATCCCTATGTTATATTTCAATGCCAGATACTTTTCCAACCTTTGATAGTGTCATCTTTGAGCAGAACTTTTACAATTCTGCTTCTCAGTTATAAGATTATTTACATACTCTTGCAGTTTGCTATGTTTGTTTTTGCCATTCCCAAAAGACAAAGTTGAATAAATGAAATTATTGCCAATTTGTACTTTAACTCTACCTCGCAGTTTTATATTGAATAGATACTCATAAGCTTCTACTAGAAGGCTACCATCCAGCATGCTAGTGAATCCTTTGCAGCTTGTCTAGCAGAGAAACTAATCCGCCGTGCAAGACTATTTTAGCATCAGGGGTACTAGCTGGCTACCATTTCAGGTTTTCTGCAGCTGCTTTTTTATTACAGGCCTTCTTAAATAGCAGATATGTAAAAGGTTACATTGCTATACAATTTTTACACCACAACTGCATACAACCAGATAACCAGCAAGAAATGAAGTCATGAGCTGGTTGGCTGGCCAAGAATCAAATTCTGTTTATTCCATTGCCCCATGTATTCTTCATGCATAATGTTTAGAATATGGTTCAAACACTGAATTTTTAAAATATCAAACTTTTGAGGGTTTTTTTGGATGGAAGGAACAGCATCTGACAAAGTATTGCAAAAAGAAGCGAGCGTTTGGGACTAAAGTCAGCATGGATTTGTGAAAGGGAAATCATGCTTGACAAATCTTCTGGAATTTTTTGAGGATGTTTCCAGTAGAGTGGACAAGGGAGAACCAGTTGATGTGGTGTATTTGGACTTTCAGAAGGCTTTCGACAAGGTTCCACACAAGAGATTAATGTGCAAAGTTAAAGCACATGGAATTGGGGATAGTGTGCTGACATGGATTGAGAACTGGTTGTCAGACAGGAAGCAAAGAGTAGGAGTAAATGGGTACTTTTCAGAATGGCAGGCAAGGTTCTGTGCTGGGGCCCCAGCTGTTTACACTGTACATTAACGATTTAGACGAGGGGATTAAATGTAGTATCTCCAAATTTGCGGATGACACTAAGTTGGGTGGCAGTGTGAGCTGCGAGGAGGATGCTGTGAGGCTGCAGAGCGACTTGGATAGGTTAGGTGAGTGGGCAAATGCATGGCAGATGAAGTATAATGTGGATAAATGTGAGGTTATCCACTTTGGTGGTAAAAACAGAGAGACAGACTATTATCTGAATGGTGACAGATTAGGAAAAGGGGAGGTGCAACGAGACCTGGGTGTCATGGTACATCAGTCATTGAAGGTTGGCATGCAGGTGCAGCAGGCGGTTAAGAAAGCAAATGGCATGTTGGCCTTCATAGCGAGGGGATTTGAGTACAGGGGCAGGGAGGTGTTGCTACAGTTGTACAGGGCCTTGGTGAGGCCACACCTTGAGTATTGTGTACAGTTTTGGTCTCCTAACTTGAGGAAGGACATTCTTGCTATTGAGGGAGTGCAGCGGAGGTTCACCAGACTGATTCCCAGGATGGCGGGACTGACCTATCAAGAAAGACTGGATCAACTGGGCTTGTATTCACTGGAGTTCAGAAGAATGAGAGGGGACCTCATAGAAACGTTTAAAATTCTGATGGGTTCAGACAGGTTAGATGCAGGAAGAATGTTCCCAATGTTGGGGAAGTCCAGAACCAGGGGTCACAGTCTAAGGATAAGGGGTAAGCCATTTAGGACCGAGATGAGGAGAAACTTCTTCACCCAGAGAGTGGTGAACCTGTGGAATTCTCTACCACAGAAAGTTGTTGAGGCCAATTCACTAAATATATTCAAAAAGGAGTTAGATGAAGTCTTTACTACTAGGGGGATCAAGGGGTATGGCGAGAAAGCAGGAATGGGGTACTGAAGTTGCATGTTCAGCCATGAACTCATTGAATGGCGGTGCAGGCGAGAAGGGCCGAATGGCCTACTCCTGCACCTATTTTCTATGTTTCTCTGTTTCTAAAGAACTGAATACTCCTATGAACTTAATGAGGGGGAGGATTCAGGTGAGCAAAAATGTAAAAAGTCAAAGAATAAGGAGAAGTCAATAGAGCAGGGTAGCACTGCGGGAAATGAAAACCAGAGCGTGGTAGGAAGGGACGGTATGTATAAACAGAAAGGTGAATCAGAAAGTGGGGTTAAAGCAGGAAAAAATGGTTAAAAAACAAATTTAAAAGCTCTTTATCTGAATGCACGTAGCATTTGTAATAAAATAGATGAGTTGTCGGCACAAATAGATACAAATGGGTATGATCTGATAGCCATTACAGAGAAGTGGTTGCAAGGGGACCAGGACTGGGAACTAAATATTCAGGGGTATTTGAGAATTCGGAAGGACAGACAGAAAGGAAAAGGAGGTGGGGTAGCTCTGTTAATAAAGGATGAGATCAGTGTGTTAGTGAGAAACAACATTGGCTCAGAAGATCAAGATGTTGAATCAGTTTGGGTGGAGATAAGGAATAATAAGGGGAAAAAGTCACTGGTGGGCATCGTCTATAGGCCCCTTAACAGTAGCTACACTGATAGACGGAGTATAAACCAAGAAATAATGGAGGCTTGTAATAAAGGAACGGCAATAATCATGGGCAATTTTAACCTTCATATTAATTGGACAAAGCAAATTGGCCAGGGTAGCCTTGAGGAAGAGTTCATAGAATGTATCCGGGATAGTTCCCTTAAACAGTACATTGCGGAACCAACCAGGGAGCAGGCTATCTTAGATCTGGTATTGTGTAATGAGACAGGATTAATAAATGATCTCGTAGTAAAGGTTCCACTAGGAATGAGTGACAATAACATGGTTGAATTTCAAATTCAGTTGGAGGGTGAGAAAGTCGGTTCTCAAACCAGTGTCCTAAGCTTAAATGAAGGAGACTACAAAGGTATGAAGGCAGAGTTGGCTAAAGTGGATTTGGAAAATAGATTAAAGTGTGGGATGGTTCATGAGCAGTGGCAGACATTTAAGGAGATATTTCACAACTCGCAACAAAAGTATATCCCAATGAGAAGGAAAGACTGCAAGAGAAGTGATAACAATCCGTGGCTAACTAAGGAAATAAGCGTTGGTATCAAATTGAAAACAAGGCCAAGACTAGTGGGAGGGCAGAGGATTGGGAAACTTTTAAAAGCCAACAAAAAAAATGATAAAGAGAGGGAAGATAGATTATGAAAGTAAACTAGCACGAAATATAAAAACAGATAGTAAGAGTTTCTACAGGTACATAAAAAGAAAAAGAGTGGCTAAAATAAATGTTGGTCCTCTAGAGGATGAGACTGGGGAATTAATAGTGGAGAACAGGGAAATGGCGGAGACGTTGAACAAATATTTTGTATCGGTCTTCACGGCAGAAGACACTAAAAACATCCCAATAGTGGATAATCAAGGGGCTATAGGGAGGGAGGAACTTAATACAATTACTATCATTAATGAAGTAGTACACGGTAAAATAATGGGACTAAAGGCGGACAAGTCCCCTGTAGCTGATGGCTTACATCCTAGGGTCTTAAAAGAAGTGGCTGCAGAGACTGTGGATGCATTGATTGTAATCTCTGGATTCTGGGGCGCTCCCAGCAGATTGGAAAACCACAAATGTAACGCCCCTATTTAAAAAAGAAGGAAGACAAAAAGCAAGAAATTATAGACCAGTTAGTCTAATATCTGTCATTGGGAAAATGCTGGAGTCCATTATTAAGGAAGCAGTAGTGGGACATTTGGAAAAGCATAATTCAATCAAGCAGAGTCAGCATCGTTTTATGAAAGGGAAATCATGTTTGACAAATTTGCTGGAGTTCTTTGAGGATGTAATGAGCAGGGTGGATAAGGGGGAACCTATGGATGTGGTGTATTTGGATTTCCAAAAGGCATTCGATAAGGTGCCACATAAAAGGTTACTGCACAATATAAAAATTCACGAGATTGGGGTAATATATTAGCATGGATAGAGGATTGGCTAATTAACAGAAAACAGAGAGTCGGGAAAAATGGGTCATTTTCCAGTTGGCAAACAGTAACTAGTGGGGTGCCACAGGGATTGGTGCTGGGTCCTCAACTATTTACAATCTATAGTAATGACTTGGATAAAGGGACCGAATGTAATGTAGCCAAGTTTGCTGATGATACAAAGGTGGGTGGGAAAGCAAATTGTGAGGAGGACACAAAAGATCTGCAAAGGGATATAGACAGGCTAAGTGAGTGGGCAAAAATTTGGCAGATGGAGTATAATGTGGGAAAATGTGAGGTTATCCACTTTGGCAGGAAAAAAAGAGAGAAACAAATTATAATTTAAATGGAGAAAAATTGCAAAGTGCTGCAGTAGAGAGGGACCTGGGGTCCTTGTGCATGAAACACAAAAAGTTAGTATGCAGCTCCAGCAAGTAACCAGGAAGGCAAATGGAATGTTGGCTTTTATTGCAAGGGGGATAGAGTATAAAAGCAGGGAAGTCCTGCTACAACTGTACAGGGTATTGGTGAGGCCACACCTAGAGTACTGCATATAGCTTTGGTCTCCGTATTTAAGGAAGGGTATGCTTGCATTGGAGGCTGTTCAGAGAAGGTTTACGAGGTTGATTCCATGAGATGAGGGGGTTGACTTCCGAAGATAGGTTGAATAGATTGGGCCTATACACATTGGAGTTCAGAAGAATGAGAGGTGATTTTATCGAAACATATGATAATGAGGGGACTCGACAAGGTGGATGCAGAGAGGATATTTCCACTCATAGGGAAAATTAAAACTAGGGGGCATAGTCTCAGAATAAGGGGCCGCCCATTTAAAACTGATGAGGAGGAATTTCTTCTCTAAGAGGGCTGTAAATCTATAGAATTCTCTGCTCTAGAGAGCTCTGGAGGCTGAGTCATTGAATATATTTAAGGTGGAGATAGACAGATGTTTAAGCGATAAAGGAATAAAGGTGTATGGGGAGCGGGCAGGAAAGTGGAGCTGAATCCATGATAAGATCAACCATGATCTTATTAAATGACGGAGCAGGCTCGAGGGGCCAAGCCACTATAGAATCTGTAGAGAATTCTCTGGTCAATATCCTAGAATCATTGAATGATACAACACAGAAGGAGGCCATTTGGCCCATCGTGCCTTTGCCAGCTCTTTGAAAGCGCTATCCAATTAGTCCCACTCCCCTGCTATTTCTTCATAACCCTGCTAGTATTTCCCCTTCAAGTATATTTCCATTTCCCTTTTAAAAGTTATTATTGAATCTGCTTTCATCATCCTTTTAGGCAGTGCATTCCACATCATAACAAATCGCTGCGTAAAAAAGATTTCCTCAAGTCGCCTCTGGATCTTTTGCTAATTACTTTAAATCTGTATCCTATGGTTACCGATCCTTCTGCCACTGGAAACAGTTCCTCCTTATTTACTCTAACAAACCCCTTTATGGTTTTGAACGCATTGATCAAATCTCCCCTTAACCTTCTCTGCTCTAAGGAGCACAACTACAGTTTCTCTGGTCTCTCCACGTAACTGATGTATTCAATCCCTGGTACCATTCCAGTAAAGCTCATCTAAATCATTTAGAATCTCTAAGGCTTTGACGCCCTTCCTAAAATGTGTTGCCCGGAATAGGCCACAATACTCCATCTGAGGCCTAATCAGTGTTTTATAAAGGTTGAGCATAACTTCCTTGCTTTTGTACTCTTGAGCCTCTACTGGTAAAGTCAAGGATCCTGGATGTCTTTTGAACAGCTTTCTCAACTTGTTCTGCCACCTTCACAGTCTTATGTACATACACCCCCAGGTCTCTCTGTTCCTGCACCCCCTTTAAAATGGCACCATTTAGTTTATATTGTCTCTCCTCATTCTTCCTACCTAAATGAATCACTTCACACTAAGAAGGTCGATGAGGGCAGTGCATATGAAAGTGTATATGGGTTTTAGCAAAACTTTTGATAAGGTCCTACATGGCAGACTGGTCATGAAAGTAATAGCCCATGGGATCCAGGGCAAAGTGGCAAGTTGGATCCAAAATTGTCTCAGAGGCAGGAAGCAAAGGGAGGCAGGTTGATGGGTGTTTTTGTGACTGGAAGGCTGTATTCAATGGAGTTCCGCAGAGCTCAGTGCTGGGTCCCCTGCTTTCTGTGGTTTATATCAATGACTTGGACTTAAATGTTGGGGGTATGATTAAGAAATTTGCAGATGACACTAAAATAGGCTGTGTGGTTGATAATGAAGAAGAAAGCTGTAGACTGCAGGAAGATATCAATGTACTGGTCAGGTGGGCAGATCAGTGGCAAATGGAATTCAATCCAGATAAGTGTGAGGTAATGCATCTGGGGAAGTCTAACAAGACAAAGGTGTACACATTAAATGGTACGACACTAAAAAGTGTAGAAGAACAAATTGATCTTGGAGTGCAGATTCACAGATCCCTGAAGGTAGCAGGCCAGGTAGATAAGATGGTTAAGAAGGCATATGGAATACTTGCCTTTATTAGTCAAGGCATGGAATACAAGAGCAAGGAGGCTATGCTTGAACTGTATAAAACACTGGTTAGGCCGCAGCTGGAGTACTGTGTGCAGTTGTGGTCACCACATTACAGGAAAGATGTGATTGCACTGGAAAGGGTGCAAAGGAGATTTATAAGAATGGAGAATTTTGGCTATGAGGAAAGATTGGAGATGCTGGGTCTGTTTTCTTAAGAACAAGGCAGGTTAAGGGGAGGCCTGATTGAGGTGCATAAACTTATGAGGGGCCTGGATTGAGTGGACCTGTTTCCCTTGGCAAAGGGGTCAACAACCAGGGGGTATAGATTTAAAGTAATTGGGGGGGGGGGGGAGTTTAGAGGGGAAATTTATTCACCCAGTGGGTGGTGGGGGTCTGGAACTCACTGCCTGAAAGGGTGGTAGAGGCAGAAAACCTCACCACATTTAAAAAATACTTGGATGGGCACTTAAAGTGCGATAACCTACAGGGCTACAGACCAAGAGCTAGAAAGTGGGATTAGGCTGGATAGCTCTTGGTCGGCCGGCATGGACACGATGGGGCGAAATGGCCTCCTTTCTTGCTGTAAATTTCTATGATTCTATGATTCTCTGCATTAAATTTAATCTGCCACGTGACTGCCCATTTCACCAGTCTGTTTATGTCCTCTTGAAGTCTGTAACTATCCTTCTCACTGCTCATTACATTCCCAAGTTTTTGTCACCTGCAAACTTTGAAATTAAGCCCTGTATACCCAAGTCCAGGTCATTAATATGTATCAAAAAGAGCAGATGTTACATTATTGACTTCTTGGGGACACGACTGCACACTTACATCCAGTCTGAAAAACAACTGTTCACCACTATTCTCTGCTTTCTAGCCCTTAGCCAATTTCATATCCAAGCAACCACTGCCCCATTCATGCTATGGGATTTAATTTTGCGAAAAAAAGTCTATTATGTGGTACTTTATCAAACACCTTTTGAAAGTCCATATATACATCAACCTCACCACCCTCACCAACCTTCTCCATTACTTTATCAAATAACTCAATTAAGTTAGTGAAACATGATTTGTCTTCAACGAATCTGTGCTGCATTTAATTTATTAACCCATATTTTGCCAAGTGCTAATAAATTTTCTCCCGAATCACTGTCCTTAAAAATTTCCCCATGATTGATGTTAGGCTGACTGGCCTGTAGTTAGATCAAGCTTCTAACACTAAACACTAATTCGGCACTTTAGCCCCGGAACTAATTTAAATAGAGAAAAACAAAGCTAGTTTAATAGCAAGCACTAAAAAATGCAAACAATCTGCTTTAAAATTCAGGTTTAAATAGTAACACATTGTATAAGTCATCCATCTTTAGTTAAAGGACATAAATTTATACCTCAAATATAACAATACCTTCTACCATCTTCTCTATGGTATTGTTCCATCTCAGCAGTGGTATTTTTCTAGAGGACAAGCATGGCATCCTGTATCTCTCACCCCCTTTTTTTAAACAGAGGTGTAACATTTGCAATCCTCCAGTCCACTGGCACCACCCCCATATCTAAGGAGGATTTGAAGACTGTGGTCAAAATCTCCACAATGCCCACCCTTACTTCCCTCTAGGATGTTTCCATCCGATTCGGGTGACTTTTCTACTCTGAGTTCTGCCAACCTTTTAAGTACCTCCTCTATATCTATTTTATCTGATCCAAATTCTCTACTACCTCCTCCATTACTCTGACATTGGCAGCAGCATCTTCTTTCGTGAAGACAGATGCAAAGTACTCATTTAATACCTCAGCCATGCTTGTCCTCTAGAAAAATACCACTGCTGAGAGGGAACTATACCATAAAGAAGATGGTAGAAGGTTCTGTTATATTTGAAGTATGAATTTCTGTCAGTTAACTAAAGACGGATGTGTTACCGTTTAAACCTGAATTTTAAAGTAGATTGTTATAATTTTTTGTGCTTTCTATTAAACTAGCTTTGTTTTTCCCTATTTAAATTAGAGGGTGAGTTGCAGGGCTAAAGTGCCGAATTAGTGTTTAGTGGTAGAAGCTTGATCCAAGTTTATATAATGTGCCTGAATTTGCGGCCTGTATGGGCGTGTCCGAGGTGTGGACGCACCCGTAGGGGCCACGCAAGTTCCGGGTTTAGGTATGTGAAGCGCATGCACCTAAACCCGGAAATTGCGATCTGTCAAGAATCCGCTTGACAGATCCACCGCATTCGAAAGTAAAGGACCTCCGCGGGCTATTTGCCCAACCCCTGCCCAGTGAATGTCCTTCAAATTATTACGACTGAAAGAAGGCGGCATAAGGCCTACTTTTATCAGTGTAAAACTTTTAAAGTACAGAAAAATCCATTTTTTAAATAATTTAAACATTTTAAATCCTGCTAAATAAGGTAAGTTTATTTTTAGACCTTTTAAAATATGTAAAAAAAAATAATTTTTAATTACATTTTTGTTTAAATAATTAATTAAATTAAATTTTTATTTCTGTGTTTCTGTGTTTTGGGGGGTATTCCCATTCATATTTATGGTGGTTCCGTATGTAGGGAATCACCTCAAGTATGAATGGGGATCCCCCTACTTTGATAGGTTGGGTCGGCCCACGTGATCCCAGTGATGCGTATGAAACCCTTACGATCCTGGGATGTGTGTGCCTCTATTAAGGCCTTCGTGTAGAGGCACAGGACTACAAGTCTCCAAACCTCCGGGACTACTAGGTACTTTCGTAGATATTTTTGTGGTCGGAGGCATCTGCCTGCGGGAAGCCTCTGACCGCAATTTCTGCACCAATGCTTAAATGGTGCTGACCAATAACTGCTGTCTGTTTTGAAAACTGAAACTACATTTTCTAGATGCAATTTCAAACAAGTTGGAGCAACAGCCATGCAACTGTGGTCAAAATATTGTCTCAATAATTAAATATGTGGGCCCCGATATTAACCTTGAGGCGCCGTGGGAGGGTCCGTAATCGAGTGGGGAAATCCGGAAGTAATTTCAGCGCACCTGTGGCATTTTAATGCAGGCACCTCATTATAATTTTACTTCAGTGTTTAGCATCGAATGCATGGCAGCAGGTGTGATGCGACCTGCATGACGTGATCTCAACTCCAGTATTTAAAGAGCCAATCCAAAGGTGGAATTTGGATGAATTGGGAGATTTGGCACAGGGACAGCAATTTCAGAATATGGACTCAGGACTGCTTTGTGTCAGTGGGATTGGGGTGTGGCGGGGGGGAAAGAGTGGTTGGAAGTGGTTGTTACATGGATCCAGTGCGGTAATTAACAGAACATTACAGCTACTTGAAGGTAAGTATCAGAGCAGCGGGAGCCATTCAAGAGGGAGATACAAAGGGTTCATGGTAAACGTGTTCCCCCAAAGAAAAAGGATAGAACGGCCAAATTTAGAGCCCTCGAATGACAAGGTGCATAGAGGGTAAGATAAGGCAAAAAAAGGAAGCTTATATCAGATATCAAGAGCTCAATACTGCAGAAAGACAAGTGTATAGAAATTAATAAAGCAAAGAGAGGGCATGAAAAAATATGTCAAGTAGAATCAAAGAAAACCCAAAGATGTTTTATAATTATATAAAGAGCAAGAGAATAACTAAGGAAAGAGTAGGGCCTATTCGGGACCTAAATAGTAACCTATGTGTGGAAGTGAAGGGTGTGGGTAAGGTACTCAATGAATACTTTGCGGCTGTCTTCACAAAATAGGGGTCAATGCCAATACTGAATTAAGGAGGAAGAGAATGAAATTTTGGATGGTATAAATATAGGAAGAGAGGAAGTATTAAGAGGTTTAGCATCTTTGAAAGTAGATAAATCACCAGGACTAAATGAAATATATCCTAGGCTATTAAAAGAAGCAAGGGAGGAAATTACAGAGGCTCTGACCAGCATTTTCCAATCCTCCCTGGCTTTAGGAATGGTGCCAGAGGATTGGAGAACTGCTAACGTTGTACCATTGTTTAAAAAAGGAGGAAGGGATAAACCAAGTAATTACAGGTTAGCCTAACCTCAGTGATGGGCAAATTATTGTTAAGGGAAGGTCGTTTCTGACAAACTTGATTGAATGTTTTGAGGAGATAACAAGCAGGATCACTGAATTTGTTTGATGTAGTGTATATCAATTTGAGCAAGGCTTTTGACAAGGTCCCACAAGGCAGGCTGGTCAAAAAAGTAAAAGCCCGTGAGAGCCAAGGGAGAATGTCAAATTAGATCCAAAATTGGATGTGCAGGAAGCAAATGGTAATGGTTTATGGGAAATTTTGCAACTGGAAGGCTGTTTCCAGTGGGGTTCCACAGGGCTCAGTTTTTTGAAGTATATATTAATGATTTAGACTTAAATGTAGGGGGCATGATAAAGAAGTTTGCAGATAATATAAAAATTGGCTGTGTGGTTGACAGTGAGGAGGAAAGCTTTAGACTGCAGGAAGATAAGAATCACCTGCAATGTACTGAAAGCAAACTCTCAGAACAAGTGTTGTGAGCAAAAGTCTTTCACTTTGGCAAGGAAGCAGATGTGAGGTCTAATGCAATTTTTTTGCCTCATTTGTTCAACCTCCTCAATTGCCGCTGTGCTCGCACCTTGCTTTCACTGGAGAAAGCCCAGGATTCCCCTGCACACACAGTTAAACTGGAAAACTCATGTAAAAATGCTGTTAATAGCCTCTTAATTCCATCTTAATAGGTATAAATTGGTAACCCGCCTCTCCCGAGGGGGTTTTTCGCTTGCAGCCGAACACGTTCAAGTGAAATGCAGAAGCCGGAGGGTTGAAGCCGACTTCCTGACATGCTGTCAATTTCAGCACATTTAACCACCCACCCGCCCCAAACCCACTCACTCTTTCCTGTTAAAATTCCCCCCATTGTAGTTGTACATCCATAGGAATTTTTGTAAGAACTATGTTTTTAATATTTTCATATCCTTGTAGCAAATTGCTGCTGCTTTTCCTGGTTATCCTGGTTGTAAAGTAGAATGATCTTTAACTGCATGTGTAAAAAGCTGGTAACTTAGTATCTAATGTGTACTTATTGTCACTTAGAGTTAAGCTTTTCTGTTAAGTCGTGAATGATCAGGTAGAAAATGAAAAACTGAGCAAGTAAAGTGATTAATTGTAAATTTGCAAATGAGGAATTGTTAACTGTGTAGCATTCCAAGTGTAATACGGGCATGATTTTTTATTGAAGTTGTGATATTGCGAAGCTAATTATAGTATGCAATTGTAATGCAACTTAGGCTTGGAAGAACAATGCCCCAACCTCCTCTCAGACAATCCCATGCAAGCAAGTATATATTTGCCAGCACACTTAATGCACAAGTACAAAATATCAATGAACATAGTCTAAACATGGAACATGGTACATCAGTAAGGGTATATACTTGTTTTTGTTCTTGTGAGTTTTCTCTTCAGTTTGGATTTTTGAATCTTTTGAAAGACTTAAAAACAGATATGCCACCTTGCACTGCAATGTAATTCAGCAGTAAACAGTGTTAAATCAAAATTCATATTGTGAAATGTTAAAAATATTTTCTGAGACACCACAAACATGGCAGCAGTTTTATAGCCAAAACAGGATAGTGGTTTTGAATTCCATAAAATTATATTCCAGAAGACATTTCAGTTGCATCAACCACATCCAAGTTTCAGTGCATAAATTATTGCTTTTAAATTATTACTGAAATAATATATTGTCATTCTAAAAAAATATTGGTTTGGATCATATCACAAGTTATAATACTTGGTGTAAAAACAAAGTCAATAGACCAAACAAACATTATGTTCTTATTAGAGTTATTGTAACGATGAGTTAGTAAATGTTTTTCTATAACTTATGGATTTATCCTATATAAAAATATATCTGCCTTCTTTTCCATGCTATGTCAATTGAAAATAATTAGTTTTAATTTCCAATTTAAGTCGCCCGTACAAAATAATTTGCACAAGGAAGTAAGAACATAAGAACATAAGAAATAGGGGCTGGAGTATAAGGTGGCCAAGGTTAGTGGGAAACTAGAGGATTGGGAAAATTTTAAACAACAGCAAAGAATGCAAAAAAGCAATGAAGAAAGGAAAGAGATATTTCGAAGGTAAACTTGCGCAAAACATAAAAACAGATAGTAAAAGCTTTTACAGATATATAAAACGGAAAAGAGTGACTAAAGTAAATGTTGGTCCCTTAGACGATGAGTAGGGGGATTTAATAATGGTAAATGTGGAAATGGCTGAGACCTTAAACAATTATTTTGCTTCAGTCTTCACAGTGGAAGACACAAAAACCATTGCTGGTCATGGGAATGTGGGAAGGGAGGACCTTGAGATAATCACTATCACTAGGGGGGTAGTGCTGGACAGGCTAATGGGACTCAAGGTAGACAAGTCCCCTGGTCCTGATGAAATGCATCCCAGGGTATTAAAAGAGATGGCGGAAGTTATAGCCGATGCATTCGTTATAATCTACCAAAATTCTCTGGACTCTGGGGAGGTACCAGTGGATTGGAAAGCAGCTAATGTAACGTCTCTGTTTAAAAAAGGGGGCAGACAAAAGGCAGGTAACTATAGGCTGGTTAGTTTAACATCTGTAGTGGGGAAAATGCTTGAAACTATCATTAAGGAAGAAATAGTGGGACATCTAGATAGGAATAGTGCAATCAAGCAGACGCAACATGGATTCATGAAGGGGAAATCATGTTTAACTAATTTACCAGAATTCTTTGAGGATATAACGAGCATGGTGGATAGAGGTGTACCGATGGATGTGGTGTATTTAGATTTCCAAAAGGCATTCGATAAGGTGCCACACAAAAGGTTACTGCAGAAGATAGAGGTACGCGGAGTCAGAGGAAATGTATTAGCATGGATAGAGAATTGGCTGGCGAACAGAAAGCAGAGAGTTGGGATAAATGGGTCCTTTTCGGGTTGGAAATCGGTGGTTAGTGGTGTGCCACAGGGATTGGTGCTGGGACCACAACTGTTTACAATATACATAGATGACCTGGAAGAGGGGACAGAGTGTAGTGTAACAAAATTTGCAGATGACACAAAGATTAGTGGGAAAGCGGGTTGTGTAGAGGACAGAGAGAGGTTGCAAAGAGATTTGGATAGGTTAAGCGAATGGGCGAAGGTTTGGCAGATGGAATACAATGTCGGAAAATGTGAGGTCATCCACCTTGGAAAAAAAAACAGGAAAAGGGAATATTATTTGAATGGGGAGAAATTACAACATGCTGAGATGCAGAGGGACCTGGGGGTCCTTGTGCATGAAACTCTTTTAGAGTCTACCTGCAAAACATAAACATTAAACTGTGCCACCCGACCTGGGTGACACACCAGACATTTACAAGGCCCTTTTTTCCTTTTTTTGGTTTTTTTTTGTGTTTTTTTTTTTTGTTTTTTTTTTTGGGCACTAAAATCACAATTTCTCCGGTGCCCCCTATAAAAGGGAAGGGGACACTAAAAGCACCGGCAATTAAAACAAATTAAACTTTAAAACGTAAAATCAAATTAAAATTTGGTTGCCGGGCGTGATGATGCACTCCAGTCCCTCCGGTGCCCACCTCTCGCGGAAGGCCGCGAGCGTACCGGTGGACACCGCGTGCTCCATCTCCAAGGACACCCTGGACCGGATGTAAGAGCGGAAGAGAGGCAGGCAGTCAGGTTGAACGACCCCCTCGACCGCCCGCTGCCTGGACCGGCTGATGGCACCCTTGGCCGTGCCCAGGAGCAGTCCTACGAGGAGGCCTTCGGACCTACCCGCTCCCCTCCGCACAGGGTGCCCAAAGATCAGGAGAGTGGGACTGAAGTGCAGCCAGAATTTCAGGAGCAGCCCCTTCAAATAGTGGAACTCCTTGTGCATGAAACTCTTTTAGAGTCTACCTGTGAAAACATGAAACAATAACGGTGCCACCCAACCTGGGTGACACTCCAGACATTTACAAGGCCCTTTTTTTCCCCCCCTTTTTTTTTTTGTTTTTTTTTTGTGTTTTTCTTTTTTTTGGTTTTTTTTTGGGCACTAAAATCACAATTTTCCCTAGTGCCCCCTATGAAAGGGAAGGGGGACACTAAAATCACCGGCAATTAAAACAAATTAAACTTAAAAAACGTAAAATCAAATTAGAATTTGGTTGCCGGGCGTGATGATGCACTCCAGTCCCTCCGGTGCCCACCTCTCGCGGAAGGCCGCGAGCGTACCGGTGGACACCGCGTGCTCCATCTCCAAGGACACCCTGGACCGGATGTAAGAGCGGAAGAGAGGCAGGCAGTCAGGTTGAACGACCCCCTCGACCGCCCGCTGCCTGGACCGGCTGATGGCACCCTTGGCCGTGCCCAGGAGCAGTCCTACGAGGAGGCCTTCGGACCTACCCGCTCCCCTCCGCACAGGGTGCCCAAAGATCAGGAGAGTGGGACTGAAGTGCAGCCAGAATTTCAGGAGCAGCCCCTTCAAATAGTGGAACTCCTTGTGCATGAATCCCAAAAAGTTAGTTTGCAGGTGCAGCAGGTAATCAGGAAGGCGAATGGAATGTTGGCCTTCATTGCGAGAGGGATGGAGTACAAAAGCAGGGAGGTCCTGCTGCAACTGTATAGGGTATTGGTAAGGCCGCACCTGGAGTACTGCGTGCAGTTTTGGTCACCTTACTTAAGGAAGGATATACTGGCTTTGGAGGGGGTACAGAGATGATTCACTAGGCTGATTCCGGAGATGAAGGGGTTACCTTATGATGATAGATTGAGTAGACTGGGTCTTTACTCGTTGGAGTTCAGAAGGATGAGGGGTGATCTTATAGAAACATTTAAAATCATGAAAGGGATAGACAAGATAGAGGCAGAGAGGTTGTTTCCACTGGTAGGGGAGACTAGAACTAGGGGGCACAGCCTCAAAATACGGGGGAGCCAATTTAAAACCGAGTTGAGAAGGAATTTCTTCTCCCAGAGGGTTGTGAATCTGTGGAATTCTCTGCCCAAGGAAGCAGTTGAGGCTAGCTCATTGAATGTATTCAAGTCACAGATAGATAGATTTTTAACCAATAAGGGAATTAAGGGTTACGGGGAGAGGGCGGATAGGTGGAGCTGAGTCCACGGCCAGCTCAGCCATGATCTTATTGAATGGCGGAGCAGGCTCGAGGGGCTAGATGGCCTACTCCTGTTCCTAATTCTTATGTACTTATAGTAGACCATATGGCCCCTCGGGCCTGCTCCGCCATCCAATAAGATCATGGCTGATCAGATCTTGGCCTCAACTCCACTTTCCTGCTTGTTCCCCATAACCCTTGACTCCGCTATATTTCAAGAATCTGTCTGTCTCTGCCTTGAATATAATCAATGACCCAGCCTCCACAGCTCTCTGGGGTAGACAATTTCAAAGATTCACGACCCTCTGAGAGAAGAAAGTCCTCCTGATCTACGTCTGAAATCGGCAGCCCCTTATTCTGAAACTATGCCCCTAATTCTCGATTCCCCCACGAGGGGAAACATCGTCTCAGCATCTATCCTGTCAAGCCCCCCTCAGAATCT
Source organism: Pristiophorus japonicus (assembly GCF_044704955.1). Classification (NCBI taxonomy): domain Eukaryota; kingdom Metazoa; phylum Chordata; class Chondrichthyes; family Pristiophoridae; genus Pristiophorus; species Pristiophorus japonicus. The sequence continues at coordinate 194,143,258 of NC_091980.1, read as the reverse complement.
TTTATGTAATTATGCTTTTAATAATTTGGATGTTTATATTCCTAATCATGCATATATTGCTACCAAAGAAAGAGCAGAATAGATTATAAATTGCAACTTGGTGACTTATAATCATTTCAGATAAGAATAATTTCAATAGCAAAATTATGTATGCACCAATGGACCACTTGTAGATATTTTGTGCAGTTGTAAAAACAAATACTTTTGCAACATCTCTTGAATTTAGGTCCTTTAGTTTCTGGTAGAACTCCTATTGCTTTACGGGTATTCTACAATGTATATTTGGCTTTGGTTCCACAAATTGTAAAAACAACAAACAGATGCACAAGGTCAGTTCCCAGCAATAAGCCATGTAGGCATTCAAGGTCAGATTGAAAAGAAAATTAATTTGCACACCAGGTTCAACATCTTTGTTTGTGGAATCAAGCCATAAATGCTATAACATTAAAAGATGAGAACATTTCAAGACACATCTTGTTTTGTTTTGCAAGCTGTATGTGGAAAACAACTCTTTCATAGAACCATATTTTTAGACAACAATCTTTCAAACCTGCATTTTAAATCTGTCATCAAGATTATTGGCCAGATTAAATATTACTACCCAAAATATAGTAATGCCATGTGTGGCTTGAAAACATTGGATACTTCACCATTTCATGACATATATAGAGAATAACTTTCAATTGTTTATTCACAAAGGATTAGTAAGCATGTACATCGAAGAGAATGGAAACCATTGAGTGAATTATTGAAAAATAATTCAGTCAAAGTGGCTAGTTTATGAAGGTGAAATTTGAGCTGTTTATCTTTGCTCACTGAATTGCTGCAAGTGCGAGCTGATAACAGTGCAGCGATGGAAACAGAGCATTTGGGACCTAAGTGAACAGGGCAACCAACTGTGTATCTCCTTAACCAATCTAATTGAAACATTGAGAAATAAACAGCAGAAGGAAGTGTAAATTAGAGTTGGTGAATTCAATGTCAAATCAAGTACAGAAAGAGAAATAAAGAGAGGAAAGAAAGATTGGATTAAGAAAGAAAAGAGAGAAAGAAAATGTAAAAAAGCAAATGTAAAAATTTTAATTTTGACATTTTATAAATCTCCAACAACAATTAATACCTGAAGGAATGAGACTCCACTCTTGTAATATTGATTTTCAGTGCCAGAGAGGTTGATTGGCAGCAATTAATAATTGTCACATCATTAAAAGGTACTTACACTTGAAATGACAAGACATGACTTCTTGTGGCGAGGTTAGTTCATATCTACCATGCAAATACAGGAACTTCATGACATTCAATTCATATCAATGGTGAGGCAGACAGCGAGGTGTCATTTTTGCAAAGCTAATGGCGGAGCAGTGCAACTTGGACAGCAACATTTGGATATTGGCATTTAACCATGTATCTGCCCCTCGCCTGAAGTTGCTGTACCATTTATGCATAAATAACGGCAATTGCCATTAGCCTCATCGTTATTTTGACAGAAAATTCTGTGTCATTGTCTATCATGCCATGCAAGACTAAAAGGCAAGAAAATATATATTTGTGTTTTTTCTTCATTCTTTTTAACCAATGTAGGTCCAACTGATTTGTTAAATGTAAAACAAAACAGCCAAAAAAACATTATACATCTATTTAACCAAATTGTTTAATCTGCTATAAGTCACTGTTATAAGTCACCAGTGCTGCTTTCAGTTTTGTTTCAAAATTATGGTCCTAATAAAAGTAGGTCCTATTTTATATTTGGATTTTATAGAATATGGACCAGGGAAGAAATGATCAATGAGATTATATGTGCCAATTGCATGCAAATTATAGGAATATGTAAAGGACTACAGTTATTTCTAAAATATAGGTTATAAAATCACATTACAAAATGGCAAAATTGGTCTGTTGCAATAACCTTCTTTAAATATCTAGTTCCACAGCATATGATAAAGCTGGATCCAAGTACTATTCAGAAACAATTGATCTGGACTTAATTTGATAGAAGAAAGATTCTACTATGGGCTCGACTTTCCACTATGATCGCTGGGCGATATTTCCAGCCTTAGTGTTTATTTATTTTTTTAGGATCGCTGGAATATCGCCCATTTTAAAGACAGCTAGTTTCGGCTTTTTATTTTAGGCGATAGCCTTAGCGATGTGAAATGGGCCTTAGCGATGTGAAAAGGGCCTTAGCGATGTATTCAGTCGTGCAAGGCTGGTGTCCATAGCAACGGCCATTCTGTGCATGCACGGTTTTCTTTAAGCAAAGAAGTTTTCCCGCGATTCGTGAGTTCAGGGGTCATCTGTGCATGATCAGAACAGTCAAAGAGAGGGAGAGAGAGAAGGATAGAGAAAGAGGAGCAGTGATCAGAGATGGTTTGAGTATTGTGTTGGATAGTTGCAATTTGAGTGAGTAAATCTTGGAGCTATGTCGTCCGATACAAGTGTCCACGAGGAGGAGCTGTCAGGGAGGAGGAGGGCTAAGATATTTTCTGATGAAGCTAATGAGGCCTTTATAAATGAGGTTGAAAGTCGGTGGGGACAGTTAACCTGGGGTGGGCGTGGTAAACCTCCCCCCCCGCACCTACCAGAAAATATGGGGCAATATCGCAGAGATTGTATCCTCAGTGGCCCACGATAAGCATGAGGCAGACCAGTGCCGGAAGAGGTGGAACAGCTTGGTTGCTTCGGCAAGAGCAAGTATAAAATTATTACATTTTAAATTTTAATGATTCACTGAATTAATTAGAATGTAAATCTGCCGGATTGTAATTAAGCTGAGGGGTCCGACCACCTTTACCAAGACTGTGAGTCTCTCTGGCTGATGTCATTCACACAGTGGGGGAGAGCTGCCCTGGCTCATTGTCTGCCCTGGGACACTTTGGGACATTTGCTCCAGCCACACGGAGGTCTCCGAGCACAGCCCATGGACACGGTGCCCCCTGCCATTACACTCCTAACATTGCCGAGCTCACCAGCGGTCCTGATTCCTCCTCCCCCCGGGGGACTTACATCGATTCAAATAAACCACCTACCTCCCCTCAGGGGTCGAATGGCATGGCCCGTGGATGGGGCCTTTCCTGGAGATTGTACGCGAGATGTTTGGTGTCAAGTATTAGTCCCTAAACATGATCTTATTAAATATTTTCTCTGATCGTAGATGTTATAACCATGCATCCATTGTGGATAAAAACCGTATTAGCATATAATGTTAAGAATAGAATGTGGGGTGACTAATTTTGGATTACAATATCTGTTGTGTTTCCGTAATAGTACTTAGTCAATTAGCTTATGCCATGCTCTGGTCACATTTGCAGAGGAAGATATCTAAGAATCGGGCGGAGCAGAGGCGCACCGGAGAAGGCCCTGCTGAGCTCTACCTGCTCACTGATTTGGAAGAACGTGCCACAGCATTAGTGGGCACCCACAGCCGTTCTACCACCTGTTATTGCACCACGTGAGTAATGTGTAAAGCAGTGGTAATTTAAAACTGAGGGCCACCCATTTAAAACTGAGATGAGGAGAAATTTCATCTCTCAGAGGGTTGTAAATCTGTGCAATTCTCTGCCCCAGAGAGCTGTGGAGGCTGGGTAATTGAATATATTTAAGGAGGAGATAGACAGATTTTTGAGCGATAAGGGAGTAAAGGGTTATAGGGAGCGGGCAGGGAAGTGGAGCTGAGTCCATGATCAGATCAGCCATAATCTTATTGAATGGCGGAGCAGGTTCGAGGGGCCAAATGGCCCACTCATGCTCCTATTCTTATGTTCTTATTTTCTTAAACTAATGTAATAGCATTTCATTATCATATGTAATGTTATGCATGCAGCTTCTGTAATCTCAGGTTAATCATATGTAACGTCTCTCGCTCACATTTATTACAGTAGCGTTGTCTCTCATACATATGCCAACGCTGCGCAAGCATTATCACATCTACCCCTCTCTTCGAATAACCTCAATTATGTTTTGCAGCTACGCAGAATCCAGAGATGCAAAGGGAGGCCCCTCAACAACCCCTTTGCCGCTGTAGGTGGTCATCACCACAGGTGCAGAAGACAAAACAACCGAGGAGGAGGAAGATGAGCACCTGTCAACTGTGGTACCTGTGGCCTCGTCTTTATCCACTGCCCACATCGACCCCACGGAGGTTGAGTCGGCGAGGTAAGCATTCACTGCAGTGGGCAGATCCAAATGAGGACATGGTCTCACTGTCAAGGGCGAGTGTCGACATAGGTCGAGAGCTCCTCCAGGCGCTTGGTGGGTTGACCGGAAACATTGCCACAATGTCCGCACCAATAACGGAGGGCATGGATTGGATAGTTGTGGCAACGGGGCAAACGATCAACGCTGTCCATGTCTTGCGGCTTGCGATAGTGTCGGGAGATGGCACTGCACCCCAAGGTGCTATCCCACCAAGCACCATGACAGATACAAGACAGGAGGAAGAATTAACTTCCTTCTAACTCGGAAGATGTTTCTTCGGAAACGTCTTCTCCTCCAGCCACTGAGGAGATTCTGCCGACGTCACCCCACCACCCCTGCCCCCCCATAGCAGCAGGCCTTGAGGTCCCCTACTGCAAGATGTCTCGGTCCCATTACACTGGGAGTTACTGGGAAACGGGGGGGTTAATGCAAGGGCGGGGTCAAGGTGCAGGAGGGAAGTGTGGCTGCAGGTAGGGAGGGGTAGTGCTGAATATAGTTATTGTTGTTGTTAAAAATAAATTTTTTTGAATGTTCACTGTTTGGGATGGTGTGAGGGTATTATATAATTGTTGTGTTACAAATGTTGTTGACTGTTCAGGGTTGGGATGAGGGAGCTGTTAGATGTTTGTTCTAAAAATGTTCACATTCTCTTTAATTATTAAACATTTTTATTTAACTTTACAATTGTCCTGAAGTGTCTTCTAATAACTTAAGGTAAAACATGAATACAATGGTTGGAAACAATGGCCATGGCCAGGCCAGGCCAGGCAAAGATGAAACATAACTGTCACCAATGTAAGTTCACGCAAAGCGTTCATTTATGAGCTGCGGACGCAGGAGTTTTGCAGCTGCGTAACTACCATGGGGCTTTTCCAGTGTTGCAGGGTTGGGGGGGGCGTGGGGGCATGGGTTCATCGCCAGGCTAATTGTCCTCCCCGAGGTCCTCGCCCTCCTCCTCCTCCTCTTCCACCTTCCCTCTCTCCTGAGGTGGACCGGCGGTCCTATCTGGCAAATGTTGTCCTCTCCTCATAGCTAGGTTATGCAATATGCAGCACACCATAATAAACTCAGCGACCTGCTCAGGGTGGGATTGTAGGTTGCCTCCTGAGTGGTCCAGGCATCTGAAGCGCTGCTTAAGCACTCCAATTGTCTTTTTGATGATATTGCATGTAACTATATGGCTGTCATTATGCCGCTTCTCGGTTTCCGTCTGGGGCTTACGTAGGGGGGTCATGAGCCAGCTGGCAAGGCCATATCCTTTATCCCCCAGCATCCAATCGTGACCTTGTGGCTGACTCTTAAACAGGTCAGAGACAGTGCTCGCACACAAGATGTGCGCATCATGGAGGCTACCTGGAAAATTTGCATTTACTGCCATGATTATTTGCTTGTGGTCATCAACGAGCTGCACATTCAGGGAGTGGAATCCCTTTTGGTTCCGAAACACCTCTGCATCCTGTAAAGGTGCTCGCAGGGCGATGTGCGTACAGCCTATTGCTCCCTGCACCTTGGGAAAATTTGCTATTCACGAGAAACCCAAAGCACTCTCAGTCTGTGCCTCCCTGGTCATAGGGAACATAGGGAAGCTTATAGAGTCTATCCTGCATGTGAAAGGGGCTTCAGTCACCTGTTGAATGCAGCAATGTGTGGCGTGCTAAGAGATACCGCAAATGTCACCAGCTGAGGCCTGAAAGGAGCCCAATGCATAGAAGGAAAGTGCCGCAATAACCTTAACCTCAATGGGCAGTGCGGTCCTGATAGTGCTGGTAGGTTGCAGATCTCTCTTAATGAGCTGGCATATCTCACTGATGACCTCCTTTCGGAAGCGCAGCCTCCTAACGCACGTGTTATCGGACAAGTTCAGGTATGATCGCTTATCCCAGTAAATGTGTTGGGTTTAAGGTCTCCTCCTCCGCATCACTCTGCCATCTCTTTGATTGGGCACATAATGCTTTTCAATATACCTTCTCACATTTCTATTCTGCAGCATGTGATTATTGATCAATACTGGTTGAGAAATTACAGGCCCCATCGCTATAAATGCCCTAAATTTGTCCTCAACAGATATAAATGTGATTAGATGATTGGCAAGAGTCAAAAAAGCCCTTAAAATCACTCAAAAATTGATTCTCCCCACAAGCACTTGAAGCAGCCTTTTACTGCAGGTCCTCCGAATTAGAAAATGGCATCCGTAGTTCTGAGTACTGCCTAGTAGTGCCGAGTTAAGGTCAGATGATTGCAGCTTTTCTTCAGCGTCTTTATCAGCCCGTAATCATTTCGGCGAATTGTGAGCAAAATGCCGAAAGTAACAATTGCTGATAATCTGGACGATAATCGGGCGCAAGTTTCCATTTTCAGCACTATTCGCGGCCTTGCACACGGATGATGTCATTTTTTTTAAATTAGGCCGGGCGATGCAGCACATTCAGGTATGCTGAAAGTTGGGCCGGCGATAAATGGGCTATAATCGGGCGCTAGTTTCCACTTTTCAGCAAATATGGGCGATAGCCTGCATCTCAGCGCTTATATGGGCACTAAATGGGTGATAAATGGGCGGTGATGTGCCAAAAGTCGAGCCCTACGTGTAAATACATTGAGAAAATCAACATAGATGAATGGTTAGGTACTATTTTCAGCCTGTGGGTTTGGGATGAAGATGGGAGAGGAAAGCCATGAGGTGATTTGTGTGTTTTTACATTAATGTCGTCATGCTGAAGATTCCGTTCAACAGGAAAACTGTTTAAATCAATAAACCTTTACTTAGCAACAGTAACATAACATATGCATGATTTGGGCTGGCACTCTGATTAATCTAATATTGACTCTGGTTAATGTCATGAATATTGAATTTAGCTTTGTTTCTTTTCTAATTCAAATAGCAAAAGGTCAAATTGGTCATCAAATTGGTTCGCTGATTTAAATTATTATGCTGCTTCAAATTAGTAGAAGCGATTTCCAGTAAACTGGATGAGGTAATTGTGTGTCCATTTTGAATGTTTGCTTCTGCCTTAGCAAACAGACTTTTTTGTCTGGAAATTTGTGAAATATAGGCTATAAAATCACAAGTAAACTTTGTTGACTCAAATGTATTTTTCTTGCTGATTGCATTATGTGCATCCTGTTTGGCTTCACAAGTGAATGACACGACTACATTGTAGCTCTGAATGTAATATCGAAAGGTAAATTGAAAATTGACTCATTCACACTATAATCATCATTAGCAGTCCCTCGAACCAGGATGACTTGCTTCCACATGAGTTCACAGATGTTTCAATGAAGGACCCGATGTTCCAGTTCTGAACTCCAATTGAAGGGGTGGAAGATGCCTGTACGTGAATTTTTTTAACGTGTGGTGACCATTGCACACCAGCCACCACACGGAGCTAGACAGAACTGGGCCTTTATCCAGTGGCAAGGGTAAACCAGGATAACTGGAGACATGCTCTGCTGCATAGACCGAGTGCGCACATATATCGCAGTGTGGGCTGGCTCGTGCTGCCCCTGGGCCCTCGGCTCTTCTGGGCCCCGTACCTTAATTTGCCGCACCTCCGCCACGATCTCTCGCCGCTCCTCTACCACAAAAACATTCACCGCACCGCCGCCATGATCCCTCACCGCTCCTATACCACAATCTCTCACCGCTCCTCCGCCACGATCTCTCACCGTTCCTCCGCCATGATCTCTTGCCGCTCATCCGCTGTACCTGGGCCCCGCCGATGTTCCTGCCCACGCCCCAAACGGCGACCTGGGTTTTGATGACCACCAAGTCGTCCACCTCAAAATTGTCGCACACTTGGAGCAGCTCACGCTGGAAGTTGAAGTGGTATGTTCCAGCTCTTTTAAAGCCCGACCTGTGAAGGTGTTCTCTTGCAGGTCAGGGGGCCACGATATTCCAGGCCCGCCTCTCCAGCTCTTTTATATCCCAACCTGCGGAGGTGTTTTCTACGATTTATATTGGAATAATAAATCCCAAAATACAAACCCCTATGCAAGGATCATTTGCATCGCAGTTACCTCCCCTTTATAAATCGCCAAGATTTATATGGGACTAATACACCCCAGAATACAAACCCCTGTGAAACAGTCAATTGCATCGGCACAATCTGACACAGTTAAATCCGTCCGCGATTTGACTGCTACACATAAAGTTACCTAGACCCAATCACTATACCATACTATGCCACACTATAACCATAATGCTAGTGCAAAGCAGTTTTGTTTTGCACTAATGCTACAAGTAAAGTGTAAATGCAGCTGTAATCTGGAGTTAGGGTTTAACCTGACACCAGAGTGAAGAGGAGTGAGACTCCTTGGAGGATGTGACCTCACTCTACTTCACTTTGGAGTCAGTTTGGGCTTTGACACGCAATTTACTTTCCACAAGTTTAGTGTTTGTGGAAACTCAAAATTGACAATGCACTGATGTTAAGCTTGACGTGTGAATGTGCCATTAAACTTGTATCCTGTCATGACTGTCTCATTGACTAGTGAATGAATTTATCACTCTTTACCTTCTCATAACCCTTCATAGTTCTGAAGACCTGTATCAAGTTATCCCTTATCCTTCTTGACTCAAGTGAAACTTCACAAATTTTACTTCACAACTGCAACCCTTCATGAATGGTAAATCTGTGCTTTACCTTTTCGATTGTTTTCATATCAAGAGCTAGAAATGGTTTGGTAGAAATTGAGTTCAGAAGAGGATGTATCCATTATTTTAGTGACTCTCATACCCCTTGATCCCCCTAGTAGTAAGGACTACATCTAACTCCTTTTTGAATATATTTAGTGAATTGGCTTCAACAACTTTCTGTGATAGAGAATTCCACAGGTTCACCACTCTCTGGGTGAAGAAGTTTCTCCTCATCTCGGTCCTAAATGGCTTACCCCTTATCCTTAGGCTGTGACACCTGGTTCTGGACTTCCCCAACATCGGGAACATTCTTCCTGCATCTACCCTGTCTAAACCCGTCAGAATTTTAAACGTTTCTATGAGATCCCCTCTCATTCGTCTGAACTCCAATGAATACAAGCCCAGTTGATCCAGTTTTTCTTGATATGTCAGTCCCGCCATCCCGGGAATCAGTCTGGTGAACCTTCGCTGCACTCCCTCAATAGCAAGAACGTCCTTCCTCAAGTTAGGAGACCAAAACTATACACAATACTCCAGATGTGGCCTCACCAAGGCCCTGTACAACTGTAGTAACACCTCTCTGCCCCTGTACTCAAATCCCCTCGCTATGAAGGTCAACATGCCATTTGCTTTTTTAACCGCCTGCTGTACCTGCATGCCAACTTTCAATGACTGATGTACCATGACACCCAGGTCTCGTTGCACCTCCCCTTTTCCTAATCTGTCACCATTCAGATAATAGTCTGTCTCTCTGTTTTTACCATCAAGTTGGATAACCTTACATTTATCCACATTATACTTCTTCTGCCATGCATTTGCCCACTCACCTAACCTATCCAAGTCACTCTGCAGCCTCATAGCATCTTCCTCACAGTTCACACTGCCACCCAACTTAGTGTCATCCGCAAATTTGGAGATACTACATTTAATCCCCTCGTCTAAATCATTAATGTACAATGTAAACAGCTGGGGCCCCAGCACAGAATCTTGCGTTACCCCACTAGTCACTGCCTGCCATTCTGAAAAGTACCCATTTACTCCTACTCTTTGCTTCCTGTCTGCCAACCAGTTTTCAATCCATGTCAGCACAATACCCCCAATCCCATGTGCTTTAACTTTGCACATTAATCTCTTGTGTGGGACCTTGTCGAAAGCCTTCTGAAAGTCCAAATACTTCACATCAACTGGTTCTTCCTTGTCCACTCTACTGGAAACATCCTCAAAATATTCCAGAAGATTTGTCAAGCATGATTTCCCTTTCACAAATCCATGTTGACTTGGACCTATCATGTCACCTCTTTCCAAATGCGCTGCTATGACATCCTTAATAATTGATTCCATCATTTCACCCACGACCGATGTCAGGCTGACCGGTCTATAATTCCCTGTTTTCTCTCTCCCTCCTTTTTTTAAAAGTGGGGTTACATTGGCTACCCTCCACTCCATAGGAACTGATCCACAGTCTATGGAATGTTGGAAAATGACTGTCAATGCATCCACTATTTCCAAGGCCACCTCCTTAAGTACTCTGGGATGCAGACAATCAGGCCCTGGGAATTTATCGGCCTTCAGTCCCATCAATTTCCCCAACACAATTTCCCGACTAATAAGGATTTCCCTCAGTTCCTCCTTCTTACTGGATCCTCTGACCCCCTTTATATCCGGAAGGTTGTTTGTGTCCTCCTTAGTGAATACCGAAGCAAAGTACTTGTTCAATTGGTCTGCCATTTCTTTGTTCCCAGTTATGACTGCCCCTGATTCTGATCGCAAGGGACCTACATTTGTCTTTACTAATCTTTTTCTCTTTACATATCTATAGAAGCTTTTGCAGTCCGTCTTAATGTTCCCTGCAAGCTTCCTCACGTACTCTATTTTCCCTGCCCTAATCAAACTCTTTGTCCTCCTCTGCTGAGTTCTAAATTTCTCCCAGTCCCCGGGTTCGCTGCTATTTCTGGCCAATTTGTATGCCACTTCCTTGGCTTTAATACTATCCCTGATTTCCCTTGATAGCCACGGTTGAGCCACCTTCCCTTTTTTATTTTTACGCCAGACAGGAATGTACAATTGTTGTAGTTCATCCAGGCGGTCTCTAAATGTCTGCCATTGCCCAACCACAGTCAACCCCTTAAGTATCATTCGCCAATCTATCCTAGCCAATTCACGTCTCATACCTTCAAAGTTACCCTTCTTTAAATTCTGGACCATGGTTTCATTCTCCATCCTAATGTAGAATTCCACCATATTATGGTCACTCTTCCCCAAGGGGCCTCGCACAACGAGATTTCTAATTAATCCTCTCTCATTACACAACACCCAGTCTAAGATGGCCTCCCCCCTAGTTGGTTCCTCGATATATTGGTATAAAAAACCATCCCTTGTGCACGCCAGGAAATCCTCCTCCACCGTATTGTTTCCAGTTTGGTTAGCCCAATCTATATGCATATTAAAGTCACCCATGATAACTGCTGCACCTTGATTGCATGCACCCCTAATTTCCTGTTTGATGCCTCCCCAACATCACTACTACTGTTTGGAGGTCTGTACACAACTTAAGTGTGAGGTTATCCACTTTGGTGGTAAAAACAGAAAGACAGACTATTATCTGAATGGTAACAGATTAGGAAAAAGGGAGGTGCAACGAGACCTGGGTGCCATAGTACATCAGTCATTGAAGGTTGGCATGCAGGTACAGCAGGCGGTTAAGAAAGCAAATGGCATGTTGGCCTTTATAGCGAGGGGATTTGAGTACAGTGGCAGGGAGGTGTTACTACAGTTGTACAGGGCCTTGGTGAGGCCACACCTGAAGTATTGTGTACAGTTTTGGTCTCCTAACTTGAGGAAGGACATTCTTGCTATTGAGGGAGTGCAGCGGAGGTTCACCAGACTGATTCCCGGGATGGCAGGACTGACATATCAAGAAAGACTGGATCAACTGGGCTTGTATTCACTGGAGTTCAGAAGAATGAGAGGGGATCTCATAGAAACGTTTAAAATTCTGATGGGTTTAGACAGGTTAGATGCAGGAAGAATGTTCCCAATGTTGGGGAAGTCCAGAACCAGGGGTCACAGTCTAAGGATAAGGGGTAAGCCATCGCAATGGACAGTGCGGCCAGTAATGGGGCCATCAACACCTGTCAATGGTGTGTTTAAGGACAGTTACAGAGACAGTCAGAGATGATCGACTGGTAATGGACCTTTTGTTTCCAACACTGGGGCCTCATGCTGTTGGTGTGAAGGCAAAGCCAAAGCTTGCCAGTATCAGCAATATACCTGCAGGAATTGCAGCATCCGCGTTCACTTGGCACGTATGTGCAGGAAGCCTGCAGCCAGGTTGATGTACGAAGAGGACGGGCCCGATGTAAGCCCTACGACGGCAAATGGACACTGGGGGAAATCGCTGGAAGCTGAAGTTCAGCGAGTTCATGTGGAGCACATAGACAGTTCATACACCAGGACGCCACTGATAATGATGAAAGTGCTCCTCAATGGCATCCCAGTATCAATGGAGCTAGACACAGGGGCCAGCCAGTCCCTAATGAGTATCAAACAGTTCGACAAGTTGTGGGAGTCCAAGGCCAGGAGGCCAAAATTATTGCCAATTGACGCAAAGCTACGGACATATACAAAGGAGATCATTCCGGTGCGAGGCAACGCCACGGTAGTCGTGACCCACAAAGATTCGGAGAACAGGTTGCCACTCTGGATTGTCCCGGAGGACGGTCCCGCACTGCTGGGGAGGAGTTGGCTTGCTGTCATGAACTGGAAATGGGGCATTGTCAATGCAATTTCTTCTGTGGAGCGAATATCATGCTCACAGGTCCTGAACAAATTTGACTCACTATTTCAACCCGGTATTGGCACTTTCATGGGGACCAAGGTAGTGATTCGCATAAACCCGGACGCCAGGCCAGTACACCACAAGGCCAGAGCGGTGCCGTACGTGATGCGGGAAAAGATAGAATGCGAATTGGACCACTTGCTGAGGGAAGGCATCATCTCACCAGTTGAATTCAGTGACTGGGCGAGCCCGATCGTGCCGGTGCTCAAGGCGGATTGGTTGGTCAGGACATGTGGTGATTACAAGGCCACCATCAATCGGGTGTCACTCCAAGACCAGTACCCGCTAGCGAGAGCGGAGGACCTCTTTGCGACGCTATTCGGTGGCAAACTTTTTTCAAAATTGGACCTGACTCAGCTTACGTGACCCAGGAGCTGGCGAGTGAGTCGAAAAAGCTGACCACCATCACGACACACAAGGGGTTGTTTGAGTACAACAGATGTCCGTTCGGGATTCGCTCGGCCGCCGCGATCTTTCAACGAAACATGGAAAGTCTCCTCAAGTCGATTCCAAGGACGGTGGTCTTTCAAGACGACATCCTCATCATGGGTCGCGATACTGAAGAACACCTCCACAACCTGGAGGAGGTGCTACGCAGACTGGACTGGGTAAATTTGCGACTGAAAAAGGCAATGTGCGTCTTCCTAGCTCCAGAGGTAGAATTCCTCAGGATGAGGGTAGCAGCAGACGGGATCAGACCTACTGCATCCAAAACAGAAGCGATCCAGACCCCGTAATACGACGGAGCTGCGTTCGTTCCTGGGGCTCCTGAACTATTTTGGTAACTTTCTTCCCAAATTGAGCACGCTGTTAGAACCGCTGCACGTGCTCCTACGCAAAGGTCGCGAATGGGTCTGGGGGGACAGCCAGGAAAGGGCTTTTGATAGAGCACGCAATTTGTTATGCTCCAACAATTTGTTAACGCTATATGACCCATGTAAGAAACTTATTTTAACGTGCGATGCGTCATCCTATGGGGTCGGGTATGTGTTGCAGCATGTTAATGCCAAGGGTCAGTTACAGCCAGTAGCTTATGCCTCCAGAAGTCTGTCCCAGGCAGAAAGGGGCTACGGGATGGTAGAAAAGGAAGCGCTTGCATGTGTAAATGCAGTAAAAAAAATGCACCAGTACCTTTTTGGCAGGAAATGTGAGCTGGAGACAGATCACAAACCCCTTACAGCTCTTTTGACCGACAACAAAGCCATAAATGCAAAAGCATCGGCTCACATACAGAGGTGGGCACTCAAGTTAGCCGCCTATGACAATACAATTCGGCACAGACCGGGCACTGAAAACTGCGCTGATGCACTCAGCAGGCTCCCACTAGCCACCACCGAGGGGGCAACCGTGCATGCTACTGAGATGGTCATGACTGTTGAAGCTTTCAAAAGCGAAGGCTCACCCGTGACAGCCCGTCAGATCAAAGTCTGGACTAATAGAGACCCGCTACTGTCTTTAGTCAAGAAATGTGCTCTGAATAGGGACTGGGCAGCCACGTACGGGGCATGTCCTGAGGAATTTAAACCATTTCACAGGTGCAAGGATGATCTCTCGATTCAGGCCGATTGTCTACTATAGGGGAACAGAGTAGTAATGCCCCAGATGAGCAGAGAGGCATGCATCCGAGAACTCCACAAGGAGCACCAGGGCATTGTCATGATGAAGGCAATTGCCAGGTCACATGTTTGGTGGCCAGGGATAGATGCAGACCTGGAACTTTGTGTTCGCAGGTGCAACACGTGTGCCCAGCTGGGCAATGCGCCCAGGGAAGCCCCCCTTAGCCCCTGGTCCTGGCCCGCCAAGCCATGGTCACGCATCCATGTGGACTATGCAGGTCCTTTCATGGAAATTTTTTTTTTGATTGTAGTAGGCGCCTACTCCAAATGGATCGAGTGTGACATTCTCAATTCAAGCACATCCTCTGCCACAGTAGAAAGTCTACGGGCAATGTTTTCCACCCATGATCTACCGGACGTCTTGGTCAGCGACAATGGCCCGTGCTTTACAAGCATTGAGTTCCAGGACTTCATGGCAGGAAATGGTATCAACCATGTCAGAATGGCACCGTTCAAGCCTGCCTCAAATGGCCAGGCGGAACGAGCAGATAATCAAACAGGGTCTGCTCAGAATCCAAGGGGGTTCCCTACAAAGCCGCTTATCACGCCTCCTGTTGGCCAATAGATCCCGACTACACTCGCTCACAGGGGTTCCACCCGCAGTACTGCTAATGAAAAGGTTATCCCTCATACACCGCAACATGAAAGAAATTGTTGAGAGCAGGCGCCGGTCACAATGTGACTACCATGACGGGAATGTGAGGGCGCGATGAATTGATGTCAATGACCCTGTCTTTGTCCTCAACTACGCTGTAGGGCCCAAATGGCTCGCAAGCACTGTGATTGCCAAAGAGGGGAATAGGATTCTGATAGTTAAACTTACCAATGGACAAATCTGCCACAAACACGTGGACCAAACAAAAAGGAGGTTCAGCAACCCCATAGAAGAAACAGAGGAAGAACATGATGTAGAGTTCACTCCACCACAGGTGACCGAACACCGGAACGTGGAGGAGAGCCCAGTCACTGTGGGCAGTCTAGACAGGCCTGAGACACCGCAAACAGCAGACACTCAGGCCATCGCCCAACAACTGGAGCCCCAACTCAGGCGCTCTACAAGGGAGCGTAAACCACCAGAGAGACTTAACCTGTGATCCCAATAAGACTATGTGGGGGAGGTGATGTCATGTACTCAACTGTCATTGTAATCCATGTATAAACTGACCTCAGTTGTACACTGTGAGAACACTGAACACTAGGTGGTGAACTTGTGGGAGACACTCCTAACCTGGACTTTCAGGTATAAAAAGGGAAGCTCCACCCACCTTCATCACTTCAGTGCTGGAATAAAGGTTACTGGTCACAGAGTGACCTTCTCTCAAGTATGGGCTGCGTGTGCATTTGTACTGTATAGTAAGGACATATCAAAGGCCAGCATACCATTTGCCTTCTTCACCACCTGCTGTACCTGCATGCCAACTTTCAATGACTGATGAACCATGACATCCAGGTCTCGCTGCACCTCCCCTTTTCCTAATCTGCCGCCATTCAGATAATATTCTGCCTTCATGATTTTGCCCCCAAAGTGGATAACCTCACATTTATCCACATTATACTGCATCTGCCACGTATTTGCCCACTCACCTAACCTGTTCAAGTCACCCTGCAGCCTCTTAGCGTCCTCCTCGCAGCTCACACCGCCACCTAGTTTATTGTCATCTGCAAACTTGGAGATATTACACTCAATTCCATCATCTAAATCATTAATATATATTGTAAAGAGCTGGAGTTCCAGCACTGAGCCCTGCGGCACGAGTCACTGCCTGCCATTCTGAAAAGGACCTGTTTATCCCGACTCTCTGCTTCCTGTCTGCCAATCAGTTCTCTAGCCACGTCAGTACATTACTCCCAATACCATGTGCTTTGATTTTGCACATCAATCTCTTGTGTGGGACCTTGTCAAAAGCCTTTTGAAAGTCCAAATACACCACACTCTTTCTTCATGCCGCCTCAGTTGCCTTCGACGTTGATGCTGGAGGGCATGGTCCAGTGCCAGTACAGCCCCCATGAAAGAATCCAAATATTGTAGTTTCAAATCTTTCTCAATTAAACTCAAGAATCTATATGAGCCAGAACACTCGCTAAACTGCAAAACGCTCAAATCGGTCAAAAGGTCTGTTTGCCTATGTGAAAGTAACAAGGCAGCATTGTTAGCCGACTAAAACTAAACTGGATGTGGACTCCTTTAAATAGTGCTCCTCCAGCTGATATCTGACTGAAAGCCGCCTTGTTGTTAACAGCAGGCACACGAGCAGGTGGCGAGAGGAAATTTTTCATCCGTGCGCTGCGCACGGCAATTACATCATGATCACTGGGCGGAGGAGATCGGGGCGCAATGTCTTACCGCCACCGCAAGACTCCCGCTGAATTTAGCAGGAGTCGCTGTTCTCACCGCACCAGGTCATAAACCTATTTGACTCCTGTTATCGCTCACTGGAGGTGCTAACAGGAGGTGCAAAGGAGCCCAATTTCGCCCCCTTAAATTCAGTTCATGTAATGCTGCAGCTTCAGGTACTATAGAACATTGCTCCAGAAACCTAGTACTAAGTACAGTATTCATAAACTTAATGAGAAGCACTGAAATGCATAATTTGTTCCATGAGAGTAAAATGTCACAAATGTGTTCAGAGTTTTCTCATGAGTTTTCATTGTACTGTCTGATGAAAACTAATTAGTTAACACTTAAAGATATTTTGCGGATATGTAGCAATCATATTTGAACTTGTGTCAATTGGCTTGGCTCACTGTCGCCTCTAAGTTAGATGTTTGTGGGTTCATGCCCCACAACAAAACTTAAACACATAACCTAGGCTTAAAAATAAGGGACTGCTCCATTATGAGCGGTGTAGTCTTTCAGATGAGATTTTAAACTGAGGCAGAAAATCACCATTTGAAGCAGAACGAGCGCCATGGCCAATTCTCAACCAACACTAGCAAAAGAGATTAACTAGTCATTCATCACATTAGTGTGTGGAACTTACTGTTCACAAATTGACTGCTGTTTGTGGCTACACTAAGAAAAGTAATTAATCGGTTGTAAAGTGTTTTGGAATGTCCTTTGGATATAAAGGATATTATATAAATGCAAATTTTGAATTTCTTTTATGAGTAAGTAGCCTTACCAGTTCGGCAGCAAAGAAGAATATGTACACTTGTTCGTATACATAACAAGTAAAACTTTCATTGCTATTTCCAACTGATTAGTGGCACAGGACAACTAATCAGACTCTTAAAATAATTCTTCCACCAAAGCTGAAATTCATTGGGCCAAAAGGGAATACGACGGCATACTTTGAGAGTATGCCTTCACACACACCGTAATTTCAGGGTCATTATTTTCAGAAGCATGATTTCAAATATTCCTCTACATTAGTAGATAATTAAAAAGAGTAAAACAAATGCATGCATATGTAACCACAAATTCTCAAATTTATGGTTGAGTAAAACTGTGGAAAAAGTTTTGATTGAAGTAGTTTTGAATGATCATAGCACACGACCACAATAAAACTTCCCATAAATATACTCTGATTGTAAGTATGCATTACTTTAAAATAATCTGTCGCATGATTTCAATTGTCGCTTGAACTTATACCGCACACTTGGGGAAAATAAAGTTTATGATGCAGGTTTGCAGACTTGAATTTTTGAATTAAAAATGAATCCTGCTTTCTCTTTTGACTTTCTGCCTATGGTATAAATACCAATGATTATAGGACTTCGCCACCACAGGATTGATGTAGACAACTCAGCATCCAGGATACAGAGTGAATCCTGGAACAAGTTCAAGATAAACCAATAGGCTGCCAGAGCAAGTAAGCAACTGAATAAATAATCTGATTTAAATTATAGAAGAATCATCTGCTAACAATTTGCACCTTTTAGAACTATAGTTGTATAAATAGGTTGGAGTAGAGTTTCCATTTGGTTGCACTGGTATTTTTCGACACAATTCGCTCGAAATCGACGTAACCACGCAAAAGATCACTAATTTTGAGCGCAAATTATGTTCAATGCAAATCAAGTTACCTCAATTTTTTGTTCTACTTTAAAAAACGTGCTAGAAGCAGGCCCTGCCCACAAAACAGGCCAGGTCCCCAGTATGAATTAATCACAATGGGAGTTTCATTGCATTTACAGAGATTAAGAATGCTTTTTTTTGTGATAAAACCATTTTTAGCTGTATAATCAAAAACTGCATCCAGTGCATACAATCATAGAAATTTACAGCACGGAAGAAGGCCATTTTGGCCTATCGTGTCCGCGCCGGCAGACAAAGAGCTATCCAGCCTAATCCCACTTTCCAGCTCTTGGTCCGTAGCCTTGTAGGTTATGACACTCTTAAATATATCAAGGAAAATATTTTAAAGCAAAGTTTATAATTTTTTTAATGACATTTTAAATTGCTGCCTAATTGTGCTGGTTCATGGCAGCTTTTGCATTCGGCGGGTTTGAATAGAAACTCAAGAGAAATAAACACTTCTCAAAATAGGTACAATTTGGTGCAATATGCGCCTGGATCACTGATTACGCTCAAAGCAGAAACTACCCCATTTTCTGAATAGAAAACAAATAAAAACTGTAGAAACAAAATTTTTACAGAATATTTATAATAATTCTGTGACGTTTTGTTTCAAAAGTATAAGACTTATTTTAAGAGAACCTGTACTTATCATTTCAATATTAATTAACAGTTGGACCAATCTACACAAAATAAACAAGAATTCTAACAGAGGAACCGAACAGGTATGTTCTTTCAACTGGGGATTTATTTTGTTTTTTAAAATAAAACTACTGCATCTCTTCTGGGCCTGACTGAAGTACAACAATAAAAATAGTCGCGGTCATGAGTCTTGTTCCCATTTGCTGCATTTTGGTATGCTTGAAGTCATACACTGGCAGTTAGAGAAGTCCCCTCCCAAATTCGTAGAACCTAATAAAAAAGTAACTAGCAATGGACTGTTGCAGAAACAAATCATCTTCACTCATTTCAGCTTCTCAGCAATGTAAAGATGACAGCCTTGGCTCAATGGTAGCACTCTTGTCCCTGAGTCACAAGGCCGTCAGTTCTGCACTGTCAAAGATGCCATATATTGGATGAGTTGTTAAACCATGGTCCCATCTGCCCTCTCAAGTGGACATAAAAGATTTCATGGCACTATTCAAAGAGCAGGGGAGTTCTCCTAGTGTCCTAACCAATATTTAGCCATCAACCAACATCATAAAACAATTTAATTGGTCAATTATCTCATTGATGTTTGTGGAGCCTGCTGTGTGCAAATTGGTTGCTGCTGTTTCCCTACAGGACAACAGTGACCACACTTCAAAAGTAATTAATTGACTGTGAAGCACTTTGGAACATCCTGAGGTCATGAAAAATGCTATATAAATGCAAGTGCTTTCTTTCTTAAAAAAAAAGAGTGCCCTGAAGTGTCTGGTTTTCCACAGATCAAGATAACAATGTGATCAGATACAACAATCCTTCTGATGCCCAAGACCATTTCTGATGCCGGAATTCTGAAACATATTTCTAATCATCTTGCTGTAATTACTCATTTCACTTTGCTTACAGCAATTGTTCTTGTTATCACATTGTTGTGAATAATACTGTGTAATCATTTTGGTCCTAATACAAGATTTTACTTCAAAAGTAGGACAACTTGATCACTTTTAATCAATAAGGTTATCACAAATGTCCCTCAATGATGGAAATATTATGCTTTTTTAAAAATACTGAGATTCAATAACAAAATAGCCAGGGAAAATGTAATCAACTATTTCACTCTTTCCATGTGCAAGGTCCAGAGGTCTGCAGCTATGACAGTTTGGGCTTTTTCCGTACAACAGTAACAAATCGGTGACCTCATGTCTTGGGTATTTCAGAACATTTTTTCTTGGTTAATATGAGGAAGCTGGTGCAGCATTCTTTTAAATTGTGGAAGGATCCTTTTTTTGCATTTTACCTCAAAAATTCCAGTCTCAGAAAAGTAAAACTATTGCCTTTCCTTCAAATAACAGTCGAAATCAATCTTTTCCAAAACATTGTATCAACATAAAATATTTATAGTTCTACTTTTTCCAAATAAGTGAAGACAATTTAGATTTAGAGAGAGGGCATTTTGGGACCAAGGCACATTGTGGAAATAATGAGGACTTTCCATCAGCCAAAGATCCAAACATATCATTTTGGTTTACGTTTTTCTAACTCAAGCTTAATTGATATAGAATGTTTATGGTGAGTGATTCTCATTCATGTTTTTTTTGGCACTACAAATCAGAGAGGTTTGTTGTGTCTTGGGCTACAATGTGGAAAGCCATTAGGGTACTAGAGTACTATTCATGTGATGGTCATTCTGCCTGAAAGCTGAATTAATTTTCCCTGCTGTCTTAGCTCCGCCCTAGTATTTATTTTTATCCCTTAGTTTTTTTAAGTATGATTGTAACTTCTTTCATTTAAACAAGAGCACATTACAAGAAAGGACTGGCAGAAAACATCAGGTTTTTACTGTGGTTTATCAAATGATCTCTGCTATACAGCCAAGCAACTGATTTCTCTGCAATAATTCCTATATTGTACGATGGAAATAAACCGAGAAATGAGCACAGCTGAGAAATACACTGAGTAATTGAAATCTCCACCACAAGATTAAATTACATGCCATTTTTGATATTGCTAACATATGATTTATGAGGAGTACTGCATGTCATAATGCTATAACTTGAAGTACCAAGAATTGCCATCTTGTCCCAAGATGATCCAAAAGAGACCATTGCCCCAGTTTTGCAAGGCAAGTCAAGGCAAGGATGTTGACCAAATCATGCCTGAAGCACAAGGCTCAAGCTGCGCAGGATTTCGTGCACAACCATTTCCCTTCTGCACACTCTTTCATTGTGCCTAAGCTATATGGCACACTTTTCTGAAAGGTAGAAGAAGCAGGTAAGGAACCACACATAGATGCTGAAGTTTCCATATGAAGGGACTCCTCTGCTGTTAAGATGAATCTCAATGTGATTAGTAGCCATGGATGCAGAGGCGAGTCCTGGCGTCCTAACAGCCATCTACCCAGTATTTCTTCTCCTTCAAATATTGTAAGCGGTGTAGAATGTAGCACAATGAAGGTATCATAGCTGCCTCTGGATGATGTTTCTGTGGTCAGGTATCACCTAAACAATACTTAAATGAAAATCTTTTTTTCCCCCAAGAAACCTATGGGATTGATACGAATCACCCTGATGCCCTCTGAGGTACAATGTGCAACTGTTTTCACTCGACACTGCTATCTGGTGAAGGTTGTGCATCCTGCCTAGTCATGTCTCCATTCCACAGGAAAAGTAATGAAGGTGTTGACCCTTATAAACACAGCAGTTGTCATTTCCTGATACATGCATCGCTGTATGATGTAGTAGCTATCCCTCTGTGTGACGTGAAAAGATCTGGCAGCATCAAAACTTCCTGCTGTGGTAACCTTCACTTCGACAGGAAAAGCCATCCCTGATACAGATGCTGCCTGCAAGTCAATGTACACCAGATAGCACAACTCTGTGGCATCATCCCTTGTGTAGCATAGATAGAAAAGTCAGGTAGCCTCAGATATGTCCAAGTACAGGTTTCAAGAATATGGACAAAACATCTTGGGGCCAAAATTGAGCCCCGCCCCAAACGAGGCGCACCTACTGTTTTTGGACATTTTTATACGGTACCCCAGTCCATAGGGCAGAGATACCGGAGAAATTCACATCTTTGGGTTTTTTTTGGCCCAGGACGTTGTTCCAATCGACTGCGGGACAGAAGTGTCCTTGCAGTGAGTCCGTCACCCCGACCAGTCATCAGTGCATCGCTGATGATGTCACCACGATGCAGGTATCCGCATCACGCTGACGTATCACAACATCTTTCTCCTTCAATTAAAGTGGAGGGTCGCTGCGAACTCTACAGCCACTTCAGTGGCAAACACTGGGCCACCAAGGAGGGTTTTGGCCGGGATATCAGCCTGGCACCCAAGAGGGGGTGCCAGACTGCCTGTTGGCGGTCCGGCCAAACTCATGGCCATAATTGTCGGCCCGACCTGGCATTCGGCTGATAAAAAAAAAATAACATGGCGTTGATGGCAGCAGCATCTCTCCTTTAAGGGAGGCCACGCTGCCAAGCCACAGTGTACTGACACCAAAGGTTGTCGGGGGCACCAATCGGCACTAGGGCCACTCCCGTGGGGTAAATTGTGGGAAAGGGACAATTTCCCGAGGGGCAATTTCGGGAAGGGGTCCCCGGTAGTCGGTAAGGGTTCGGCGTGTGCACGCTGCGGCGGAAAAATGGGCAGCACGGTCCTAGACACCACTCCTAAACTGAGGAAGGCCAATTTTTAAAATGCCGGCCCCTCTGCGGAGACTCGACGGCCTTCCGCACCGACCCATGGCCGCCGCTTTCAGGCGGCCAGAGGCCTTTTGAAAAGGGGCATTTTTGCCCCCTTGGCAATTGTTGAAACAGCATTTTTGGCTCTTTACAAACACATCTTCCTCATCTCAATTATGCAGCACATTCAGAACCCATAAAAGAATACATATTTTCATCTTTTTCTAAGTTATGAAGTCAAAGCCAGTCCCTAAAAAAATCCTATAAATCAGGTGCACAAGGTCCGACACCCATGACTCTCAACCACTGGATGCAAGGCCCTTACAGTGGTATCATTTACCTTCATAGTTCGTAGCGGGAGTGCTCTTGCTGTTAAAAAACAACACATTTATAAGTAGGATAATTCTTGTTTTAAATGATTTATTTCAAGTGTGATTTTCAGTAATCCCATTTCTAAAGAGTGAGTGACTGCAAAAAAAGTATAAACACCAGTTTAAGTGAAGAAATTATGTAGTTCAGCATTTTGAAGCAAACCCCATGTAGGTAACAATCTTGTTGCTTCCAAGAAAAAAGCTTGGTATTCCTTGGTAAGATTTACAACAGTCCTTGCATGGTTTACCATGTATTCTGAGGTTATATTTCAAGGAAGCTGCTTTTAAAAATGTGAGACAAACTAGGAGAAACACACAGATTAGATCTACACCCATAACGCTACTGATGCATCCCATAAAGATTAATATGGAGAAACATGTAAGCTTTTATACTGGGCAACAGCAAATAGTTCAATCTGGAGTTTTGCAATAATGAAAAGCATATGAGCAAAATCTGACTGTAGAAATTATTTGCGGTCAGTTATGGGCTCAAAATTGCCCAAGAGTTGTTCCGTTTTTTTTGGAGCAACTTGATTTTTCTGGAGTATCTTAAAAATCCCCATTTTGCACATTTAATTTGTGCCAGTGTATGTGAGTTAGTTAGGATTTTTTTAGTTTAGTTTAGTTTTTCAAAAGGGGGCGTTACCAGCCACCTACTAATAGTTACTCCAAATTAACTTAGGCCAACGTATGTGGCCACTTGTGGCCGCACAGAAAACGCTTGTGGAGAGTTAAGAAATCAGCGCAGGTAGGTACATCGGAGGCCAGCAGAACTTAATGACTTGACTAAAGAATGTGAATAGGATCAAACAGCTATACAGGACATCATATGATAAACTTTGCAAAATTAATTTACTATACGATAGAAGCATTCATGGAAGCTTAAACTACAAAAATAAAAGTAGTAAAGAGACAAAACATATTTACATAATTTTTTCAAAATATGCAAATAAAAAATAGAAGTACTTCCTGCTCATAATTCTTATGTTCTTATGTAGGAAAGTATTTTTATCAACAGGGTTAAGGAAAGTCTTGAGTAAGCTCATTAAAATTACTGCAACACACTTATCAACCCCCCCCACCCACCACCCCCACACATCCCCCTACCCCGGATCAAAACTCTCCCCGGATCAAAACGCTTCCCTCCCCCGGATCAAAAGTCTTGCCCCTGGATCAAAACTCTCCTCCTCTTCACCCGCCCCCCCCGCCCCCGGATCAAAACTCTCCTCGCGCCAACCTGTTTGTTGTGGCCTTCTAGCCTGGGAAGGCAGCGGGCCGGCCTGTGCAGCAGGCCACTCAGCCCGGGATAGGGGCAGGACGCATCGGGTCCCACGTTGCAGCACGCACACAGAGGCTGAGGGCAGGATCTACTGCGCATGCGCGCACACTCCAATGTGCACGTGCAGAGCTGCCGGCACTGTTTCTGGTGCAGGGCCCTAGCTCCGCCCTCCAATCGATTGGCCACGCCCGCCAAGCCCCGGGAGAGGCAACACAGCGGCCAGAATCGGGGGAGATTTTTTAGGCGCCATTTTCAGCCCACAAAGTCGGCGCATCTCTGGTGAGTGCACCGAAAAAAGGGGTGGGCCAAATTTGAGCCCATAATAACTAACTATGTCTATAGCAAGCACATATTTGACACTTGATAAAATAACCTAAATAATTATATTATATTTGTGATTACTATATGAGTCATTCACAGAGTATTACAGTATTTCATAAACTCTTAACAGAATAGATCATCCATAAGATGGCAGTCGAATGATAAAACATTTTCTTTACCTACTTCACTGCAGTTGCAAGCATGAAATGCGAGTTAAAGTGATATTTTACTGTGCCTCTGGTAAATGAAAATAGTCTTGTTTATTATGCACGCAGCTCATTATTTAAAAAATGCTTTAAAAGAAAATGCAACCTTTTGATGCAGTTCCCAGCATGACCATTTGTGAAAGGAATGCCAAATGTGATGGCAGCAATTAATTTATGAAATTTGAGTGAAACCTATTCGGAGACAGATTACTGAAATTGTCTCATTTTAAACTTATGCAAGCAAACGTAGTTCCTATGTTCAAGAAAGGCTTTAAAGGCAAACCTGGCAACTAAGGACCCATTAGTTTACCTTAATGGAAAACTAATGGAATCATTATCAAAAACAAAATGGAAACACACCTGCTTCAAAATAGCCTAATAAATGGCAGCCAATCTGTTTTCAGGATGGTATGGAACTTGACCAATCCTAAATTGCCAGATGTCCTAAATTTCCAAGGGTAGTTCGTCTGAGCCTAACTCATGATCTCAAGATCTAAATCACATTTTCTTGAACCACTATGAAGAAATGGCAATAAATCTTTTGGCAACTCCTAGGTGAAAAGAGAGCTCAATAAACTTCATCTAATGAAATCTAACAACATCACTGCTGGTACACACTAATGCAGGGTTGCACCTGAAATGTTAATCTCTCTTTTTGCTTTACAGATACTCATTGACCTGCTGCGTATTATGGCATTTGCTGCTTTTGTTTTCATGGCAAGGCTGCTGACTGTGAAATCCTGATAAGGACTCCTATCTCCTGTGCAGATAAATGGCACTCAGGAGGTCATTTTTTGACAAATGTCTCCAATGGCACTGCTGAGACATCCCATCCTGCCATGAATTGATATCAACATCACCACCTTCTCATCCAATAGTTAAGTTATGGTGCAGGCAAAGCTATTGCACAGTATTGTAAATAAGAATATGGGTTAAAAACTCGAGTATGCTGGAAACCTGCCAGTAACAGCGCCAGTTGGCTAAGGTTTAAAGGCCACCTGCCAAGAATGCGCAGGCAGCACTGATATTTTGGTGCTGCCTGCTAATTATCATCAGTGTGGCATTGATTTTGTAGTTTGACGTGCTCTTTCCAGCGCTAACTCAGCAGGAGGCCAAAGGTCGCGTCCGTCTCCTGCTTGCAGTGAAGGGAAACGGGGGAAAAAGGAGTGAACCTGTAGGTCATATTCAGAACAGTTGCCGTACTTGCTAAAAAAATATTACCTGCCACATGATGTTTTCTTTATTTTTTAATAGCTCATGAAATGAATGCATCTGCATTCTCTGTAACATTAGTCTTTCTCCAATGGTTACTCTTCAAAGTGTTTAAATGTATAGTAATCATGCCAGCTTTTAGTAGGTCTTGCATACTCAACACAAAATCATTATTTGATAAATAATTGATTATGGAATATTGAATAAATTAGTTATAATTCCTTAAAATTTCAAGCAGTTTAGTCCAGATTTGCTAGGAAGTGACATTCTGATGACGCAATCAAAAAGATTATCGGAGATGATCTTCAAACATTGCAATGGAGTTCTATTCAATCTGATGCTCTTTAGGAATTTTTTTTTGTTGGAAGTCCATCAAGGATTTGCGGTTTTGTACAGGTGTTCAGTTCTGAACTAAAAGCTTGTTCCACAAGGTTTCACCCATTGATTTACTGACCTACAAACACTGTAGGCCTCTCAGAAAGCCACCAGAAAATGCACCCCCCACCCACCCCCATTCAACTGATGGGCAAAGAATGAAAGTACAAAAGAAGAACCTTGGCAAAGGAGCCATGTGAGATTCCGGCATCCGTCTGAGGTGTTTTCCACTGGTCAGCTCCATCTTCGACTACAATCTGCCAAATCATGCCAGCTCCTCATTGCCGTTAACACTGCCGAAACACTTTTGGCGGTTTCACGCATTGGCGTGCTTTAGAGAGGGAGGCAATAGGCAAGGTGAAATTCAAAATGGATGAGCGGGCGTCAACTCGGTATTGCACGCCAATTAACATCACGTTCCGATACATTACAATACTCTCAGTGAGCGCAGGCAACGGCAGCGCGACCAACTTGCCAAAAATGACAGCAGCCGTGGGATCCGCCATAAGTCGGCGATAGTGCGGCGGCCACCATTTTTTTCCCTGAACCTGGTGGTAATGGGTGGTGCTAAACCCCAGAATTCATAGCCCTATGATCTGTGTTAAGTCTGTCGGCAGTCCACCACTATTGCTAGTGTTAAATCAGCAAGAGCTGTGAAATTTGATCAACGAGTGTGAATGGCTTCATATTCCCATGTGTCAGAACAGCTGAGTCATGAGTTTGAGAACTGAATTTTCCATTGATAGCTCCTTCTGGAAAATAGTTTATCGTGCACTATAAAATTACCAGTCAATAAGAAAATGACAATGTTGATATCAATTGGCAGGGAGGAAGTTTACCCTCAAGCAATATCTGATCCTAGAGAGCAGGGCAATTCTTGATATCTGACTTGTTTGACAATTTAGTCCAGTTTATCTGAGCAGATCTTTTTCTAACTTTCAATAGCAGAAACTGTGGGAAAATGGCTTGTCACTTGACTGATTCTTCATTTTTCATACGAATTTGAAAACAGTGGTTTCCTGTTCAAGCACGTGTCACTTCCAATTGAATAATGGAACATAATTTTTACAACCTTTTTATTTTAGTCTTACTTGGAAACAGTTTTACAAAATTCATATGAAGTGAAATCATGGGTCATAGCTAAGGCACCAGAGAAATTGTGTATAAGCAGTTATGCCAGGGAAAGGAGTCTTCCACTGAAAACGAAGTTTGAAATCAACATAAATTATTTTATACTGTGCAGCACTAGGGAAAGAATAAATTTGAGGTACAACTCAAACACTGCCAATGAAGGCTTTTCACATAACACAGCAGATGATTGAAGAGATAAGAATATAAGAAATAGGAGCAGGAGTAGGCCATTTGGCCCCTCGAGCCTGCTCCGCCATTCAATAAGATCATGGCTGATTTGATAATGGATTCAGCTCCACTTCCCTGGCCGCTCCCTAAAACCCTTTACTCCCTTATTGCTCAAAAATCTGTCTATCTCTGCCCCAGTTTTGTGGGGCACAGAATTCCAAAGATTTACAAGTCTCTGAGAGAAGAAATTTCTCCTCATCTCAATTTTAAATGGGTGACCCCGAGTTTTATTTTCCCCTATGAGTGGAAATATCCTCTCTGCATCCACCTTGTCGAGCCCCCTCATTATCTTATATGTTTCAATATCACCTCTCATTCTTCTGAACTCCAATGTGTATAGGCCCAACCTACTCAACCTATCTTCATAAGTCAACCCCCTCATCCCCAGAATAAACCTAGTGAATCTTCCCTGAATAGCCTCCAATGCAAGTATATCCTTCCTTAAATAAGGAGACCAAAACTGTACACAGTACTCTAGGTGTGGCCTCACCAATACCCTGTACAGTTGTAGCAGGAAATCTCTGCTTTTATACTCTATCCCTCTTGCAATAAAGGCCAACATTCTATTTGCCTTTCTGATTACTTGCTGTACATGCACACTAACTTTTTGTGTTTTATGCTCAAGGACCCCTAGGTCCCTCTGTACTGCAGCACTTTGCAATTTGCTTTTCTATTTGTTAAGTATGGAAGAACTCCACAAGACTGAGTACTGTCAGTTAAAACTGATGGGACCTTAGTCTCTTTAATACAACTCCAGAGTGCCTAACCGGCATGGCAGACAACCTTTTATACTCACTTGCACGAGGTGTGCAGGTGACCCTCGGGCCTCCAACAGTTGCGCCCTCTGGTGGCAAGTCTTACACAGTTATAATGTTTACCTACATAATATCACTCGCCCCCCTCGCCCTGCAAGAGTCTTTGATACAAATTATTTACAAGTTGAGATGATCCGGGGCCCCACGCTCCCTGGTTGATCGTCTGAGTTCAAACTCTGGCATGGGTGAGTTGGTCGAACCATTGATGCACTGTGGCGGGACTGGTCTGACAGGACTGTTGGGAATGATGGGTTCATCCTCTTGATTGACAGCGAGGTCGATTGCTGGTTGGGTGTGTGTTGGTGGATCGATAATGGTGATGTCCTCTTAAGGGTGTTCCTGGTTGTCGGTGAACCGCAGTTTGGTCTGATCCAAATGCTTTCTGCACGTTTGTCCAGTCAATAGTTTGACTATAAACACTCTATTCCCCTCCTTGACCAAGACAGTGCCAGCGACCCATTTAGGACCATGACCGTAATTAAGGCCAAACACAGGGTAGTTAAATCAATGTCACGTGATACAGCCGCGCGATCGTGGTACATGTTTTGCCGGTGACGCCGGGTTTCCACATGATCATTTAGATCCGAATGGACTAGTGAGAGTCTGTTTTTGAGTGCTATCTTCGTTAACAATTCTGCAGGGGGAACCCCAGTGAGTGAGTGGGGTCGCGTCTGCTAGCTGAGCAGAACCCGAGATAAGCCGGTCTGCAAGGAGCCTTCCGTCACGCGTTTCAAACTCTGCTTGATAGCTTGGACTGCCCATTCCGCTTGACCGTTGGATGCGGACTTAAACGGGACAGACCTGACATGCTTGATGCCATTGCGGGTGATAAACTCGTTGAGTTCCCAGCTGGTGAAACACGATCCATTGTCACTGACAAGGACGTCGGGCGAGCCATGGATGGCGAACATGGCCCGGAGGCTTTTAATGGTGACAGTGGATATGCTGGACGACATGATTACGCATTCAATCCATTTAGAGTAAGCGTCCACTACAGCTAAAAACATCTTTCCGAGAAAGGGGCCAGCAAAGTCTACTTGGATCCTGGATCACGGTTTGGAGGGCCATGAACACAGACTCAATGGAGCCTCCCTTGGTGCATTGCCCAATTGTGAGCATGTGTTGCACTGGTATACACATGACTCTAAGTCCGAGTCAATGCCGGGGCACCAAACATGCAACCTGGCTATAGCCTTCATCATGACTATGCCTGGGTGGGTATTGTGTAGGTCGCGTATAAACATTTCCCTCCCTTTTTTTGACAAAACCACACGATTACCCCCGACTGGATGGACATTTCACCTTTGCGTCAATGAAACGGCTTAATTTCATCTTGCATTTCCCCGGGAACGGGCGACCAGCTCCCATTGAGGACGCAACTTTTTACAAGTGATAGCACAGGATCTTGGCTGGTCCAGGCCCTGATCTGGCGAGCACTGACGGGTGATCCCTTGCTCTCAAAAGCATCTATGACCAGAAGCAAGTCTATGGGCTGCGCCATTTCTACCCCGGTAGTGGGCAATGGTAGCCAACTGAGGGCATCAGCACAGTTCTCCGTGCCTGGTCTGTGGTGGATAACATAGTCAGAGGCGGACAATGTTCGTGCCCATCTTTGGATGCGGGACGAAGCATTGGTGTTTATACCTTTGCTTTCTGAAAACAGCGAAATGAGCGGTTTGTGGTCGGTTTCAAGCTCAAACCGAAGTCCAAATAGGTATTGGTGCATTTTCTTAACCCCATATACACATGCTAACACCTCTTTCTCGACCATACTGTAGGCTCTTTCAGCCTTAGGCAGACTTCTAGATGCGTATGCAACTGGTTGAAGTTTGCCCGATACATTGGTTTGCTGTAACACACAGCCAACCCCGTACGAAGATGCATCACGAGCTAGCACTAATTGTTTACACGGGTCATACAGTACAAGTAACTTATTAGAACAAAGTAGGTTTCTAGCTTTCTCAAAGGCTGTCTCTTAAGATTTACCCCAAACCCAGTCATCACCCTTATGTAGCAACATGTGCAATGGTTCCAGCAAAGTGCTTAACCCGGGTAGAAAGTTACCAAAATAGTTGAGGAGTCTCAGGAACGAACGCAGCTCCATCACATTCTGTGGTCTGGGTGTATTCTTGATGGCCTCTGTCTTTGAGTCCGTGGGTCTGATACTGTCTGCCACAATCTTTCTCCCCAAAAATTCGACCTCTGGCACCAGGAAAACAGACTTGGAGCATTTCAGCCTGAGTCCCACTCTGTCTAGTTGACTTAGAACCACTTCCAGGTTGTGCAGGTGTTTGGTGATGCCATGACCGGTAATCAGGATGTCGTCTTGAAACACAACCGTGTGCGGAACCAATTTCAGCAGACTCTCCATGTTCCTCTGGAAGATGGCAGCAGCCAAGCGATTCCCAAAAGGGCACCTGTGATATATAAAGTCCTTTCTGCGTGTTGATGCACGTCAATCTTTTAAAAGATTCAGCCAACTCCTGTGTCATGTAGGCGGAGGTTAGGTCCAACTTGGTGAACGACTTTCCCCCTGCTAACGTTGCGAACAGGTCATCCGCCTTGGGTAGCAGGTACTGGTCCTGTAACGAGACTCGATTGATCGTTACCTTGTAATCTCTGCAGATTCTGACCGTGCCATCGTCTTTCAACACCGGAACAATTGGACTGGCCCACTCGTTGAACTCGACTGGTGATATGATTCCCTCTCATTGAAGTCTGTCCAGTTCGATCTCGACTTTCTCCCTTATCATATATGGAAATGCTCGAGCCTTGGGATGAAGGAGCCTTGCATCGGGGACTAGATGGATCTGCAACTTGGTGCCTGTGAAGTTACCGATGCCTGGTTCAAATAGCGACGGAAACTTGCTCAGCACTTGGGCACACTAGGCATCATCCACTGAAGATAGTGCTTTGATGTCGTCCCAGTTCCTTCGAATCTTTCACAGCCAGCTTCTGCCGAATAGCGTTGGGTCATCACCTGGTACAATCCACAGTGATAAATCATGCACAGCTCCATAGTACGATACCTTAACTGCCGCACTGCCAATGACTGGTATGAGCTCTTTGGTGTAGGTGCGCAGCTTTATCTGAATCGGGCTGAGTTTGGGCCTTTGTGCCTTGTTGCCCCACAGTTTCTCTAAAGCCTTCTGGCTCATAATTGACTGACTCGTCCCCGTGTCCAACTCCATTGATACCGGAATACCGTTCAATTTGATTTTCAACATGATCGGAGGGCTATTGGTGGTGAAGGTGTGTACCCCATACACTTTTTCCTCGGGTTGAGTTGCCTCTCTTGTTTGTTCTGCGTGATCCGCGCCGGATCGATCATCCTCTGCCGACTCTGCCACGTGGTGAGTCGCAGCACTCTTGCACATTCGCTGGAGGTGGCCCATTGTTTTACAGCCTTTGCACACATAGTGCTTGAATCAACATTGATGGGCTTGATTATTACCCCTGCAGCATCATCATGGTGCTAATGGATTTGCATTCACGCCCGATGGCGGACTCTGAGTCATCCTAGGTCTTGCAGCTGCAGACGTGTACACCCTGCCATATGCAGTTCTGCCTAGCGACGCTATTTTATGCACAGTACTTGGCGGTGAGCTTCGATGCTGGGAAGAAATCTGTCTGGTATTATCGCTCGTGGATATGAATGCCTGGGCTATCGTGATGGCCTTGCTCAGGTCTAGGGATTCAGCGGACAACAGCTTGCGAAGAATGACCCCGTGGCCGATGCCAAGCACAAAAAAGTCCCGCAGCATTTCCCCCAAAAATCCAGCAAATTCGCAAGTTCCCGCAAGGCGTCTCAGGTTGGCGACATAACTCGCCATGTCCTGGCCCTCGGAGCGGTGGTGCGTGTAGAAGCGACACCTGGCATTAAGACGCTCTCCTTCGGCTTGAGGTGGTTCCGAACCAGCGTACACTACTCTGTATATGTCTTCTCCACTGGTTTCTCTGATGCTAGCAGATTCTTGATGAGGCCGAATATTGTGGACCCACACACAGTGAGGAGAATCGCCCTGCATTTGATCGCTTTATCATCACCATCCAGCTCGGTGGCCATGAAGTACTGGTCGAGATGCTCAACGAAGGTTTCGCAATCATCACCCTCTACAAATCTCTCTAAAATACCAACGGCAGCCATGACCGCATGAAAGCTCGTAATCTGTTACTTGTCGCCAATTGTTAAGTATGGAAGAACTCCACAAGATTGAGTACTGTGAGCTAAAACTGATGTGACCTTAGTCTCATTAATACAACTCCAGAGTGCCTAAGCAGCATGGCAGACAACCTTTTATACTCCCTTGCACGAGGTGTGCAGGTGACCCTTGGGCCTCCAACAGTTGCGCCCTCTGATGGCAAGTCTTACACAATTACAATGTTTACATACATAACACTATTAGTTCTGGCAAAGTAGATAACCTCACATTTTCCCACATTATACTCCATCTGCCAAATTTTTGCCCACTCACTTAGCCTGTCTATATCCCTCTGCAGATTTTTCGTGTCCTCCTCACAATTTGCCTTCCCACCCATCTTTATATCATCAGCAAACTTGGCTACATTACACTCGGTCCCTTCATCCAAGTCATTAATATAGGTTGTAAATAGTTGAGGACCCAGCACCGATCTCTGCGGCACCCCACGAGTCACTGTTTGCCAACCGGAAAATTACCCATTTATCCCGACTCTCTGTTTTCTGTTAGTTAACCAATCCTCTATCCATGCTAATATATTACGCCCAATCCTGTGAGCTTTTATCTTGTGCAGTAACCTTTTATGTGGCACCTTATCGAATGCCTTCTGGAAATCCAAATACACCACATCCACTGGTTCCCCCTTATCCACCCTGCTTGTTACATTCTCAAAGAACTCCAGAAAATTTGTCAAACATGATTTCCCGTTCATAAAACCATGCTGACTCTGTTTGATTGAATCATGCTTTTCCAAATGTCCGCTACTGCTTCCTTAATAATGGACTCCAACATTTTCCCAATTACAGATGTTAGGCTAACTGGTCTATAGTTTCCTGCTTTTTTAAATAGGGGCACTACATTTGCGCTTTTCCAATCTGCTGGGACCACCCCAGAATCCAGGGAATTTTGGTAGATTACAACCAATGCATCCACTATCTCTGCAACCACTTCTCTTAAGACCCTAGGATGTAAGCCATCAGGTCCAGGGGACTTGTCCGCCTTTCGTCCCATTATTTTACCAAGTATTACTTCTTTAGTGATAGTGATTGTATTAAGTTCTTCCTTACCCATAACCCCTTGATTATCCACTATTGGGATGTTTTTAGTGTCTTCTACCGTGAAGACCGATACAAAATATTTGTTCAACGTCTCTGCCATTTCCCTGTTCTCCATTATTAATTCCCCAGTCTCATCTTCCAAGGGACCAACATTTACTTTAGCCACTCTTTTCATTTCTATGTACCTGTAAAAACTCTTATAATCTGTTTTTATATTTCGTGTTAGTTTATTTTCATAATCTATCTTCCCTCTCTAAATCATGTTTTTAGTGGTTCTCTGCTGACTTTTAAACATTTCCCAATCCTCTGACCTCCCACTAATCTCACTAATGCACTGATCCCATCCTTTATTAACCGTGCTACCTCATCTTCTTTTCCTTTCTGTCTGTCCTTCCGAATTGTGAAATATCCCTGAATATTTAGTTCCCTGTCCTGGTCACCTTGCAACCAAGTCTCTGTAATGGCTATCAAATCATACCCATTTGTATCTATTTGTGCCATCAACTCATCTATTTTGTTACAAATGTTATATGCATTTAGACAAAGAACTTTTAAATTTGTTTTTTTTACCCTTTTTTCCTGCTTGTTTCCTCTGTCCTTCAAACTCACTTTCTACCTTTTTGCTTTCAATTCCAGCTTTACTCCCCTCCCTACTAAATCTATTCTCAGGTTCCCATCCCCTCTGCCAAGCTAGTTTAAACCCTCCCCAACAGCACTAGCAAATCCCCCCACAAGGATATTGATCCCGGCTCTGTTGAAGTGCAACCCGTCTGACTTGTACAGGTTCCATCTCCCCCAGAAGTGGTCCCAATGCCTCAGGGATCTCCCTCCTGCACCATCTCTCCAGCGACGCATTCATCTGCTCTATCCTTCTATTTCTGTATCCATTAGCTTGTGGCATCAGAAGTAATCAGGAGATTACTACCTTTGAGGTCCTGCTTTTTAAATCTCTCTCCTAGCTCCCTAAACTCTGCTTGCATGACTTCATCCCTCTTTCTACCTATGTCATTGGTCCCGATATGGACCACGACCTCTGGCTGTTCATCCTCTCCCCCCAGAATGCCCTGCAGCCGCTCAGTGACATCCTTGACCCTGGCACCAGGGAGGCAACATACCATCCTGGAGTCATGTCTGCAGCCGCAGAAATGCCTGTCTGCTCCCCTGACTATTGAATCCCCTACCACTATAGCTCTTCCATTCTTCTTCCTCCCCACTGCCCCTCCGCCCCCCCCCCCCCCCCACTGCTGCACTGTGTAGCTGAGCCACCTGTGGTGCCGTGGTCTTGGCTCTGGCTGCACTCCCCAGAGGCACCATCGCTCCCAATGGTACTCAGAGGAGAAATACCGGTTGGAGAGCGAGATGGACTCAGGGGACTCCTGTACTACCTGCCCAGTCCTCCTCTTCTGTCTGGCGATCACCCACTACCTCTCTGCCTGCGGGGTGACCGCCTCTAGAAATGTGCTATCCATGTAGCTTTCAGTCTCACGGATGCACCGAAGTGACTCCAGCTGCCGCTCAAGCTCCAAAACACGGAGCTCGAGTTGGTGCAGCTGGAGACACCTCCTGCACACATGGTCGTACAGGCTGCGTGAAGCATCCAGGACTTCCAACATGCCACAGGATGTACAATCCATGGGACTGAGCTGCCCTGCCATCCCTCTAGTTAGACTCAGAACTATCAAGCAAAAATAACTCTAAACCTTAGCACAACACACCCAGCAACTACTCAGCAATCAGCTGATTTAACTAATCTTTACTTAAATGAAGACGACTGCCTCAAATCTCTTAAACGGGCATGGATTCCAACAATATTTTCAGTTGAGCCGATTATCTTTCCTGTAGTATATTAACAAATGTATTAGATACATTGATAGTCATAGAAATGTAGAATAATACAGCACAGAAGGAGGCCATTTGACCCATCATGCCTGTGCCAACTTGTTGATAGAGCGATCCAATTAGTCTCCACACCTCTGCTCTTTCCCCATAGCCCTGCCCTGTCCACTAAACATTTTTCAGTCAGTTACTGATTTTGCCATAAGCATACCGACACATCACTATTATTTTGAGGTTGTTGCTTATTACCCTGAGGGATAATTTTGTTCAACTAGTGAGAAGTGTATTTGCAAACATATGGTAAAAGGCATTACTCATAATTCACAAAAGCTCAGATAAACAATTAGACGAAATATAACTATTCTATCCTAAATTCTAGCACTTGCATCTGTTACCAATTTTACATGACTGAGAGACTGTTGAACAAATGACATGCACACTGCAAATAGCGTTAAAAAGGCCAAGTAATCCCACTGCAGTCTTATTATAAACCATGCAGAAATGTTACAGTGAAGACGATAATGTCTACTCTGTTTCATTCGGAAAAATGAGAACAAAGCAGATCAGTAGGATTTTAACCTTTGAAAGTCAGATTGTAATGATTTTTGACAAGTTTATCTAATGGCAACAATTTATTCTTATTGTTTAATGGGACAAAAGTAGAATCATATATCAATATTTTCTACACGTCAAAAGAGGATAAGCTTAAAAGGTTACATTCTAACATTTTCTATGGACTGTGTTGTCACGTGACAATTTCTGCTCGATTCAAACAGAATAGCCTTCATTCTTTCCATTTTGACAAGTTTCCCCAAACTATTTTCCCTTCAACACAAGCCCCAGTCTTACCTTTTTTGAATACATGCCCCTTTAAGCAAGTTCCCAATGAGCATTACATGGCCAAATGAATATTGAGTGGACAAAAGGACTGGATGGTACAGTGGGTTTTGCACACTGTGCTTTTACTTCTGAAAACTAGGTATGAATACAGGCCATAATGATTTCCTGAGGTCTTCTCCCTCTGTTAGCTGCAAGTGTTTCATGAATAGTTTGGGGAGTCTCAGTTCAGTTCCAAGTGGGCACAAGTCCACTGTACAATATGACCCATATTTTGGCACCAATCAACAGATCACAGAAAGAGGGCATGGGGTGCCTGATTTGGGAAACAAACATTTTATACTGATATAGTAGACTGTACTTTTCTCACAAGACCACACCTACTTCAGAAAGCGATTTGTTAAACTATCAACTATTCCAGTAGATCAAGGTAAGAATGGACCATTGGAAGTCCCAACTTGTCATGAAGATAAATAAATTAACAATCTCCACATGTTCCTTGCTACGATTCTCCCAATAAAACTCAAATATTAAAAGTGTGGTCCATTGACATGGCCTTGCAGAATCGCTGATTGTCTTAGAACTTAGCCCTTTTCAATCTAGAAGGAGATTCAAGTCATTATATTAACTGGAAATTGGGAACATTTATCTTCTACCTGCAAATCAGAGCACCACATCAATAGACTCAGCATCAACAACCTCAAGTTCCTCTATTAGAAATGTTTCCGTACTCTTCTTCAATGGTTCCATCAAAATATGCATCTAACGTAATGTAAAAATAAGCTTTACAGGCCAGAAGGTCCTTGATTCAATCTCTAATTAACACATGGGCACAGGTGGGGTAGTAAAATTGGCTTCAACATCCCTGGCCTGAGTAGGGAAAAAATATTATTGATCATTATCCAGTGATGCAACTGGAAAGTGCGTCCGTGTGGACATCAGGGACTGGAAGGTCTATTGCATCTCAGAGGAATTAAAATTTATCTGGGAAACCAATAGAGATCAACATTGCTCATAGAACAGGAGGCACTAATCCTCCAGAAAGACAAATGTGGCCACAAATGAGACCAAGAATTATTTACATTTTGCAGAATTGTCACTAATGGTCAGAAATTTTTCTTTAAAAAAAAAATCAGGAAAGAAGTTCAAATAATTGCGAGATGAAAAATGGCTACATTTCATTGAAGGAACTGTGCTTCAATGCTGCCTTTCTATTTTTGGAATTGATTTGTGCCTTAGGATTCAATAGAGATAGGATTCTTTTACTGGTTTGAACAATATTAAGAGCACTGGAAAGCAGGAAGATAGAAAATAAATGGAAACAAAGAGATTACTAAAGAAAACCCGTGATAAATACCAAAAAATCAAACAAAAGAAAAGCACATAGAAAAGTCAAAGCAGCCAGAAGTGCCGAGTGGATGATCCATATCGGCCTCCTCCTGACATCCCCACAACACAGAAGCTAGTCTTCAGCCAATTCAATTCACTCCACATGATATCAAGAAACAGCTGAGCGTACTGGCTACAGCAAAGGCTATGGGACCTGACAACAATCCCAGCTGCTGTGCTGAAGACTTGTGCTCCAGAACTAGCCGCGCCTTGAACAAGCTGTTCCAGTACAGTTACAACACTGGTATCTACCCGACAATGCGGAAAACTGCCCAAATATGTCCTGTCAACAAAAAGCAGGACAAATCCAATCCGGCCAATTACCGCCCTATCAGTCGACTCTCAATCATCAGCAAAGTGTTGGAAGCTGTCATCGACAGTGTTACCAAACCACACTTACTCACCAATAACCTGCTCACTGATGCTCAGTTTGGGTTCCGCCAGGACCACTCGGCTCCAGACCTCATTACAGACTTGGTCGAAACACGGACAAAGAGCTGAATTCCAGAGGAAAGTTGTGAGTGACTGCCTTTGACATCAAGGCAGCATTTGACCGAGTGTGGCATCAAGGAGCCCTAGTAACACTGAAGTCAATGGGAATCGGAGGGGGGGGGGGGGGGGACGGTGGGGGATAACTCTCCCCTGGCTGGAGTCATAGCAAGCTCAAAGAAAGATGGTTGAGGTGATTGGAGGTCAATTATCGCAGCCCCAAGACATCGTTGCATGAGTTCCTCAGGGCAGTGTCCTAGGCCCATCTGTCTTCAGCTGCTTCATCAATGACCTTCCCTCCATCATAAGGTCATAGAAACATAGAAAATAGGTGCAGGTTAGGCCATTCGGCCCTTCGAGCCTGCACCACTATTCAATATCATGGGTGATCATGCATTTCAGTACGCCATTCCTGCTTTCTCTCCATACCCCTTGATCCCTTTAGCCATAAGGAACACATCTAACTCCCTTTTGAATATATCTAACGAAGTGGCCCCAACAACTTTCTGTGGTAGAGAATTCCACATGCCCACAACTCTCTGAGTGAAGAAGTTTCTCCTCATCTCGGTCCTAAATGGCTTACCCCTTATCCTTAGACTGTGACCCCTGGTTCTGGACTTCTCCAACATCGGGAACATTCTTCCTGCATCTAACCTGTCCAACCCCGTCAGAATTTTATATGTTTCTATGAGATCCCCTCTCATTCTTCTAAATTCCAGTGAATACAAGCCTAGTCGATCCAGTCTTTCTTCATATGTCAGTCCTGTCATCCCGGGAATCAGTCTGGTGAACCTTCGCTGCACTCCCTCAATAGCAAGCATGTCCTTCCTCAGATTAAGAGACCAAAACTGTACACAATATTCAAGGTGTGGCCTTACCAAGGCCCTGTACAACTGTAGTAAGACCTCCTTGCTCCTATACTCGAATTCTCTCGCTATGAAGGCCAACATGCCATTTGCTTTCTTTACTGCCTGCTGCACCTGTATGCAAACCTTCAATGACTGATGTACCATGACACCCAGGTCTCGTTGCACCTCCCCCTTTACCAATCTGTCACCATTCAGATAATAATCAGCCCTCCTGTTTTTACCACCAAAGTGGATAACCTCAGATTTATCCACATTATACCGCATCTGCCATGTATTTGCCCACTCACCTAACCTATCCAAATCACCCTGCAGCCTCTTAGCATCCTCCTCAGAAGTGGGGATGTTCGCTGATAATTGCACAGTTCCATTCGCAACTCCTCGGAAAATGAAACAGTCCATGCCCGCATACAGCAAGACCTGGACAACATTCAGGCTCGGGCTGATAAGTGGCAAGTAACATTCAGGCCACACAAGTGCCAGGCAATGACCATCTCCAACAAGCGAGAGTCTAAACACCTCCCCTCGAAATTCAATGGCATTACCATCGCCGAATCCCCCACCATCAACATCCTGGGGGGGGTCACCATTGACCAGAAACTTAACTGGACCAGCCACATAAATACTGTGGTAACAAGAGCGGGTCAGAGGCTGTGTATTCTAGTTACAGGTGTGGTGCCAGAGAACTGGTGGACTGCTAATGTTGTACCTTTGTTTAAAAACGGAGAAGGGAATAGACCGAGTAATTACAGGCCAGTCAGCCTAATCTCAGTGGTGGGAAAATTATTGGAAAAAATCCTGAGGGACAGGATAAATCTTCATTTGGAAAGACATGTATTAATCAAGGACAGTCAGCATGTATTTGTTAAGGGAAGGTCATGTCTGACTAACTTGATTGAATTTTTCGAGGAGGTAACCAGGAAGGTTAACGAGAACAGTGCGTATGATGTAGTGTATATGGGTTTTAGCAAAGCTTTTGATAAAGTCCCACAGGGCAGACTAGTCACGAAAGTGAAAGTGCATGGGATCCAGGGCAAAGTGGCAAGTTGGATCCAAATGGTAATGGTTGATGGGTGTTTTTGTGACTGGAAGGATGTATCCAGTGGGGTTCTGAAGGGCTCAGTGCTGAGTCCCTTGCTTTTTGTGGTATATATCAATGACTTGGACTTGAATGTTGGGGGTATGATTAAGAAGTTTGCAGATGACACTAAAATAGTGGTTGATAATGAAGAAGAAAACTGCGGATTGCAGGAAGGTATCAATGTACAGGTCAGGTGGGCGGAACAGTGGCAAATGGAATTCAATCCGGAGAAGTGTGAGGTAATGCATTTGGGGAGGTCTAACAAGGCAAGGGAATACACAATAAATGGTATGACACTGAAAAGTGTAGAGGAACAAAGGGACCTTGGGGTTCAGGTCCACAGATCCCTAAAGGTAGCAGGCCAGGTAGATAAGGTGGTTAGGAAGGCATATGAAATACTTGCCTTTATTAGTCGAGGCATGGAATACAAGAGCAAGGATGTTATGCTTGAACTGTATAAAACACTGGTTAGGCCACAGCTGGAGTACTGTGTGCAGTTCTGGTCACCACATTTCAGGAAAGATGTGATTGCACTGGAAAGGGTGCAGAGGAGATTTACAAGAATGTTGCCTGGACTGGAGAATTTTGGCAATGAGGAAAGATTCGAGATGATAGGACAGTTTTCTTTGAAACAGAGGAGGCTGAGGGGAGACCTGATCGAGATGCATAAAATTATGAGGGGCCTGAATAGATAAATACAAAGATGGGAGGAAAAGCAACGTGTGAGGAGGACACAAAAAATATGTAAAAGGACAAAGATAGGCTAAGTGAGTGGGCAAAAATTTGGCAGATGGAGTGTAATGTTGGAAATTGTGAGGTTATGCACTTTGGCAGAAAAAAAATCAAAGAGCAAGTTATTATTTAAATGGAGAAAAATTGCAAAGTGCTGTAGTACAGCAGGACCTGGGGGTACTTGTGCATGAAACACAAAAGGTTAGTATGCAGGTACAGCAAGTGATCAAGAAGGCCAATGGAATCTTGGCCTTTACTGCAAAGGGGATGGAGTATAAAACCAAGGAAGTCTTGCTAGTTATACAGGGTTGGTGAGGCCACACATGGAATACTGCATACAGTTTTGATTTCCATATTTAAGAAAGGATATACTTGCTTTGGGAGCAGTTCAGAGAAGGTTCACTAGGTTGATTCCAGAGATGAGAGGGTTGGGCCTCTACTCATTGGAATTCAGAAGAATAAGAGATGATCTTATCAAAACGTATAAGATTAAGAGGGGGCTTGACAAGGTGGATGCAGAAAGGATGTTTCCACTGATAGGGGCGAATAAAACTAGGGGGCATAATCTTAGCATAAGGGGCTGCCCATTTAAAACTGAGATGAGGAGGAATTTCTTGTCTCAGAGGGTTGTAAATCTGTGGAATTTGCTGTCGCAGAGAGCTGTGGAAGCTGGATCATTGAATAAGTTGAAGACAGTGATAGATAGTTTCTTAACCGATAAGGGAATAAGGGGTTATGGGGAGCGGTCAGGAAAGTGGACCTGAGTCAGGTCAGCCATGATCATATTAAATGGCAGAGCAGGCTCGAGGGGCCAGATGGCCTACTCCTGCTCCTATTTCTTATGTTTTTATAGATTGAATAGGAATGACTTGTTTCCCTTGGCAGAGGGGTAAACCACCAGGGGGCATAGATTTAATTGGGGGAAGGTTTCGAGGAGATATGAAGGGAAATTTATTCACCCAGAGGGTAGTGGGGGTCTGGAACTCACTGCCTGAAAGACTTGTAGAGGCAGAAACCCTCACCACATGAAAAAAAAACTTGGATGTGCACTTAAAGTGCCATAACCTACAGGGCTACGGACCAAGAGCTATAAAGTGGGATTAGGCTGGATAGCTCTTGGTCGGCTGGCGTGGACACGATGAGCCGAAGTGGCCTCCTTCTGTGCTGTAAATCTCTATGAGTGTATGATTTTATATTGAATGAAAGACAGAGAAAGATGTGGAAAAAGAAATAAAGGGAAAGAACACAAAGTTAGGAGACAAGTAAACAGAGATAAGGCAAAAATAAGACATACATGCGAAAAGAGACGGAAAATGTTGAGAGCAAAATAAAGCAAATTAAGCAAAACATGCAAAAGTGGAAAAAAAAAAGAATTCTGAGTCTGTAACTTTCCCATCCTGCTGCTTTAAAAGGAACAGCTTAGAGGAAAGCAATAAAAGTGCATAACACTGTAATATAAAACTAAAAATCAAAATAAGAAAACAGGGCTAATGGTGATCGCATTTGCATTCAAGTTTTACCTTAAATATTCTTGTGAAATCAGTTAATGGTATGTACTATATTACTCCAGCCAGTTTGAAATAGAACCACTCCAAATTCTGTTTAATGGTACTACCTGTCATTAGAAATATTCTCAGATTTAATCATTCCAATCAAACATATAATTGTAGCATTTGGTTTACTGATCCCTATTGGCAACAATGTAAGTATGTAGTGAATGCCCCGAACAATATCATTAACCTGCATTTGACAACATATTTTCATTATGTGAAGGTCAGTGAACATTTTCGTTACAGGTTTATTTTTGGAGCATAATAAGTTACATAAATGTCTCATCAAACAATCGTGCCAGCTATAATTCATGAGTTCATAAAATAATAACCAGAGCTCTTCATGAAGGGTTATAATAGTTGGAAAACTATAGTACTTGCGAATGGAAACCAACCTGCAACTTACATCTGTGAATCAAATGAGTAATCAATTGTAGTGCTGAAGAATAAAACAGCAATATGATCTTGAAACAACAAAGCCTGTCAAAGGTGTTCCAATAAACTTGCAGCTTTTTCCTATTAGAGTGCATGGGGAATGTTTGATGTCCAAGTAGATGTTAATTTCCACTGACAGGTGCACACCCATAATAGAACTTGCTCAGCCTTAAGTAAGTATAGGAGAACTTTGTCTGGCATTTTGGAAAAGGCAATGACGGGTTTCTTCTAATTTGATGGTGGCAATATTAACTTTTTTTCTATTTCATCGTCCAATTGTGCTTTTAATTTGTCAGTCATCAGTCTCTGTATATTATTCAAGCAATCTTCCAATTCTCAACATCATATATATCTAGTTGCGACAGTCCAGCTGAACTGGGCTCATTATTGCCAGCCCTGTCAGTACAGCGCTGCTTTCTTCTCTGTAGCAAATGAAAGCAAATCTAGAGTTATACTGTTGATGGAAGTGACACTGCTCTGCATGTTCATCTTCAAACATACACACACACAAACAAGCATGACCAGACTCTAATGTATCCAGTATCCAATACGACGTATCTATCCTGTCATCTCTTTTTGATTGGAGGTTGTACCTTTCAATCATATGAAAATAGAATGGCTGTGATTAATGCAGCATACGATTTTCAAAAACATATATAATT
Organism: Pristiophorus japonicus; assembly: GCF_044704955.1. Classification (NCBI taxonomy): domain Eukaryota; kingdom Metazoa; phylum Chordata; class Chondrichthyes; family Pristiophoridae; genus Pristiophorus; species Pristiophorus japonicus. The sequence continues at coordinate 194,099,558 of NC_091980.1, read as the reverse complement.
ACTTGGGTATAATGACAGCTGTGATGATATTTAAGTCACAACAAAGTAAAACAGGACCACATCTCACAGATGCTCAAACATTATAAAAGTAAAGGTTAGCAGGCAAAATCAGCCTTATATTGGGCTCAATTTTCCCCAATGCCGTTTTTTGTTGTATTGCCGGAGTTCCGCCTGTTATTTTTGGCCCCGACTATTCCAAAAAAATAACTAGCAAGTTTCCGCGTTCTATTTTTTTGAAATTGGCGCCGCGCAGCCTGTTCTTTAACTTTGGGGTGTGCAGCCTATTGACTGCGCAAAAAAAAAGGACATTTTTGACGTGATTGCTATGGGCGCGCATGCCCAGTACAGCTCCCGGTCTGCATTTGGCCATTTTTAAAGAGTCAGTTGTGTGTGAGAACTTTAATTCTCATTGGAAAAATCAGAGCTGCAATATAAGATGCAAAGCGGCTCAAGGACCAAGAATGAAGTGGAGGCACTGGTTACTGTAATTGAGGCCAGATGGCACGAGCTGGACACGCGCAGAGGTCACATAAAAGTTTCATCAAAAGAAATGAAGGAATGCTGGAACCAACTTGCAGAAGATTACTGTGCAATGGTGACCACTTCAAGGTCTGAAGGCCAATGCAAAAAGAAGTGGCAGGACCTAGTGTAAGTAATATTTTCATTTATTCAATGGAATTGCAATTGTAAATGTGACCATCTGTATATGTCCCACTCAGCAGAAAGACATCCTTTCTAAAAAGTTATATTTTCATCTTTGCAGAGGAAGGTGGCACACAATAAAAGGGAAAGAACTCAAACAGGAGAGGCCCGGTAAATCTGCACCCACTGACAGCCTTGGAAGAAAGGGTTGCTGCTTTGATGGGTCCTGCCTGGAGAAAAGCAACTATCACTGCACAAGCTGGGCCCACACTCCTGCAAATTCCAGAGTCTGGCTTTCCTAAATGTTAAGTACTGCACGGGTTAGCCATGCTTCGGTTCATGGGGATGTCTCCATCAGCTATGCTTCAATTGATGCAATGTGCTATCATTCATCGTGGTCCTTCAAATCAGTCTGCTGCCTGCGCTGTGTGAGCCTACTCATGCCACCCACCCTGCCCCCTCCTCTGCTGCTAACCATTTGTCTGTTCTGTTATATTTTGTAGAACTTGAGGCCAACCCTGACGATGCAGAAGAAGATTCAGAGGCGGAGGAGCCTGAAGAGGAGAACACCTTCTAATTCCACCTTCCAGACTAAGGGCGTGGGGGTGAAGAGGAGGGGGAGGTGATGGATGAAGCCCCCACTGTTATACTCATTTTGGAGGAGGTGTAAATGCCGCCCATTGAGTTGACTGCCCCTTTCCTGAGTTGTACAAATATTGCTGGGACATTCCATGGTTTCCCACAGTCTGAGGCTGCAGATCCCAATGCGAGCAGCAAGGCACATCCAGGGCCCCACCATCCCATGCTGCTGGTCCCAGTGGGATGCAGCGAGGCACACCCAGGACCCCACTGTCTGAGGCTGCGGGTCCCAGTGGGATGCAACGAGCCACACCCAGGGTGAGGAGGGGAAGGAGAGCTTGACAGCACTTTCCTGAGGTGCAGAATCTAACAGATGTGGTTCAGATGATGGCAATGAATGCGGAGAGCACTGACCTTACACGATCACTCCTGGACACCATCTGTGGGGTGGGTGATGAGGTATTGGGATTGTCGGGAGAAGTAACAACACTCTCACGAGAAATGGGGACACTGTCCGGGAACATGAAGGAGGGAATGTCTCAGGCAGCGGATACAATGTCGGTGCACATGAGGGAGGGAATGTCACAGGTAGCTGATGCAGTGTCAGTGAACATGAGGGAGGGAATGTTGCAGGTAATTGACACATTGTTGCTCAACATGAGGGAGGGCATTTCACAGGTAGCTGAGACACTGTTGGCGAACATGAGGGAGGGAATGTTGGAGGTAGTTGAGACACTGTCATGGCACATGAGCGAGGGAATGTCAGATTTAGCTGCTGCAATAAGGGAACACACCCAGACCCCGCGTCCATTGATCGAATCAACTGCCACTCTCACTCCAATCCCCAGACCAGCCTCTGAAGAGGCCCGAGCCATTCTTTCCACATTACTGGCTGCCACCACCCCCCCCGCCCCCCCCCCCCCACCCCTCCTTACCCATCAATGATTTTCCAAGATGTTCGAAAGAATAAGCTTGGTACCAACCCCAGAAACACGACACCACCGGCTGCGGCCAGGGGTGGAATCAACACGACCAAGCGCAGCGGGCGGTCTTAGAATAAGGTGGTGGACAGATGGGAGCAGCCTTTCTTTGCTGCTGTTGTTGTTGTTGTTATTATTGTTGTTACTGTTGTAATTGTTCTCAAATTAAAACATTTTTGTAAGTGATGTAAATTTACAAGTTTAAAAGTTTGTAAGTGATCTTAAAGTTTGTAAGTGATCTTAACTGAAAACTTTAAAGTGTGATGCAAGAATATTTTTAATTAAAGTTAAGTACAAACAAGTGTTAAACTTTTGAATAAAATATATTTTAAATTCTAACTGAATCAATTCCATTATTTGTTCCATTATTAACACAACTTTTTGAAGTAAACAAGAATCATTTCCATTATTTGTTCCATTAACACAACACAACATTACGGAACAGGTCCAAACAGTAAACATGGCCATTTGGAATAGTTGTTGCTGAGCCTTCAGGCAGCAAAGCGTTCACAGATGAGCTGCTGGCGCAAGGCTCGAGCAATCGTTAAAGGGGCACGATGGCCCACCCTCCTCTGCCGTTGTACTCCAGATTCAGGTAGTTGCATGGCTTCCTCGAGCTCCTCCTCCTCGTCATCTGCATCTTCCTCCTCATCATCAGCCACTCTCACCTCAGGTGGGTCTTCTACTACCAGCTTCTGCTGCCTCATGATGGTTAAGTTATGCAGCATGCACCACACAATCTCAGGGGAGTATTGCAAGTAGCCTCTGGAATGATCCAGGCATCGGAAACGCTGTTTCAAGATGCCAATGGTCCTCTCTATTATGCTGCGCATCGCAATGTGCGACATGCTGCATTCCTGGTCAGCTTCCGTCCGGGTTATACGTAGGGGCCTCATGAGCCAGGTGGCGAGGCCGTACCCTTTATCTCCCAGTAGCCAGCTCTGCCCTTCTGGCTGCTGCTGAAACATGGCAGATATAGTGCTCTTGCATAGGATGAACGCATCATGGGTGCTCCCAAGGTATCTCGCATCAACTGACATGTGGCGATGCATGTCGTCACACACGAGCTGCACATTAACAGAGTGGAAGCCTTTTCTGTTCCTGTACATCTCGGAATCCTCCAAAGGTGCTCGCAAGGTGATGTAGGTACAATCAATGTAGCCCTGTACCTTTGGGAAGCCAGCAATCCTGGAGAAGCCCGCATTGCCTGGGCGGTCATGGGGAATTTTATAAGAACATAAGAAATAGGAACAAGCGTAGGCCATACAGCCCCTTGAGCCTGCTCTACCATTCAATAAGATCATGGCTGAACTGATCATGGCCAGGTGTCCACTGGCGTTACAAATCCTACAGGTATATTGCTGAACTCTGCAGCTTTTCGCAGTATGTCTACCCTCGCACCTCCAGCATGAGCTGCGATTGTTGTTAACAAAGGGACTGTTACTAGGCATTCCTCTCCGATTACCCATTTGGTTGTTTCTAAGCACTCTGATGGTGGGTGTTAATGGTCCCATCGCGGGATGCATTGTTCCTCGTGATGGCGTGAATTGCCGATCCCCTTTCCATTGTCCCTGTTGCGGGCCCACCCTAGAGTCTGTTGCTGCCTGGCCGGTTTCAAAATGCCCTTGCCTGCCTGCGGGGTCCCGAGCCGCATTCACCATGTTAACTCCCTGGTCCATCGCCACGTTGGGACCAGGGCTGCGCGTGTAAATTAGCTTGGTCTCCTCTTCCCCTGCCATGAAGGTCTGAGCTATCAACGCTGCCCCTTCTAAAGTCAAGTCCTTGGTCCCTATGAACTTCCTGAAAATTCCAGCATGATTAATGCCCTCAATGAAGAAATCCCTTAACATCTCCCCCCTGCAGGCGTCTGTGAACTTACAGAGACTGGCCAAGCGCCGCAGGTCTGCAACGACGTCCGAGATGTTTTGTCCCTCCCGACGCCGGTGTGTGTAGAACCGGTGTCGGGCCATGTGTACGCTACTCGCCGGCTTGAGATGCTCACTGATCAGCTGGCTGAGCTCTTCAAAAGGCTTGTCCGCTGGCTTTTAGGATGCGGGCAGGTCTTTCATCAGCACATGCGTCTGTGGTCCGCAGCTGGTCAGTAGATGCGCCCTCCGCTTAGCAGCCGCTGCCGTTCCCAGCCAGTCCTGCGTGACAAAGCTCTGCTGGAGTCTCTCCACGAAGTCATCCCAGTCCTCACCCACAGTAGCGTTCCCCTGTGCTACCAGTGGCCATCCTCGTGGTTCGGTGATTCCCGTTTCTCGTCGCCAAATGTGGTGTCCCTGCACCTTACTACAAATTCACACGAGGCATGTACTGCAGACACGGTCACTACGTCACCTTAACCTTTATTCCCAGGACCAAAGAGTGCTGACCCTGGGTGGGGCCTCCCCTTTTATACCTGGAAACCCAGGTGAGGAGTGTCTCTCACAAGTTCACCCCCTGTGGTCAGAGTGTGCATTTCTAGGGTATAAGTACAGTGTACAGGAGTTGCATGAGGGTTACAGTTACATGAAGGTTACCGTAGCATGATGTTTACATATATGACAATCTCCTTGCTGCATCAACCTGGATGGATGCGGCATGGTGGCTTTAACAGCACGGGTGCAGCGCTTCACAGTGCTTGGGCCCGCTTCCTCCGACTCGAAGCCCAAAAACTCGGATCCCGATACCAATGTTGTGCGCACAGGTGGCACACATGTCAAGAGGATGGAGTCCTCCTCTTCCACCTCCTCGAGCTCAAGTGGGACAAACACTGGGCCTTATCCCTACTCTTCCTCCTGGTCTTCGTTTCTGTGGGTGGCGGAGGTGGAGGCGGTGCTATGGGTGATGTTGAGTGGGGGGGCCGAAGTAGCCGCTGGAGCGGGCTCCTGATGAGGTTAAGGTGGATAGAAACATAAAAACATAGAAATTTACAGCGCAGAAGGAGGCCATTTCGGCCCATCGTGTCCCGCCAGCCGACAAAGAGCAAGGCACTAAAAAGACAGATATTCACTCTAAATATACAGTAAAATATATTACTGTTTGTTTCGACAACATTCGTTTAAATGGCAGCAGCTATATTAAATACAATGCTATGCTTCGGAGTGCACATTTACAACAGAAACAACCTGCAGTTATATAGAGCCGTTAATGTAGATAAATGTCCTAAAGCGCTTTACAGTAACTAAAAGATTGGACACAGCAATCAAGTATTCTATACTTGACAAATAGAAGTGAAAGAGTATAACAATATCTCAGTTTTATGTAGAATATTTGCCTGTTGTTTTCAAAAGCAGACCATTTTCATATCATAAATTCACATGCAAGGTATATTTCAACCTCATGATTGTTTACATCTATCACATAAGTATAGATTACTGCTTAGGAACACAGCATCTGGAAGTCTTATGATATCATATGGTAAGAGTATTTTTATAAAAACACTATACGCTCCGACATTTTTTATAAAAGGAAACTCATCTCCAACTATTGGTTTCCTTTCATCTTACACCCATCGCATCCTTATTATATAAAGTTTTATGTTTTCAGAGTAGTGGAGTATTTGCGTGGCAATCCTTCAATTCTCATAAATTTACTGCCAAAGGATTGTTCTGTTACTGTGTTCCAATACATCCCTGAGATATTTCTGTTTAATTGAAGTGCATAGCTGAAGCAGAAGTAAGATCCAGCACATCTGCAATATCAACCAAAATTAATCATTTACTTCCTGACTTTCAGTTAAAATCATCTAGCCATTGTTTTAAGTTTTAAAATGTTAGTCACGTCTGCATTAAAAACAAAACTTGCGAACTTAAAAACGAACTTGCAAAGTAAACTGAAATAATAAGCAAAATACTTTTCCATTTATGATAGAAATAGATAGATGCAGATAGAAAGAAAGAAAGACTTGGATTTATATAGCGCCTTTTACAACCACTGGATGTCACAAAACGCTTTACAGCTAAAGAGGTACTTTTTGAAGTGTAGCCACTGTTGTAATGTAGGAAATGCGGCAGCCAATTTGTTCACAGCAAGCTCCCACAAACAGCAATGAAATAAGACCAGACAATCTGTTTTCGTTATGCTGATCATAGAATCATAGAAATTTACAGCATGGAAGGAGGCCATTTCGGCCAATCGTGACCGCGCCGGCCGACCAAGAGCGATCCAGCCTAATCCCACTTTCCAACTCTTGGTCTGTAGCCTTTAAGTGCACATCCAAGTATTTTTTAAATGTGCTGAAACTTTCTGCCTCTTCCACCCTTTCAGGCAGTGAATTCCAGACCCCCGCCACCCTCTGGCTGAAGGAATATCCCCTCATATCGCCTCTAAACCTCCCCCCATTGACTTTAAATCTATGCCCCTGGTCGCTGATCCCTCTGCCAAGGGAAACAGGCCCTTCCCATCCACACAATCCAGGCCCCTCATAATTTCATACACCTCAATCAGATCTCCCCTTAGCCTCCTCTGTTCCAAAGAAAACAGACCCAGCATCTCCAATTGTTCCTCTTAGCCAAAATTTTCCAGTCCAGACAACATGCTTGTAAATCTCCTCTGCATCCTTTCCAGTGCAATCACATCTTTCCTGGAATGTGGTGACCAGAACTGCACACAGTACTCCAGCTGTGGCCTAACCAGTGTTTTATACAGTTCAAGCATAACCTCCTTGCTCTTGTATTCCATGCCTCGACTAATAAAGGCAAGTATTCCATATGCTTTCTTAACCACCTTATCTACCTGGCCTGCTACCTTCAGGGTTCTGTGGACCTGCACTCTGATTGAGAGATAAATATTGGCCAGGACACTGGGGATAACTCCCTTGCTCTTCTTCAAAATAGTGCAATGGGATCTTTTAAGTCCACCTGAGAGAGTAGATGGGGCTTCGGTTTAACGTCGCATCTGAAAGACGGCACCTTGGATAGTGCAGCACTCCTTCAGCACTGCACTGGAGTGTCAGCCTAGATTTTTTTTCTCAAATCTCTGGAGTAGGACTTGAACCTTCTGACTCAGATGCAAGAGTGTTACCCACTGACCCACAGCTAACATTGTCAAAAAATCAAAATTAGCACCAGACTACCAACACAATATGATGCTGATGTGGACTCCAACATTGTATGCAGGACTTAGCCACACTAATTTTACAAACATTGTCTGTTCAAACTAGAAAATTTCATCACATTTGCTTCCAATTTCCGCTCCTTGCCTTCACATGGTCCACCTCTGACTCTTCCCTTCCTTTCCTCAACTTTTTTATCTCAATTTCTGAGGATAGGCTGTCAACCAATATCTATTATAAGCCCTCTGACTCCCACAGTTACATTGATTACATTTCCTCTCACCCCGCTTCCTGTAAGGATGCTATTCTATTCTCCCAGTTTTTCCACCTCGATCACATCTGTTGTGATGATGCCACCTTCCACACCAGTGCTTGCAGTAGGTCTTCCTTTTTCCTGAACTGAGAATTTCCCTCCACCGTAGTTGATAGTCCTCGGCCATGTCCTTGACTCTCTGTCCCATTTCCCGCACTTCTGCCCTCACATTTTCCCCATCCTCCCAGAACCACGATAGAGTCCCCCTTGTCATCATCTACCAGCCCACCAGCCTCCACCATTTCCACCACATCCAGTGCAATGCCATCACCAGACACATCTTCCCCTCCCCTTCTGCATTCCAATGGGTCCATTCTCTCTGCAACACCCTGGTCCACTCTTCCAATTCCCCCAACTCCCCCTCCCCTTCCCAAGGCACCTTCACATGCAAGCGCAGGCCTGCCCTTTCACCTCCTCTCTTCCTGCCATCCAGGACCCCAAACATTCTTAGAGTTTTACATATACTTCTTTCAATTTAGTATACTGTATTTGCTGTTAATGATGTGGTCTCCTTTACACTGAGCAGACCAAACGCAGATTGGGTGACCATTTTGATGAATGCCTTAGTTCAGTCCACAAGTGTGACCTTGAGCTTCCTATCGCTTGCCATTTTAATTCTCTATCCCACTCTGGCATCGGTCTCCTGCAGGGTAAATCAGGGGTCAGTGGGAATGGAGGTCAGGGGAGGGATATCGGAGGTCGGTGACAGGGCCTGGAGGTCAAAGGTCAGGGATCTTCGGTCCAGCAGCAGCAGCATTCAGGACTGCGACTGTGGTAACTTACCTTTTTTTTATTGCAGGCAATTTCTTTAGGGTAGGTTTCCAAGTGGCAACCCAATGCTACAGCGGGGACCCGAAGCAGGCATTAGCAGCTTATTTGCATGTGCAAACTGACTAATGCCTGACTCAGATGTGGATAAAGGATGTTTCTTTTTTGTCCTTACCAAATATGACATGTGGTGTATTTCTGAATCTGAATATCGGTGCACTGGCTTCCTGCCTGCCATTTTGCGGCCTTAGGAAGCCATGTTGCAACTGAAGCCCTTTAACCCCTTAGGTTCTTTGAGGATTCCTCTTGATATTGGATATGCAAATGACTTTACAGTCTGCTTGTTAACTCAAAGTTGCTTCATTTAAATTGCTGGGTAATTTGAATCTATGTAGTGCTAAAAAAAAACTTAATTGTGATGTTGAATCAATTGCAAAATTCGAATAACTGAATAATAAAATTTTTTAGCATAAAATGACTTAATTATCAGGTATGGACTGTGCTCATTTTATTAGCACAGAGAGCACACAATGATGGCAGAAAGATGAGATCAACTCAAAATGGCCTCCTGGATAATACACAGAATGGAGGATGTAAATTGTTTTTAGAAAAAGAACTGTACAAAAAATGTCCAATAAAAAAGATTAACTTCACTTGAGAAACTAAATAATGCAGCTATGTCAAATGATACACTAAATTAAGGAATGGGCTAGTATCTTATTGGCTTCATATACAAGAAAAACTGCTATTCTCACTTAATCAGATTACATTTGCAGTAACAATGCCATAGGCTTAAAGACATTAAACATCTGGTTACATCAAAACATTCATTAAAATATCAATTGCCAGAAATTTTGAACAGTAAATTGAATCTTAGTTAAAACTAAATAAAATCAATTTATTTACTTTGAGTAAGCGTAAAAGAAATTGCTTTAAAAATATAAAGTAGATTCAGACAAACAAATGATGTAATATTTGGATAACGAAGAAACAAATGTTGCACATATGCACAAATGTGTTTTCACAAAACTAGCTGTTACCAATTGTGATTATATTGAACATAAAAATTGATCAAGGTCCAGCTGGATACCCAGTCAAAGAAACTGATAATGACCTTTATCTAAAGCCAAACTATAAGAATGCAGAGCCAACTTAGTTACTAAACTACAGAGTTCATGGTGGTTTTATTACTTAACAAATTACTGAATGTATCAGAATTTATTTCAAGGTTTAGTATTTTCGTTTGAACTTCTACATAAAATGGTACAGCATAGAAGGAGGGCATTCAGCCCATTGAGTCTGTGCCGGCTCTTTGAAACAACAATCCAGTTAGTCCCACTCCCCCGCTCTTTCCCCATATCTCTACAATTTTTTTCTCCTTCAAGTATTTATCCAATTCCCTTTTGAAGGCTACTATTGAATCTGTATCCACCACCCTATCAGGCAGTCCATTCCAAATCCTAAACACTCATTGCGTAAAAAAGTTTTCCCTCATGTCATCTCTGGTTCTTTTGCCAATCACCTTAAATCTGTGCCCTCTCATTATCGACCCTTCAGTCATTGGAAACTGTTTCTCTTTATTTACTCTATCTAAACTCTTCATGATTTTAAACACCTCTATCTGCTTTGGAGGTAATTTCTGCTGCCTTGAACTTTTGTGAATCTGATCACTTTCCATCTGTCAAGCATCACTTCAGCATGGGTGCCACCTATGCAGCTTTACCTTGGACATCAGATGAGAACCAAGATGAGAAGCAGAAAAAGCAGTAGGAGAAGCATCAGCAGGAATAGCAACAATCTTCTCATCATCGACCTGCCACTCCACAGGAGAGAAGAGATTAGCATAGGGGTGCAGTTCGCAGGAGGTGATACCCGCAACATAAGGTATATGGGCAGAGAATCAACTTCCTGGACATGTTGGAACACCAGTCAGGAGGCTCAGGGTATCGTATCAGGTGGTCACAGACATTTGCAGCCTCCTGGAAGAAGACCTCCTGCTCCGTGGATCTGCTGGGTACGCTTTGCCAGTGGCTATCGAAGTCCGTCCCCCCCCCCCCCCCACCCCGAACTTCTTCACTTCTAGCTCCTTCCAGGGATCTTCAGGAGATATCTGCAGATTTGCGCAATCTGCTGCCCATAAATGCATCAATCAGGTGACCACTGCCATGTTTGCCAGGGCCGACAAATATGTGCACTTTACAACCGATGAGGCCAGTCAGAATGAGCAGGTGCTTGGCTTTGCGGCTCTGGCTGGCTTCCCATAGGTCGAGGGGGTCATCTGTTGCACACATGTAGCAATCAAGGCACCCCCCCCCCCCCAAGATCACTCTGGATTCTACATCAACTGCAAGAGATTCCACTCCATCAATGTGCAGCTCGTATGCAACCACAAAAAGATCATCATGCAGGTGTGTGCAGGATTCCCATGCAGCTTCTGCAATGCTTTTATCCCACGCCAGTCCATCCTCCCAGAGCAGTTCAGACCTCAAAGCAGAGTTATCGGCTGGCTCCTTGGAGATAAGGGCTACCCCCTGAAGACGTGGCTGGTGATACCCATTAGGAGCCCAAACAATGAGATCCAGGAGAGATACAATTAAAGCCACATGACCATGAGAATTGTTTTCGAGCAAGCAATCGGAATGCACTTAAGGTGCCTGAACAGATAAAAAGGGGTGCGTGCACCTGCGTATGAGAAGTGATGTACTGGAGTCAGCTTGGGAAGGGAATCTCCCTGTGGGCCCTTACGAAATGCAGCAGCAGCTCTAGGGAAGCATCACTTAAGCGACGTGCAGCCTTGCCACTTTAGGTATCAGCCATAGCTCAATGGGTAGCACTCTAACATCTGAATCAAAAGGTTGTGGGTTCAAATCTCACTCCAGAGATTTGCGGACATAATCCAGGCTAAAACTTCACTGCAATACTGAGGGAGCGCAGCATTGTTGGAGGTGTTGTCCTTTCATTGAATATATTCAAGAGGGAGTTAGATATGGCCCTTATGGCTAAAGGGATCAAGGGGTATGGAGAGAAAGCAGGAAAGGGGTACTGAGGTGAATGATCAGCCATGATCTTATTGAATGGTGGTGCAGGCTTGAAGGACGAAATGGCCTACTCCTGCACCTATTTTCTATGTTTCTATGACTTCAGTTTCTTACTCTATTCCCCTACCTGGACAATCCTTCAACTTTCACCTTTGCAGGGTCCCTTAAAAATTCTCACCTGAAATAGACTCATGCATGCCGTCATCTTGCCCACTCGCGCTAATTGGTCGGGAAACCTGGAAGTCAGATGCTAATGCAGTGGCTGCGTTAAAAAGCCACTGACAAACGTGCTGCTGAAACTTCCGGGTTCCCCACATGCTGCAGGGCTCCCATGCTGCCAGCGTGTCGGACAGTGAAAATTCCAACCTATTTATAAAGCCCAGGATCCGATATGCTTTATTAACTGCTTTGTTAGCTTGTGCTACCACTTTCAAAGATTAATGCGCAAACAACCCCAGGTCATATATGACATTTACAGTGACACCAAACTCTTAAAAAATGTGGTTACAAAAATTTCACATAATATGTAGTAATGAACAACTTTGTATCTGTTGACAGGCATATTTTGAACTTATTGTAAAATGGATGGAGCTTCTAATGTTAAAATATGCAAATAGGAATATTTACTAATATTTTCAATAAGTATACAGAAATGGCAGTGGCATGTCTATAGGTGGGAATGATAAAAGTTGTTGTCAATATATTAAGCAAAAGAGAGTGGTTACAGGAAATGTGGGCTATTAAAGGTAAATGCAGGTGATGCTGCAACCGACAATAATGAAATGGGAAATGTGTTAAAGAACTAATTTACATCCGTCTTCACAGTAGAGGAAGAGGTCAAAATACCAGCAGTATAAGGGAAACTAAAAATAAGGGGAGGAACTTATTGGATTTAATATAAGTAAAATAAATGGTAATGGAGAAAATAATGGGACTTAAGATAAATCAATCTCCAGGATCTGATGGTTTCCACCCCAGAGTATTAAAAGAAGTAGCTGAGGAAATTGTGATGCTTTAGTCATAATCCTGCAAAGCTCTCTTGATTTAGGAATTGTGCCATTGGAAAATGTCAAATGTCAGTCCATTATTTAAGATAGTGGGAGAGAGAAACCAGGTAACTATTAATCTCTCATTCTATCTTCAGTTTTGGGGAAGTTACTAGAATCTGTCATTAGAGACAGAGTGACTGAGCACTTGGACAAATATGAACTGATCAGAAAGAAGCAGCATGGATGTGCGAAAGATAAATCATATCTGACTATTCTGGTTGAATTTTTTAAAGCGATCACTAACATAGAATCTTGCAGCACAGAAGGAGGTCATTTGGCCCATCGTGCCTGTGTTGGCTCTTTGAAAGAGCTATCTGATTAGTCCACTCCCCTGCTATATTCCCGCAGACCTGGATAAGGGAACGTCTATAGATATTATCTATATGGACTTCCTGAAAGCCATAGGCAAATTAATATCACAAGGCTATGAATATTCATTGAATACTTCAGAAACATAGAAACAAAGAAAATAGCTGCAGGAGTAGGCCATTCGGCCCTTCGAGCCTGCACCGCTATTCAATAAGATCATGGCTGATCATTCCCTCAGTACCCCTTTCCTGCTTTCTCTCCATATCCCTTGATCCCCTTAGCCGTAAGGGCCATATCTAACTCCCTCTTGATCTTGATCTAGATCTATTGTAACTGAGCTTTCATGTCTTCTGATATCACTACAAGAATATGGCTATCTTGAATGTTAAATCTACAGCTGTACTTTACCTCAACTCCCTAAGTTTGGCCATAAGTGTTTATAGGCCTTATTATTTTTATATGCATAATAGAATCATACAGCACAGAATGGGGTAATTTGGCCTATCGTGCATGTGTGGGCTCTTTGAAAGAGCTATCCAATTAGTCCCACTACCCTGCTCTTTCCCCATAGCCCTGCAAATATTTCCCCTTCAAGTATTTATCCAATTCTCTTTAGAAAATTACTGTTCAATCTGCGTCTATCACCCTTTCAGGCAACGCATTCCAGATCTTAACAACTCATCTCATCTTATTTTCCTGCTGGTTCTTCGGCAAATTATTTTAAATCTGTGTCTTATGGTTATTAATCCTCCTGCCACTGGAAACAGTTTCTTCCTATCTACTCTATCAAGACCCCTCATCATTTAGAACATGTCCATTAAATATCTCCTTTACCTTCTCTGCTCTAAGAAGAACAATCTCAGTTTCTCTAATCTCGCCACAAAACTGAGTCCCTAATTTCTGGTCATCATCATCATAGGCGGTTCCTCGAATGAGAATGACTTGTTTCCACGAGTTCACAGGTGTTTCGATGAAGGACCCGATGTTCCAGTCCTGAACTCCAATTGAGGGGGTGGAAGATGCCTGTGCGTGAATTTTTTTAACGTGTGGTGACCGTTGCACACCAGCCACCACATAGGCTTGACAGAGCTAGGCCTTTATCCAATGGCAAGGCTTAACCAGGATGACTGGAGACCTGCTCTGCTGCATGGAAATAGCACGCACACATATCGCAGTGTGGGCTGGCCTATGCTGCCCATGCAGGCCTGTAGTCCCCTTTCTGCTATCATTCTAGTAACTCTCATCTGCATCCTGTCCAAGATCTCGACATCCTTCCTAAAGTGTGGTACCCAGAATTGAACAAAATACTCCAACTGAGACCTAACTAGTAATTTATAAAGGTTCAGCATACCTTCCTTGCTTTTGTACTTTGTGCCTTTATTAATAAAGCTACAGATGCTGTATGCTTTTTAACAGTCTTCTCAACTTGTACTGCCGCCTTCAAAGATTTGGGTAAGTGAACCCCAGGTCTCTCTGTTCCTTAAAATTGTACCATTTAGTTTATATAGCCTTTCCTCAGTCTTATGACCAAAATGCAACCATTCACACTTCTCTGCATTAAATTTCATCTGCCATGAGTTTGTCCATTTCATCAGTCTATGTCTTCTTGAAGTCTGCTACTATCCAGCTCACTGTTTACTATATTTCCAAGTGTTGTGTTATCTGCAAACTTTGAAATTATGTCTCCAATACCAAAGTTCAGAACATTAATACATATCTGGCTGGGAACTCTCCTGGTGCTCCTCCTCCCCCTCCCTCTGCGTGCATCTTCTCATCTTCTTTGCTGCCTCCGCTCCTTCTCCAGGATACTCGAGCGCGAGGGGGACTGCCAGTAGAACCCTCATAACTGTGAGCAAGTGTTGTGAGCAGAAGCCTTTAAATAAGAATGAAGGCGCACTCCACTTGCAACAACACTCCCTGTTATGTTAGAACTTTGAAAGAAGTTAATGAAGCTGCTGGAGTTGCAGAAAGTTGCACAGAGCCAGTCAAACTGCAGAAACATGTCAGCTGCAAGTTGTTGCTGATGATCTGATGATCCCTTTAAATACCGCTGCTGGAACCTCCTTCCTGCTTCTCAACATTTTCTCAGCTGGTCGCATGTAATGCATGCCGATAAGTGGAACGGTGAAGTCGAAACTCGCAGATTGGGCGTTTAGTTAGCGTTGCACACTCACTGACATCCCGATCTGCATCATCTACATAATTTTGGTGAGTGCCGACATCGGCAGCACTGCCAGTCATCCAAAAATGGTGGCCACTGCGGGACCTGCCGTCAGCAGACAGAAGAGTGGCGGACGCCATTTTTCCCCAAATCTGGTGGTATCGGGTGGTGCTAAACGCCTGAATTTCTAGGCCATAGGCTTCGGTCTTCCCAATATTTAGTTGTAGGAGATTTCTGCTTATCCAATAGTGGATGTTGGACAAGCAGTGTGACAAATCAGAGACAGTGGAGGGGTCAAGAGCAGTGTTGGTGAGATGGAGCTAAATGTCGTCAATGCACTTGTGGAACTTGATATGTTTTCAAACATCTTTTGAAAGTCCATATATACATCAATTGCATTATCTTCATCAACTTTCTCCTTTATTTCATCGAATAACTGAAACAAGTTTGTCAGATATCATTTGCCTTTAATAAATCCATGTTGACTGTCATTTATTAACCTATATTTTTTAAAGTAAAAATTAATTTTGTCCCAGATTAGGCTGACTGGCCTATAGTTAGAGTTTATCCCTCTCCCCTTTTTTGAACAGGTGTGTAATATTTTCAACCCTCTCGTCCTCTGGCACCACTCCCATATCCAAGGAGCCTCCACTATTGTCACCCTTACTTCCCTGAGCAATCTAGGATGCATCCCATCCAGATCAGGTGACTTATCTACTTTGAGCACTGCCAACTTTTGAAGTACCTCCTCTTTATCTATTTTTATCCTACCCAATTTCTCTGTCCCTCCTTCTTTACTGTGACATTGGCTGCATCATCTGAAATTGGTATAACTTTGAAGTGTTATTGCAAGAAAAAAACATTGACAAAATGAATTTAAGGAAATATTTCACATTGTCTGGCCATGGTATCCACCTAAGATACATGTAACTGTGATGCATACTCATCATCATCATTATTGGCAGTCCCTTGGAATCAAGGATGACTTGCTTCCACTCTAATAGTGAGTTGTCAGGTGACTGAGGAGTCCAATGCGGGACCTACAGTCTCTGTCACAGGTGGGACAGACAGTGGTTGAAGGAAGGGGTGGGTGGGGAGTCTCGGTTGACGCACACTCCTTCTGCTGTCTACTCTTGGTTTCTGCTTGTTCTCACTCGAGGTGCTCAGCGTCCTCCCGGATGCTCTTCCTCCATTTTGGGTGGTCGTGGACCAAGGATTCCCAGGATGCATACTATTTGTATCCTAGTTTCAATAATCAAATTTAACTTTGAAATTTGAGGGCTCACCCTTTAATAATGAAAACACTTTTGTATTTAAATTACAAATTAATTCTAAATACAAATTATTGAATTGTACAGCAAGTAATGGAATAGTTAAGGACTTACAAAGAAGTCAAGTAGTTCAACAACAATTAGTCAAGGGCATCAATTCACATGTATTAAAAACAATCCCGGGCCGAAGGGACCGGCCCACTGCGATCCCGGGCCAAAGGGACCGGCCTGCACCCGTCCCGGGCCGAAGGGACTCCACACCTGCCCACACCTATCCCTGTGGTCACACACCAGCTGTTCATTGTGCTGGCAAACTCGGGGCAGACGTCGGGCCGGCCGAAGGGACTCCAGGGTGGCGTTGAACCGGCCGAAGGGACTCCGAGGCCGGTGCTGAATCAGCTGTTGGCATTCAACCCAACATCTTAAACTTCTAACCAACTTTTAATCAATTTTTAAACTTTTAATCAACTTTTAAACTTTTTAAACACTTTGGGACAACTTTTAAAACTTACATTTTAGACTTTTAATCAAAATTACTTTTAAACACCTATAATTGATCGACATCTTGACTTTTTAACAACCTTTAGAAACTTTTAAAATAAACTGTGAATTTTTAGCAAAGGGACCCCTGCACCTTAAACTTTTTAATCAACTTTTAATTCTTCTTTTAAAAAAAAACTTTTAATCAATCTTAACTTTTAAACAATTGGGGAAACTTTTATAACCTACTACTGATCTACATCTTAGACTTTTTAACAACTCTTCGAAACTTTTTAAACAAATTGGGAATTTTCGTCAACTTTTAACTTTTAAAATAACTTTGGAAGTGAACTTCCTAATGCCTGACCCCAACCAAGCCTCGGGCCATCCACCATCAATGGCGCTACTCGCGCCGAGCTTGCAGCCAACACTTCGCCGTAGGCAATTAGGCTTATAGAGCTGTGCCTGGTGTCCAATTGTCTTGGACCCCCTTGTCACTGGACCAAGACCTTGCTCAGCTAAGCCCGTGTGGTTGCCGGTGTGCAGCGGCCACCCCATATTAAAAGAACTCACGCACAGGCATCTTCCACTTCGTCAGTATGAAGTTCGGGACCTGGAACGAAAGGACCCTCATGGACAATCCCAACTGCAACAGGCGGGAACGCGACACCACCATAGTTGCCCGGGAACTCAGACGTTTTGACATTGACATCGCCACCCTAAGTGAGACCCGGCGGGCAGGGGAAGTCCAGTTGAGGAAGGAACATGGTGGAGGTTACATCTTCTTCTGGAAAGGGAAACCAGAGGCAGAACGCCGCCTTCATGGAATCAGCTTTGCTGTCAAGAATGAGCTGGTCGACCCCTGTGGGGTTAACGAACGCCTCATGACTCTTCGTCTTACCCTATCTCGGAACCAATGTGCCACAGTCATCAGTGCGTACGCCCCTACACTCGATGCAATGGATGAGGCTAAAGAGGGTTTTTATTCCAACCTCGAGACATCCTTGTCCCACGTCCCCACGGGCGACAAATTGATACTCCTGGGTGACTTTAATGCCAGGGTCAGCAAAGACACAGCCCGCTGGGGAGGTGTGATTGGCAGAGAGGGGATAGGAAAAGCCAACTCCAGCGGTACCCTACTCCTGACAATGTTACTGTTGATGATGGATCAGATTAGACGGTCATCCGTCCAGCAGTCGTCGGCTCCTGTCATGGCACGGGTGATGCGCACATCCTTGCGATCCCTGGCTCGGACGATGACATAGTCAAGCAGGTGCCTAGAACATGAACTCATCACCAACACCCTGTTCTGCCAGAAGGACAAATACAAGGCATCGTGGCAACACCCTCGCTCCAAAATCCGGGACCTAAAGAACAGGTGGTGGATGGAGAAAGCACAGGAGATACAACAACTGGCCGACAGCCATGATATGCGAGGATTCTTCACTGCAGTCAAGGCCACCTAAGGTCCAAACTCCCAAGGCCCCAACCCACTCCTGGCCACGAACGGGGAAACACTCATCAAGAACACTGAGGCTGTCAGGGCCCGATGGAAGAAACACTTTGAAGATCTCCTCAATCGAGACTCTGCCTTTGACTCGAATGTTCTCGACTCCATCCCACAGCATGCGACCCGCCACCAATTCAGTGAAATTCCAACGTTGCACGAGGTAGGCAAAGCCGTAAAACAGCTCAAGAATAATAAGGCTACGGGTGCGGATGGAATCCCTGCTGAGGCACTAAAGTATGGTGGAGAGGCACCGTTGGCGCGGATACATGACCTCATCTCGCTCATCTGGAGGGAGGAGAGTATGCCGGGAGATCTCAGAGATTCAGTGATTGTGGCCATTTTTTAAAAAGGGGACAAGTCCGACTGCGGCAACTACAAGGGAATCTCCCTGCTATCAGCCACTGGGAAAGTTGTCGCTAGAGTTTTCCTCAATCGTCTTCTCCCTGTGGCCGAGAAGCTCCTCCCGGAATCACAATGCGGATTTTGTCCCTTATGGGGCACAACAGACATGATCTTTGCAGCGCAACAGCTGCAGGAAAAATGCAGGGAGCAGCGCCAGCCCTTATACATGGCCTTTTTCGATCTTACAAAGGCCTTTGACACTGTCGACCGCGAGGGTCTATGGCGCGTACTCCTCCATTTCGGATGCCCCCAAAAGTTTGTCAACATCCTTCGCTTGCTTCACGATGACATGCAGGCCGTGATCCTTACCAACGGATCCATTACAGACCCAATTCACGTCCGGACCGGGGTCAAATAGGGCTGCGTCATCGCTCCAACCATCTTCTGAATCTTCCTCGCCGCCATGTTCCACCTCACAATAAACAAGCTCCCCGCTGGGGTGGAACTAAACTACAGAACCAGTGCGAAGGTGTTTAATCTATGCCACCTCCAGGCCAGGTCCAAGATCACCCCAACCTCTGTTGTTGAGCTGCAGTATGCGGACGACGCCTGCGTCTGCGCACATTCTGAGGCTGAAGTCCAGGATATAGTCAATGTATTCACTGAGGCATATGAAAGCATGGGCCTTACCCTTCACATCCGTAAGACAAAGGTCCTCCACCAGCCTGTCCCTGCCGCACAGCATTGCCCTCCAATCATCGAGATTCACGGTGCAGCTCTCGACATCGTGGACCATTTCCCATATCTCGGGAGCCTCTTATCAACAAAGGCAGACATTGATGCGGAGATTCAACATCGCCTCCAGTGCGCCAGTGCAGTCTTCGGCCATCTGAGGTAAAGAGTGTTTGAATACCAGGCCCTCAAATCTACCACCAAGCTCATGGTCTACAGGGCTGTAGTAATACCCGCCCTCCTGTATGGATCTGAGGCATGGACGATGAATAGATGGCACCTCAAGTCAGTGTAGATATATCACCAACGATGTCTCCACAATATCCTGCAAATCCCCTGGGAGGACAGACGCACCAACATCACTGTCCTCGTTCAGGCTAACATCCCTAGTATTGAAACACTGACCACATTTGATCAGCTCCGCTGGCCAGGCCACATAATTCGCATGCCAGACAAGAGACTCCCTAAGCAAATGCTTTATATGGAGCTCCTTCATGGTAAACGAGCCAAAGGTGGGCAGCGGAAACGTTATACGGGCACCCTCAAAGCCTCTCTGGTAAAGTGTGACAACACCACTGACACCTGGGAAATCGTGGCCGAAGAACGCCCAAGGTGGAGAAAGTGCATCCGGGAGGGCGCTGAGCTTTTCAAGTCTCAACGCAAAGAGTGTGAAGAGGTCAAGCGCAGGCAGCGGAAGGAGCATGCGGCAAACCAGCCCCACCGACCCCTTCCCTCCACAAATGTCTGTCCCACCTGTAACAGGGTCTGTGGCTCTCGTATTGGACTGTTCAACATCAAAGAACTCACTTTGGGAGTGGAAGTAAGTTTCCTCGATTCTGAAGGACTGCCTATGATTAAAAACAGAATATGTTGGAAACATTCAGCAGGTCAGGCAACATTTGTGGAGAGAGAAAGAGAGTTAAGGTTTCAGGTCGATGATCTTTCGTCGTGGAGAAATGCCATCTGTATCTGAGGTAATGGAGGGGGTAATGTAGCTGGTATGTAATAATTGGCAGTAAGATGATCAAATGTGAGATTTGGTGACTCGAGTTAAAACTTTGCTCTAAACTGACAGCAGAATTTTTTTAAGTCGGAAAAAGAAAAAGAAACACCTTTCATAAACAAAAACAGTGTTTTAATAAAAAGAACTTCCTGGCCCATAAAGTATCCTCAGCAACAAATTGCTTTCTAACATATCAATATAACATTACTTTGAACCACAAGGTTAGCTTGGGTGAATTAATGTTTTAGATGTAGTAACTTGCCAATGAAAAATAGTCTGTGCTTTTTGGAGGTACTTCAAAGTATCCACCTAGAACTGTCAGCAGAATGTCTCTTAAACAATTTATCTTCATAAATCATAACGTGTCTCATGTAACACATTTTTCAGTTTCAGCTTTTGGAGGAAATTTTTAAGTTATAGTAGAATGCAATACAAGCACATTCTCAAACATACTTTAAAGTGCATTTGTAATTATTCTATATTAATCGATAGGTAAGAAAATCTAAAGATTCATAACAGCACAGGATGTTAAATGCACCCACAAAAGAGCATAAAACTGCATCAGCGCAGAAGTTACAAATAATTGCAACAGATAGGTTCGATGAACTTATAGATTTATCCAAAATGTTGTAACACTGAAAACACATCGATATAATTGCATGTTAACTTAAATTAAACATGGTAGATAGAGTATAACGTTTTCTTCATGATAATGGCACTGAATTTGCAGTCAGAGGCTTCCCGTGGGGAAATGTCTCCAATCCACAAATAAAATGCCTGCGTACCTGATGGTCCGGGAGGAACAGAGATTCGCGGTCCTGGGCCTCTCTGGGTACATGTGGGTAGAGGCCCATGTATTTCAGGGGCATACGCAGTACGCAAGCACCCCATGGATCACATGGGCCGGCCCATCGAATGACAGAAGGGAATCCCCATTTATGCTTATGGCTAAAAATAAACTTACCTTATTTCACAGGTTTTTAAATGTAAAAATTATTGATAACATTTTATTTTTCTGTTTTTAAAACTCCTACGCAGTAGGCAGAAGAATTTCACAGGCATTCGCTGGGCAGAAGTTGGGCAATGTGATATCTTCACAGAGCATAGCACACAGCTTCCTAACATGGCAGGCTGCTCTCTCGGAAGTCTCCGGAAATCTGCCTAGTCTGTTTAATGATTAACTATGCATTTGCAGTACACAATACATCCACGTCCACAGTGTGGAGCTACAAACATTACAAGTTTACAGACATTATACTTCTCCCTCCTTAATGAAGAAGCCATCATAACAATCATCATACATAACTTTCATGTTTATACATAACACAGGATATAAACTTATTTTTCTTCTATATTTACAAATTTAACTTCACCACTTGTTTTCTGTTTCGAAGAGGATACCTTCGCTCTCGAACAGAACCTTCCAAACATGGTGTTGAATCTAAACTCATTCGAGGCTCATCCTGAGGAACGTTTTCCTCCACGGAATTTCCTTGATTTTCATTTGAACTCACTCTAACCTCAGGCTCTTTGTTTTCCTGACTCGGACTCAGACTTTCATTCTGATTCTCTCCTGGATTTGTTTCCAGTACTTTGGATTTAGGATTTGCTACTGGTGTATCAAAACTATCTGATGAGTCAGAATAATTGAATCATTCCCACCTTCAGCTCCTTCCATGTCTGTAGGTAAAATATGATCAATATGAACAAACCTAACCTGTCCATTATCAAGCATCTTTACCAAATATGTGCGAGGACCACATATCTTCACCACTCTTCCTGGTAACCACTTTAACCATTTATGGTGATGGTTCTTCACTCTCACCCTCTGGTTTAATTTCACACTTTTCTCTTTTACTCTACCTTTATCATGATTCTCTTTCTATCTTAATTGTGTCTTTTCTACGGACTGTGCCAAATTTGGCTTTAACAACGAGAATCTGGTTCGTGGCTGTCGTTTGAGAAACAACTTTGCTGGTGTTGTACCAGTAGTTGTATGAGGAGTATTTCTATATGTAATCAAAAAATTAGCCAATTTGTGATCCAATGACAACTGTCATTTCCTTGGATTATGATCTAACATTTGTTTTATGAGGGCACGTTTTATAATTTGTACAGTGAGCTCTGCTGCACCATTCGAAGCAGGATGGTATGGTGGAACCTTGGTATGTTTCATGCCATTTTTGCTCATGAATTGTGCAAATTCTTCTGAACGAAATTGTGGTCCATTACCCTAAACAATTTCTTCAGGGAGGCCAAATGCAGAAAATAATTTTTGCAAAATGTGCAATGTTTTACTTGTTGTTATTTTCCACATTGGAAACACCTCAACCCACTTCGAATGACTATCAATTACAATGAACAATTGTTGTCCTTCTAACTCAGCAAAATCAATATGTAGCCTTTGCCACATCCTGGGAGGCCATTTCCATGGCTGTAATGGTACTGGTGGTGGTTGCTTGCTTACCGATTGACATGTCGTACACTGACTCACGATGTACTCTATATCTTTATCAAGACCTGGCCACCATAAATAACTGCGTGCAAAACTCTTGGTCAAACACATTCCCAGGTGCTGGTCATGGAGGTCTCCTAATAATATGGACCTGAATTTATTTGATATAACCACTCTTGCACCCCACATGATACAATCTTTATCGATTGATAATTCATTCCTACGAATGAAGAATGGATGTGTATCTTTGTCTGTTACCTGGTTTGGTCATCCATTTGCAATATACTCATACACCTTTGACATCACTGGGTCACGTTTCGTTGCTCTACCAATCTCTTCAGCTGTGACTGGCAGTTCATCAATGTATGAAAAATAAAACACTTCTTCCCTATCGGGTGTAACTTGTGATGGGGAAGGCAATCTAGACATTGCATCAGCATTACTGTGATCAGCTGATCATCTGTAATCAATATCATATGTATATGCTGACAAAATCAAAGCCCATCTCTGCATTCGGGCTGCAGCTAATGTTGGAACTGGGGACTTTGGATGGAGGATTGCTGTTAGGGGCTTATGGTCCGTAACGATAGTAAACTTACGATCATACAAGTACTTGTGAAAATTCTTGACCCCAAAAATTAATGCCAAAGCTTCCTTTTCAATTTGCGCATAATTACTCTCACTGGCACTGAGAGTGCGTGAAGCAAAAGCAATTGGTCTCTCCTCCCCACTACTTAATACATGAGAGATTACTGCCCCAACTCCATATGGAGAGGCATCACATGCTAGCTTAATCTCCTTAGTAATCATAGTGAACTGACATGGTGCTCTCTACCAATTTGCTTTTCCACTCCTTGAATGCTGAATCGCATTCTTTTGACCACTTCCAATGAACCTGTTTTTTCAAAAGTTTATTCAGTGGATGTAATACTGTAGCCAAATTTGGTAGGAACTTCCCATAATAGTTCAAGAGACCCAAAAATGAACAAAGTTCAGTGACATTCCTGGGAGTGGGTGCATTTCTAATTGCATCCAATTTTTCCATGGTTGGATGTCTACTCTGTACCCTAAGTACTCCACTGAGTTTTTTAAATAACTCACACTTACGAGCAGACACTCGTACTCTGTGCTTCTCTAGCCGTTTGAGGACTTCATTCAAAATGTTATTATGAATTTGCCTATTTGGTGTTGAAGTTAGTATGTCATCCAAATAACATACTACCCCTTCAATACCTTGCAAAATCTGGTTCATCACCCCTTGGAATATGGCAGGGACGGAAGACACTCCAAACGGTGGCCTATTAAATTGATATAGGCCTAGGTGAGTATTTATAGTCAAACATGACTTGGACTCCTCATCTAGTTCAAGCTGTAAGTAGCCATTCGTAAGATCCAGTTTTGCGAAGATCTGACCACCTGTCAGTGTTGTGAACAAATCTTCTATATTCGGCAATGTATTGGGGACATTACCCTCTAGAACCTGGTTTACGGTTACTTTATAATCACCACACAATCTTACCTTACCATCGGACTTAGGTACAACAACAATGGGTGTAGCCCAATTACATCGATCTATCTTACAAATAATGTTCTCAGTCTCTAGTCTTTTTAGTTCTTGCTCAACTTTCTCCTTGAGTGCATATGGTACAGAACATGGCTTGTAGTAAACCGATCTAGCATCCTTCTGTACCCTGACACTCGCCTTGAAGCCTTGGATCGGACTGATCGCAGAACACCTTCGGATACTTCTTGATAACCTCATCCGTTGATGAAAATCTCGCTTCCACACAGAAAATCTTACTCCAATCCAGCTTCAGTGAGCTCAACCAATTTCTTCCTAGTAAGGCAGGCTTGTCTCCTTTCACTACTATTAGAGGCAAGTTCTGAAATTGATCTTTATATTTCACCAGTACGGTGATACGACCTATCACAGGAATTTTCTCTCCCGGGTAGCCTCGCAGCTCTATCTTGGAATTCTCCAGTTGAAAATCACGCAATTTGTCGTGGTACAGTGACTCCGGTACTACACTCACGGATGCACCTGTGTCAATTTCCATTGGTATCTTGAATCCCGCAACATCTATATGGAATTTGATGCTTTCCGAATCGCTGTCCGTTAACCTCGTGCTCCTGATGACGTGTAACTCTAACATCTCCTCGTCCTGTTATTGTTCTTCCATGCTATGTAGTCTCTTTGGATTTCTACTCATAGCTTTGAACGCTGGACTCATATCTTTAAAAGCTGGTTTACCCTTCAGTCGGCATGCCTTCGCAAGATGCGCAGTCTTCCTGCAGAAGAAACACTCTGCCTTCATGTATGGACAAATTTGAGCAATGTGTTGTCCCAGGCATCTATAGCATGACTTCAACGCTCTGTTAGAATTTCCAGTTTCTGATACTTTGGGCCCCCATCGTCTTTTACTTTGAACCTGCAGGTGATTTACCTCGGTTGACTGACGACCGTAATTATTATTTAATTCTTGGGAATATTATTCGGCCATGCCCATTGACCTCGCTGTCTGACAAGCAATCTCAAAAGTCAAGTCATCCGTCATCAATAACTTCCTTCTGATTGCATCATTTTTCACCCCATAAACAAAACGATCCCGTAATGCTCGGTTTTGAAAGTTTCCAAAATTACAGTGCATTGATAGCTTTTTTAATGCTATGATGTAATCACCGATACTTTCATCAGCCTTTTGATTCCGAATCCTGAAACAATAGCTTTCAGCAATTTCTAACAGTTTGGGGTTATAGTGCTGCTCCAGCTTCATTAAAATCTCTTTAAGCGTTGTGTCCTTTGGCTCGTCAGGCACAAGCAGATTTACAAGAGTTTCGTATAATGCCGGACCTGCCACCGATATGATGATCGCTTTCTTACGTTCCAACACAGCCCGGTTCTGGACTGCATTGTCTGGAACTTCGATTATGTTATTTGCAGTGAAATACATTTCTAGCCGATCCACATACGCTTTGAAACGTTCTCGGTCTTATCTATATTCTCCCAAATGTCCCAATACACCTGCCATTTTAACCTCTAGCTGTTCACACCGTATGCTGTATTTTACCTCGGATTTTGTAGCTTTTTTCCAAAGATAAAAACTTCCAAAATCTCTCTGTCGGCTGGCTGAATCCTTCACCAACAAAAATTAAGCTTTAAATCATCCGAAAGATCCCATCTCAGTTGACAACTGTGATATCTTCACAGAGCACAGCATACACAGCTTCCTAACATAGCAGGCAGCTCTCTCGGAAGTCTCCGGAAAGTGCCTAGTCTGTTTAATGATTAACTATGCACTTGCAGTACACAATACGTCCACATCCACAGTGTGGAGCTACAAACATTACAAGCTTACAGACATTTCAGGCAAGTAGCCCAATTCTGTGCCAGTGAATTCCCTTTTCCTGGGGATTCGTACGATCTGTCAAGAAAATTCTTGACATAACGCAAGTTCCGGGTTTTAGCTAAATTTGTGTGGCCCTATGGGCACATGTGCACCTCGTACGGCCCATTGTACTCTCGAATGCTGCTTTTTATCACTAAGCAGAGTTTGTATCACGTATTATTTTCTTCTGGAATAACATCAAGGCTCCTGAAAAGCCGCAGAATTTTTGGAAGAAGATAATTCAAATGGAACAAAAGTGAGTTTTTAGATATTTGTTAAAAATAACTGTGTCTGTAATTATTTGGAAAGGCACATATTTTCGACTTTTTGACCAACCTGAATTTCTTCAAAAGTTCATCATTGGATAAATAAAGTTTGCATAATACAAATACAGAAGATCTGCATGGTTTAGCATTTTACAATTTGCAGTATAAGATTCAAGCCAAAAGTCTAAAATAGTCTATGTATTTCATGAACTGTTTGACTGAAATAAACAGTTCTGCTTCAGTAAAATATCATTTAGTTCTGTCTTCACCTTCATTCCATGTGCTCATTGGAGCAACAGATTTGAAAAGTTCAACTTTAAGCAGAACAAAATGATGTTAAGATCACTGAAGTCCCACTCACATGCATTACCTTCCACTGGGACTTTTTTTGAGGCTTGTTCAACCTCTCAACCTTTCTAGCTATAGAATCTGGTGTGGTGTGTCTGTCAGAAAGGTCTTGCTCTCTTCCATTTCTCACTGTCATGTCCTTCATTTCTGTTTCTCACTCTCTCCCTCACATTCACCTATCTCTTCCTCCTCGCTCACATGTTTGAGCTCCCCATCACTTTTGATTGCTCCCTTCACTTGTTTTACTCCTCTTATTTTTCGCTTTCCCTCTTCTCTTCATTGTTTCTTTTTGTTTCTTTGATAGTTTATTTTCCTCTGCTCCTACTACATTAGAACTGCGACATGAGCAGACTTCAGGGAGCAGGATGGGGAATATGCAGGAGCCAAACAGGTCTCTTAATCAGCCAGGTATTAAAAGTTGCTTACAAATGGAGGTTTGAAAGCAGGCACTCAGTAGGACTTCAAATCATCCAGCAAGTAGGCTTCTGAAATAATGAGTTGCAAACAACTGTTTGAAGACCCGACTTTGGCTGAAATCACCACTGGCTTTTAAATGAGTAAGTACTTATTGAACTGCCCGAAATAGTCAGCGCACTTAATATTTTATAAGCGGTGCTATTTTAATTGTATCTTTTGGTGATGGCAAATGGTTAGCGCCATTTTCCCAATACAGTCCGTGATAAGAGTGGATGGTGTAAGTGGTCCACTGTACATGAATTCACTTATTGGGCTCAATTTTGGCCAGGAGTTGCTCCTTTTTTTTTTGTAGTAACTTGGTTTTTCTGGCGTAACTTAAAAATCCCCATTTTTCCCAATCAATTTGCACCAGTGTAACTGAGTTAGTTACGATTTTTTCAGTTTAGTTTTTTTTTCTCAAAAGGGGGTGTTACCAGCCACCTATGCCAGTTCTGCCCATTTAAGCAACTTTGGCCAGCTAATAGTTACTCCAAATCTACTTAGGCCAGCGTTTGTGGCCACTTCAGAAAACCCTTGCGGAGAATTAAAGAAATCGGTGCAGGTAAGTACGTCGGCGGCCATTCAGCTTGGGATGGGGGCGGGAAGGGAAGCGGAGAGGACCTGCACCTAAACCACCAAGCCTTACAAACCACCAAACCTTGCAACCAAAAAGTTCTAAGAATTCAATAAGAAATAAAAAATTGAAGTAAGTTCTACCTTCAAACTTGGTCCGGGAAGACAACGGGCCGGCCGATACGGGAGGCCACTCGGCCTGGGCTAGGGGCGGGCCGGAGAACTGATAGAAATCATCGGCAGACAGGAGCACTATCAGTTCTCCTGCCCACCCCTAGCCCTGGCCGAGTGACCGCCCGGTGCAATTGATCTCTTAGAAATCGCACCGGGAGGCCACTCGGCCTGGACTCGGGGCGGGACAACAATGCACCAGGAGGCCACTCGGCCTGGGCTAGAGGCGGGACGACAATGCACCAGGAGGCCACTCAGCCTGGGCCAGGGGCGGGACGACAATGCACCAGGAGGCCACTCGGCCTGGGCTAGGGGCGGGACAACAATGCACCAGGAGGCCACTCGGACTGGGCTAGAGGCGGGACGACAATGCACCAGGAGGCCACTCGGACTAGGCTAGTGGCGGGACGACAATGCACCAGGAGGCCACTCGGCCTGGGCCAGGGGCGGGACGACAATGCACCAGGAGGCCACTCGGCCTGGGCCAGGGGCGGGACCACAATGCACC
This sequence comes from Pristiophorus japonicus, assembly GCF_044704955.1. Classification (NCBI taxonomy): domain Eukaryota; kingdom Metazoa; phylum Chordata; class Chondrichthyes; family Pristiophoridae; genus Pristiophorus; species Pristiophorus japonicus. The sequence goes on along the minus strand of NC_091980.1, from coordinate 194,071,180 downwards.
AGGAGGCCACTCGGACTGGGCTAGTGGCGGGACGACAATGCACCAGGAGGCCACTCGGCCTGGGCTAGGGGCGGGACGACAATGCACCAGGAGGCCACTCGGACTGGGCTAGTGGCGGGACGACAATGCACCAGGAGGCCACTCGGCCTGGTCTAGGGGCGGGACGACAATGCACCAGGAGGCCACTCGGCCTGAGCCAGGGGCGGGACCACAATGCACCAGGAGGCCACTCGGCCTGGGCTAGGGGCGGGACAACAATGCACCAGGAAGCCACTCGGCCTAGGCTAGGGGCGGGACGACAATGCACCAGAAGGCCACTCGGCCTGGGCTAGGGGCGGGACGACAATGCACCAGGAGGCCACTCGGCCTGAGCCAGGGGCGGGACCACAATGCACCAGGAAGCCACTCGGCCTAGGCTAGGGGCGGGACGACAATGCACCAGGAGGCCACTCGGCCTAGGCTAGGGGCGGGAGCGATTCCACTGGCCGGCATCGGGTCCCACAGAGTGGCTGCAGCAAGCACACGGAGAGGCTGGGGGCGAGGAGCTACTGCACATGCGCAAATACTCCACTGCGCATGTGCGGACGTCCTGGCAGTTTTCGGTGCAGAATGCTGGCTCCACCCGCGATTTGACTGGTCACGCTGCGCGACGACAGGGAAGAGGCTGGACAGCGGCCAAAGTTAGAAGGAAATTTTTCGGCGCACTTTGGAACAGAGAAAAGCGGCGCAACTCTGATAAGTGCGCTGAAAAACGGACTGGGCCAAAATTGAGGCCATTGAAACTAAAATGCCCTAATGCTAGAAAATTTTCTCTTGTACATCTCTTATAATTGTAAAAGCAGAACACCATGGCTAATCTGACTGTAAGCTAGATAGCGAGCCTGCGGCTATATTTCTAACTATATTTCTAACTATCAATGCCATTCAGGGCACTTGCAATTCTCTCGTCTGAGACTTAACTGCCAGAAGCAAAAGGCTCCTCCAACCAAAGCCAAAATGCACAATCATGCCCTCATTGTTTAGAAAATTTATGTACAGCAAAAAATATTAATTATTAGAAAGAATAACAAAATTAGGGTTTTCAGCTTTAAAAAAATCGGAAAAAAGTTAAACTAGGTATGGATTGATTATATTGGTTCGGTAAAAGTAACATTAAAATATAAACATTGAAGAGTGAGCATGGGGATTAAAGTAGGGTGAAAAGGGGAAAGAAAGGACAAGCAGAAAGAAGTTATTAAAAATTTGCTCTCCAGATGTGGGCAATGAACTGTTGCAGTCCTTCTGATGATGGCACCCATGGTATTAGGTAGGAAATTCCAAGATATTGATCCAGCAATGATGAAAGTACAGCAATAGATGTCCAAGCCAGGCTGATGTGTGATCTGTACAGGAATTTGGGGAGGTGAAGGTATTCCCACAACATTACTTCATGTTCTTGGGGAGAGAGGGCTGTCAAAGTAACTTTGGGGAGTTGTTGTTTTAATCCCAAGATGTTGATGATGTTCTCAGTCACTGCACTAGAGGCCCTGGTGGAGGAGGTACACAGGAAGAGAGAGATCATTTATTCACACGGGTCCAGGAGGCCCTCCAGACAAACTCGGAGAAGGCAATGGCAGCAGATGGCCCTGGCAGTCAATGCCAGAAGTCAAACCCAGAGGACCCGGATGCAGTGCTGAATTTATCTTCAAATGCCATAACCCACCAACTGCACCACTAGCCTCGCACACTGCTCAATGCACTACACCCCCATCACTCACCTACCAATAATCTCTATCAATCACGACTCATACCTCACATTCATAGCCTCACCTCACACACTTAGCACTGCTGCAAGCCTCATACGCTACATAGTACAGCTTGTACACACTGCCAGCTATTCAACAATGACAGCCACATTATCCAAACGCATTGTACCACACTCAGTGACACACTTCCCTCTATCTTGGAGGACAAGGTGGCTCATATCTGGAGGCAGAGGCTACTCACAGGGGGCCAGGTGTACCTGCATGATCTAACCCCCATAGAGGAGACAGTGCTGGCAATTACTGAAGTGGCCATTGCTGAGCCCATGGTCAGTGGCAAATCTAAAACGATAGAAGATAACGGTATCCTCATACCTAATCCTCTTTCTTACATCCCACTTCCCGCACATTGCACAATCTCTTTCGATTTAAAAGCTACAGATGGTATAAGCATGCACCTCTTGCCACCACCACCTCCCCTCACCACAACCATATCCTTGTGCCTTTCTCCTTTCAGATAGATGGTAGAACTGCAAACTAGCCAGGCAGTGGTGGAGGAGCAAGAACTGGAAGAGGAAGAAGGCAGTGATGCTGATGACACAGCACCATCACTCGATTTCACACTCGCAGCCACCTGCTCAGATACTGACACTCCGCATACTTTAGAGGATAGATTAGACATGGGATCCACACGTGGTAAGACACCGGGCATGAGCGGCCTGCAGCCAGGGCAGGGGGAAAGGGTAGCGCAGGAGCCAGCTCTCCGAAAGGTGAGGTCGCATATGAGTTCTGCTGCAGAGGATTCAGATGAGCGTGTCAGTGGGGCAGGATAAAGAAGAAGGCTGATGGGTAAGCACAATGAAATGCTTGGTGCATTAGCAGGCCTGCCAGAAAGCCTGCATGAAATTTCAAGGAACATGGAGAAGTCTGACACCAACTTGGCACAGGGCTTTACACAGAGCTTGGAGCCCATCCTTTCCAGCATGGTAGTCATGGCCAATTCCATTAGCACATTTGCAGACTCAACCAGGATGCAGCGTCTGATGGCTGATGTCAGCTTCCATTGAAGCACAGGGTTGAAGCCACACAGTGTCTGGGTGCTGCAAGCTCAAACTACTGCCATTGTGGCTGCACTTACCAGTATTCAAAGGGGCTAGCAGGGTATCACTGCAGTCCAGCAATATGCCCTCCATAGATTACTAGGATTGTTGAGGCGCCACCGAAGTGTGTGACAGTGGGTCCATGGAGCACACACCTGCTGTCATAGAATCATAGAAATTTACAGTATGGTAGGAAGCTATTTCGGCCCATCGTGTCTGCGCCGGCCGACCAAGAGCTATCCAGCCGAATCCCACTTTCCAGCTCTTGGTCCGTAGACCAGTAGGTTACGGCACTTTAAGTGCACATCCAAGTATCTTTTAAATGTGGTGAGGGTTTCTGCTTCTACCACCCTTTCAGGCAATGAGCTCCAGACCCCCACCACCCTCTGGGTGAAGAAATTTCCCCTCATATCGCCTCTAAACCTCCCCCCAATTACTTTAAATCTGTGCCCCCTGGTTGTTGACCCCTCTGTCAAAGGAAACAGGTCCTTTCTATCCAGACCCATCATAGTTTTATACACTTCAATCAGGTCTCCCCTTAGCCTTCTCTGTTCAAAAGAATATAGACCCAGCATCTCCAATCATTCCTCATCGCCAAAATTCTTCATTCCAGGCAACATTCTTGTAAATCTTCTTTGCACCCTTTCCAGTGCAATCACATCTTTCCTGTAATGTGGTGACCAGAACTGCACACAGTACTCCAGCTGTGGCCTGAACAGTGTTTTATACAGTTCAAGCATAACCTCCTTGTTCTCTTTTCTATGCTTCGACTAATAAAGGCAAGTATTCCATATGCCTTCTTAACCACCTTATCTACCTGGCCTGCTATCTTCAAGATTTCCTCTCTCAGGATGACAGTATTCATCTTCCTACACCTGCCACACCGCCAATGTCCTACCTGTTGCCTGTCAGCCAGCCAGCCAGACTGCCGCTGTCCATCCCAAAATGGTGCTGTCCGAAGTCGGTCCTTCTGGGGCTGCTCGAGGTTGTCTTCCAAGGTCATCTGCAGTCTCCTCCACTGAACATGCTGGGGTAGCATTGAATAGGAGCACTTGGACAGGTAAAGATACATGGAAGACACGCACTAGGTGAATCTACAAAGGTGATTAGTTGATGTTTGTATGCAATATGACATGCTTTCATTTATAAATTTATTTTGTGTTGCCTTTTAATTTAGCATTGTGGCCAAGCGGATGCTCTGATGGTCAGGGACAGAGGAAAGGTAAGTTTGGTGGATGTGGAATTGGGGTTGCGTTTACTGGTATTGCAGCCAGATGAGTCGGTCACAGGAAGCTCAGGCAGAAAGGGACTGTATGTGCCCACAGGGACTGCAAGGTTGTGCAGCATGCAGCAGACCACCACGGATCTCGACACCCACTCTGCTACATACTGCGGGGGTCCTCCAGAGCGGTCCAGGCAGCAGAAGCATTGTTTCAGCTTCCCACTGGTCTGCTCGATGATATATTGTGTGGCAGCATGGTTTTAAGTGGCAGCATGGCTTTTGTTGTATGAATGCTGCCCACGTGTGCATGGTTTGCGCACCAGAGTATATCAGCCATGTTGTTAATGGATAGCCCTTGTCACCCTCTGGTTTGTCATGGTGGCTCAAATGCAGATGGGCTAGCAGACTGCCACACAATGAAGGCATCATGAGTGCTACTAGGATAACAGGCATTTACCTGCATAACTCGCTGACTATGACCAGCTTGACGTTGAGGGAGCAGAATCACTTTTGGCTGTGGTATATCTCAGACTTTCCATGTGGTGCCTGCAAAGCAATGTGCTGCTGTCAATAGCACCCTGCAGCATGGGGAAGCCTGCGTGTGCTCACTAGGTCTGCTGCTCTTTGGACAGAGAGAAGGAAATGTATTCAGTTCTCTTGGAATACAGAGCCTCAGTTACCTCCCTTACACAACAGTGCACAGCATACTGGGAGATGTTGCAAATATCTCCTGCTCCAGGTTGGAAGGAGTCTGACACATAAAAGCTCATGGCCATGGTCACCTTCACAGCCACTGGCAAAGGCACACTGTTCTTCACTGAGGCTCAAGTAGGAGAATAAAAGTTGCGACACAGGTTAGTAAGTCAACTAAAAAAAAAGCAAACAAAGCACTAGGGTTTATTTCTGATGGTATAGAATTGAAAAGTAGGGAAGTTATGCTAAACCTGTATCGAACCTTGATTGGATCACACTTGGAGTGCTGCATGCAGTTCTGGTCGTCATATTATAAAAAGGATGTAGAGGCACTGGAGAGGGTGCAGGGAAGATTTACAAGGATGATACCAGAAATGCGAGTGTATACATATCAGGAAAGGATGAACAGGCTGGGTCTCTTTTCTCTTGAAAAAAGAGGGCTAAGGGGTGACTTAATAGAGGTCTTTAAAATTATTGATAGAGTGGATACAGTGAGAATGTTTCCCTTTGTGGGGAAGAGCATAACTAGAGGCCATCAATATAAGATAGCCACCACCAAATCCAATAAGGAATTCAGAAGAAACTTCTTTACCCAAAGAGTGATGAGAATGTGGGAATGGTTGACGCGAATAGTATAGATGCATTTAAGGGGAGGCTAGACAAACATATGAGGGAGAAGGGAATAGAGGGTAATGCTGATATATTTAGATGAGGAAAGACGGGAGGAGGCTCGAGTGGAACAGAAATGCCAGCAAGGACTGGTTGGGCCGAATGGCCTGTTTCTAAGAACATAAGAAATAGGAGCAGGAGTAGGCCATTTGGCCCCTCGAGCCTGCTCCACCATTCAATAAGATCATGGCTGATCTGATCTTGGGCTCAGCTCCACTTCCCTGCCTGTTTCCCATAACCCTTCTCTCTCTTATCATTCAAAAATCTGTCTGTCTCCACCTTAAATATATTCAATGACCCAGCCTCCACAGCTCTCTGGGGCAGATAATTCCAAAGATTTACGAGCCTCTGAGAGATTAAATTTCTCATCTCCATTCTAAATGGGCAACCCCTTATTCTTAAACTATGCCTCCTGGTTCTAGATTCCCTCATGAGTGGAAACATCCTCTCTGCATCAACCTTGTCGAGCCCCTTCAGTATCTTATATGTTTCAATATGATCACCTCTCATTCTTCTAAACTCCAATGAGTATAGGCCTATGTGTGTCGTGTTGTATATCTAATGTATACATGTAACGTAATCCTATGTAATTGGTCCCTGAACAACCTGAACAGATATGGCCTCCTGCTCAGGTTCCTTCTCCCCCTTCTCCTCTCTTCTTGCAGCTTGCCCTGCTCTGTGTCACCTCTGCTCATTCACCCAGTCATACTGTATTCCAACGGGAATGCCTACTAGTGCACCCATGTCTTGGAGCAAATGGTCTGAAGCAGAATCCTTGAAGTCAGGACACAGTCCTTCAGCACCTGCCACATCACTCCCTGTAGACTTTAGCAACTGTACAAACCACCAAACACTTCTATAAACTCAGCAACAGCCAGTAGAAATCAATCAACAACTAACCTGCAAGTTGGTGCTAACCCTTTAAATAGCGCTGGTGGGGTATCCTTCCTGCTGCTGAACACGTGTTTAAGAGAGGGCATTAGCTGGAGCGTTGAGCTCCAAAATCCAAAATGGCTGTGCTGGCGTCAAGTCAGTGTTACACGCCGATTGATGTCGCAATCTGCTTACTCTGCATACTTCTAGTGCATGCTTCCTGCACCCGCGCTAACGACTTGTCCAAGATGGCATCCACACAGAAGTGTGCGCGTACGCCGCAAACGCCAGTATGCACCTAAATTGGTACCCATAGTGCACAAACAATGGGCGCAATGGAGCTGACTTTTGCAGTCTGGATCTTTTTCCTCCTTGCCTCTTCTGAAGATGTTATAACCAGTAATATTAAGTTCCCAGTCCTGTCCAAAGCTAAGCCATACCTCCGTATATCATATCCTTTCATAGTTATTAATGGGTCTAAGTTTTCAATTTTGTTTTAAATGTTTTGTACATTCACATACATACCACTCAATCCTGACTCCATTTTTTTGAAATATTTATCTCAATTCTTTTTCCAGGTTTTCTCCTTTAATTTTTTTGATATCCTTTACCCTTATACAAGTCTTATCTCTCACTACCTCAAATCTTCTTTCTGTTACTTTCTCTTCTGATAGTATTTAATTCTACTAACCTATTTGCTTCCATTCTGACAGCTTTATTAATCATGCTCTCCCTCTCTAACCTTGAAATGGTGCTCTCCCTCTCTAACCTCGACTTTCCTCAACCACTGCCATATTATTTCAAATCCTCTCAAACTGCTCGATTAAATCTCTCCATGAAGACGTTAGTGTTTTTCATGTCATGCAAAGGCCTTTCCTTTGGTATAGCCTTGCCTTGTTCCAGCATTTGCTTCAATAGCCCAATGTGAATCCTCTCTTCCACACCAGCTCTGCAATCAAACATTTATCTTCCTAATTTTTCTCTCCTCAACCTGCCCAGCACATGACACTGGAAACAATCTAGAGATTATCACCCTTGAGGTCTTATTTTTCTCCTTAAACATACTCCCATCTGTATCACTGGTTCCAACATGTATCAAACTTTTGGCTGTTCTCCCTCCCCTAAACAAAGGTTATTCCACCCATCCAGTTTCATATAGATGAGGCCCAATTTTGATCAGACCTCAGACTGATATCTTTGGGTGCACGTTCTGAATCTGCTGCTCATTTCACACGGGAATCTCTCTCCCTCCACCCCCCCACCACCTAATCTCCAATCAACTCTACTTCTCTGCTTCCTAAATTGTAGCAAGTTTTGTTTTTTTAACCGTCATTAATAATATAAAAGCAAGCATTATATAAAAATGGCAGAATATAGAACCTTAAAATGGGAGCTGAATTACATCTGCATGCTCTCATCCAATTATCCCTCAAACTCCACTTCACCTGAAGACTTCTGTTGGTCTTGATTCCACATGTACAACACCACTAGACATCGACTAGAAACAGTAATATTTAAAAACATGAAAAAGATTACAAAAATTAAAACTGAGTACACTAACTCCCTCCAAAACCGTTAAATCAATAAATTCAGTGACTTGACAGATATGTGTATCAAGGCAATTTTAGTTACGTTCAATCTCAGGTAAACCCCAAGAAAATTATCATTTATTTTCACTGGTAACACTCATTGGTCCACTATAAGTCTTAATAAATTGCAGGCATGGAAGGCAAACATCATAGTTGGGCCAAATGGCCTTTTTTCATGTTTTAACTTCTCCATTATTCTATGAATAAATGAGGAAGCCTTTGTGATACTATTATGATAATGGGGTATAAATCACGAGCTTAGCCACAGACCCTGCCATTGTTTGATGATCATCAATGTTATTTGCTTTTGATGCTGCAATTAAGTGTTACTTTTGAACTTATATTGAAATAATGATTTGAAATACTTAAAATTTGAAAGAGCTCATATTTGACATTTAATTTAGCCCATTACTTCAGCAGGCTGTATGTATACAAATAATCAATCCTATCTTACTAAATCCATAATAAAAGATAAAAGCTATTCCTGCATTAATTTCCCCCCTTGGCATTTAACTCAAATGTAATTTGCTCAATCAATACAGTCACACTGTGGACTTCTTGCTCCGCCTGTTGGCAGCCCATGGCGTAGCAACAGCTTAATTATGGAAAGGTCCTTTTCCCATAATATGCTGCCCCCCCCCATATGATGGAGACTGCATGATGGGGAGTTGCCCTTGCATGCAAGATCATCATTCTAAAAATTGTACCCTGTAATCATGCCAAGTACACCAACATACTACACAAAATTTTGAGTTTGGCTTAGGCTTGTGTTTACATAGTACTTCTTGTAATAATGATGTGTTTCACGATAAATGCTCCAGAAGTCTATGTCAACTGGCACCAACAAAGGGTATATACTTGAGAAGGAAAACTTATTTTATTTTTATGCAATGACAATTAAGAGGAAAACCAAAGGTTACAAAAATACAATTCAAATTATTGCAATATTTCATATTTCTATTTGGGTAGTAATTGTTTGAAATTCAAGATTTTTAGGGTTTTTTTTACAAATAACTGCAATCTATCTAGTATTCCTTCCCAATGCTTTTTATCCAGATCATCATCCTCATAGATTTTGGCCATGTCATAACATTAAACACAGGACAAATTTCTACAATGTACCTCTTTCACTCTCAAACTACACACCTCCAACGTCTTATCCCCTTCATGCACTGTTTTTTTTTAAAACAATGAATCTCTCATGTGGCTGCTCTTCCATCAATCCCTATTTGCATGGCTTTGTTTTTTTATTTTGAATCTCAATTGAGCAACACCCAAGGTATATAGAGAGCTAACATAAAAAGTAGACATTTAATAAAGCCATACAACCATGGAATTGTGGAAATACTTATGCATCAGCAGCAGATAACCTTATTTAAAAATGTCACTGAAAAGTCCAAGCCTCTTATTGCAAGGGTGCTGGGATTCTATTTTTCCCTCTTTTAAAGAGAATCAGCAACCTTAAGAACATCCTTTGTCCATAAGTACATTCCTGGATGGGAAGTTCGTTTTTCTAGTGGCGAAATTCAGTGATGCCACGTAACTTCTAGAGAATAAAACACATTTCTAATATGGGCACCCAGTGACTGCAAGAAACACCCCTATGTCAGGTATAACGCAGTCAGATATGGGTTAGAGTTTATACCGCTCTGCAACAATAAAGCTAAACGCCAATCCAAGAAGAGAAATGCCGACTGCTCCAATGTGAATTTTTGTCAGTACTCAAACTAGCTTTTCGTTGCAGCCTCTCTGAAAGAAAATGTAAATTCATCTTTTATACTGAATTGTGCAGCAAGCTCCCTGGGTTAAGGAAGCCAAAAACACATTTCATAAACTTTTTTTCCCAAAGTCCCACTATCTGATGTCAAGAGCTTCTTAAATTAAGAGCTGAACTCCTTCAAGATCAAACACTGGGAAGCAAAATTGCAACCAATCTTTTCCTTGGTGGCAATCACCAGCTTGCTGACTTCCTCAAAATGGAGTTATTAGCTTTTTCATCTAATCCGCATTGTTGAAAGTAATTCATCAAAACCATACTTATTTTTAAGACGATTTTAAACAGCATTTTTATCGCTATAAAGAAAAAGTTTCCTTTAAGTGCTTCCTTATCTCTCCTCTGGATATTAAACTGTTTTGAAAATCTTACACTTCCACCTACATTTCGCTATTACAAAACAAAACGGTTCTGCTTAGCTTAAATTTTTATTGCTTTTTGAGTTTTACAAAAACAATAGTTCTCAGCCAGGGCTGGAAAATTCTACTTGCCAACTACCATGGTGGAAGGTAATTTACACCTTCAGTAAGATAAATGCAAAACACAACAGATTGTTCGTTCCCATGACTTTTTGACAAGTGAAAAGAAAACCAGGCAAATGCAACAAAAGTCTGAAAATGCCAAGTGAAGAGTAAATTCTCAGGAAAAAAGCAGGCCTTAAGAGGTAATCATTAAAAAAGACTTCTAAACACTTTTCTTCAATGTTTGTTTACAAACGCCCACAACAAAATGGCCCTGAAATTCTGGCCTCGCTAAGTCCGTACGGAATACATACAGACCCGGCAAGGCCTCACAAAAGCCTATTTTTGGTACACAGTATGCATGCGCCAAAAACTGGCTTTTGCAATCTGTCAAAATATCTCTTGACAGATCTTCCACATCCCCGAGAGAAGGACATCTGCGTAGGCGAGATTGGGCTATTTGCTTATCTCTTGCCCAGCGAATGTCCTTCGAACTCTTACGCCTCGTAAAAGCAGGCGCATAGCTTACTTTTACCAGCGTAAGTTTTAAAATATATAAAAATAAAATTTAAATACATATTTTTATAGTAAAAACCCTGTCCACTAAGGTAAGTTTATTTTAAACCCTATTAAAACACATAAAAAAATATAAAAAATGTATATATTTTTTAAAACATTTAATTAACTTTAATTTCAATTAATTTTAAATATGTGTGGTGTTTTTTTTAATGTATTATGTTGTGTTTGGGTGTTTTAGGGGGTTATTCTCATTGATAGTAATGGGAACTCGTAAAATTGGAGTTCCCATTACTATCTATGAGAATATTGTACCATGATTGGTTGTCCAGGCCCACATAACCCCTGCTTCTCTGTCCGTATGTACAAGATGTGGATGCGCTGCAAGGCACGTGGAATGAAGGCCTCTGTCCAGAATCCAAGGCACCTCCGGGACCACCAGGTACATTCGTAGAGAAATTTTGGGTCTGAGGCGTTCGTCCAAAGGAAGCCTCCCACCAGAATTTCAAGGCCTATAATGTAGGGGGTAATTTTTACTAACCCAACCGTCTTGCACCAGATTGGAAAATGGAGGAAGGGGGGTGAGCAAATGGGCAACCAACCTGATCTGATATTGTCAGTTTCCCACCGGCAGGTTAGATTAAATTGCCCCCGTAGTTTCAGCCAAACTCTGTTACCTATGAATTATCATTGCATCATGTCTTGGTGAGATTGTTATCAATGTACGGTGGCCTACAACCAGCCCCACATAATTATAACTGAGGGAGGAGCAGCAGTGCTGAAAGTGCATACGAGGAAGAGTTGCTGCAAATCATGGTCAGACAGACAGGAGAACCTGTGGGACTGACGGCAAGGTTGGAGCCAAGGCACTCAAATTTTAGATCAGCATATCTGGATTGGTGAAGAAGATACTTATTGTATGAGGAAAATGAAGAATTACATACCAAGTGTCCACCAGTACAAAAGATCATGGCCTGGATTTTGCAGTAAGAATAATGGTGAGACTCTCATCGCTCACTGTTTTCAAGGAGTAAGTCGTACAGCAACATCTAGCGTTCGCACATGCACAGTTAAATGTGGAAATCAGGAAGATGCTGTTTGCCCTGCTGCTCTACAAGCTTTACTACACCGGTACCTCGATGAGAGATTCAGCATAGAAACACACGAAGTACGTAAAGTTGAGTTACTTACCTGCTAGACACTAACTAAACATGCCAGAAAAACTTAGGACTGGTCCATTCAAGTGTAACTGATTTTTTAATTGTGTGATAAGTCTTAATTACTGCCAAACAACCTCTCTGGCACTGAAAATTTACATTCATGTGTGGATTCACATTACTTCAGATTTTAATTTTTGTTGGATTTAAAAAGATTTAAAAATATTAAAAAATGTAAATATTTTGTTTTACATTTTCTTTCTCTCTCTTTTATCTCTCTCTCTTAAACCCATTTTATTTCCCTCTCGCTTTGTTTACATGGTTTGGCATTGAATTAAATATTCTAACTTACACTTCCTGGTTTGGAATCTGTGCTGCTCAGTAACAATTCTTCAATCTGATTGGTTAAGAAGGTATACAGTTGCTTGACCTATTCACATAGGTCCCAGATACCCTGTAGAGGACGCCGCATTGTTTTGCCTCACTAATTACCACAAATCGCAGTGTAAAAGTTCACAGAAGGGCTAAGGGCAAATGTAAGTGTAATGAACGGCGAGCGCCGTTTGTTCGCCGGTGACTGCTAAATCCAGGCCAATGTTTTAAAACCACTGTTACCTGTTTCACTGTTCCAATGGGAAATACTTATGACCCAAACTATTTCACATAATGCACCCCAACCAGCAGTAACCAGCAGAAAGCAAGGGAGGAAATAGCGGAGGCTCTGACGATCATTTTCCAGTACTCTCTGGCGTAGTGCTGGAGGACTGCTAATGTTGTACCATTGTTTAAGAAGGGAGAAAAGGATAGACTGAGTAATTACATGCCAGTCATCCCAACCTCGGTGGTGGGCAAATTATTGGAAAAAATTCTGAGGGACAGTATTAATCGTCATTTAGAAAGACACGGATTAATCAAGGACAGGACAGTCAGCATGGATTTGTTAAGGGAAGGTCGTAGCTTGATTGAATTTTTTGAAGAGCTAACAAGGAGGGTCGATGAGGGTAGCGCGTTTGATGTAGTGTATATGGATTTTAGCAAGGCTTTTGACAAGGTCCCACATGGCAGACTGGTCAAAAAAGTAAAAACCCATGGGATCCAAGGGAAAGTGGTAAGTTGGATCCAAAATTGGCTCAGTGGCAGGAAGCAAAGGTTAATGGTCAACGGATGTTTTTGTTTCCAGTGCGGATCCTTTGCTTTTTGTGATAAGTATCAACGATTTAGACGTCAATGTAGGGGGCATGATTAAGACATTTGTAGATGATACAAAAATTGGCCTTGTGGTTAATCATGAGGAAGAAAGCTGTAGATGGCAGGAAGATATCAACGGATTGGTCAGGTGGGCAGAAAAGTGACAAATGGAATTCAATCCGGAGAAGTGTGAGATAATGTATTTGGGGAGGGCTAACAAGGCAACGGATTTACACAATAAATGGTAGAGTAGTGCAAAATGTAGAGGAACAGAGAGACCTTGGAGTACATGTCCACAGATCCCTGAAGGTAGCAGGACAGGTAGAAAATGTGGTTAAGAAGGCATATGGAATACTTTCCTTTATTAGCCGAGGCATAGAATACAAGAGCAGGGAGGTTATGCTTGAAATGTATAAAACACTAGTTAGGCCACAGCTAGAGTACTGCATACAGTTCTGGTCACCACATTGCAGGAAAGACGTGACTGCACTGCAGAGGGTACAGAGATTTACGAGGATGTTACCAGGACTGGAGAATTTTAGCTATGAAGAAAGGTTGGATAAGCTGGGGTCGTTTTCTTTGGGGCAGAGGAGGCTAAGGTGTATAAAATTATGAGGGGCCAAGATAGAGTGGATAGGAAGGACCTACTTTCCATAGCAGAGAGGTCAATAACCAGGGGGCATAGATTCAAAGTAATTAGCAGAAAGATTAGAGGGGAGTTGAAAATAATTTTTTTCCACCCAGAGGGTGGTGGGGGTCTGGAATTCACTGCCTGAAAGGATGGTAGAGGCAGAAACCATCATCACATTTTAAAAGTACTTGGATATGCACTTGAAGTGCCGTAACCTACAAGGCTACGTACCAAGAGCTGGAAAGTGGGATTAGACTGGATAACTCTTTTTCGATGGGCTGAATGGCCTCCTTCTGTGCAATAAAATTTCTATGATTCTAATTATTTCTTTCTCCCAATATCTCTAGTTTCTACTCGCACCAAGCACTAACCCATAATGTAGAATAATATGTGATCTGGTGTGTCAAACACCTCCTTTGTAAGCATCGGCGTAGGCCCCAGGAAGGTATTAAAGGATATTGGACAAAGTGCTTACGTTTTTATTAAAGAACATGCTGGACACTGTACTGTTTCCCAAAGAGTTGGAAGTTTTGGACATATTGTGTTTCATTGTTTGCTGAAAAGAACACAGCAGCCTGTTTGTGTTAATGTCTAGAGCAGACCGCAATCTCTGGGCAACAATGGCCAGGAGAGAAAACTTACCCCAGGCGATTGGCAGGATTGTTCAGTAATAGGAAACCACTTAGCGAAGCAGAAACCCATCAACGGCCATTTATGCCATTACCTGGATGAGATAGCCCTGAAAGGAGAGAAACCGAACAAAGAACTTCCAGTAAGTCCCAGACCCAGTGGAAGCAGAAGCCAACAACAGAATACATGAATGTAAGATCTGGGATGATAGGCCATTCAGACAATTACCCCAAAGGAAATACTATGGCAGGAAGAAGCATGGACTGTACCGTATAAGAGAAGGCAGTTTGCTGCCATTTCTCGCTCTTCTCTCTTCGCTTCAAGAACTGCGCACTCTGTCCGGGACGGAGAGGAAACCCACCAACGCGGAACCAAGAGCCTCACTACTCTACCTTTGGAAGGACCTGAATGCTGCAACAGCGGCACGGAATCGGAAGAGAAAGCTTTCCTCAAGGAAGAAGCAGCGATTAAACCAACGGATAATCTGGGTGAGCATTTTCCAAGCCCACACACCGTTGACCACCGAATCGAGTGTGAGGAGGTGTCGGGGTTTAGTGGGGAGGTGCTGCATGTGATTATAGTGTGTGTAAGGTGGGATTTGTTGGACGAATCCAGTTATACCCTGTACATTACCGTAGTGTGTTGTTTTCTTAGTCATCTTACTTTGCGACAGGGACCTGTTAGGACAGGCCAGTTTTTGTACGGTTGTACTGTTTTGTTTATGCCACCAGGTGTTACTTTTACTGGTGTCTGTATGTGTGTGTGTGGAACCGAATAAAGTATTGTACGGTTGAGGCCGAAAGACCTGTCCCTAGTTCAGTTTTCTGTTCCCCCAAATAATTCCCATGTCTAGAACCGTAGGCTGGGGTAATTCAAAACCACCAAGGCAAACCACCTACATCTTATATACCATAAATTTCAAAGAAACACACCATTCCATTCAATTGGAATCTAGGTGATGCAGATGTTAGAAGTGTTCACTTCTGTTGCCATCAGTGACTTTAAACATCCATGTAAGTGTCCTTCAAGACCTCCAAGTTAATCAGGCACCTCGGCATGGTAGATCATATTCTACACCCTAGCTTCTCTAACAAAAGGTTTTACACATGTCCAGATAAGGCATGGCATTTTTATATCTCACTATGGGCCATCTCTGGCCTTCTATCAATCGTTAGGAATGTCTTGATTATGTAAGCCTCCTTGGTTTTAATTCACTTTAGTCTCCTATGTTTTCCCAGCATTCAATTTAATGACCGACTACATTTTGAGGACACATCCCAGAAAATTGATGGGACATTTCTCCTAAATATTCCTTTATCTTTCTTTCCTCCAATTATCTATCTAATTCTTTCTTAAATGTTGATATGGTCTTTGACTGCTGCATTTTGAGGAACGTTTTCCTCAGTCCTCTCCTTAGACTCTAAGCCCCAATAATCTGTTACAAAAAACAGCTATAGACTTCCTTCACTCTTAGGTAGGCTGAGAGAGTTTGAACACCAGCATTTTAAAATATACGTCTAAATAGAATTAAAATGTCATGGTATGAATTGCATATTGTCTGACTTACCATTACTGCTACTGCACAGCTCTAATCCACTAATTGAGTTAAAGAATGATAATACATTCATGAAGATTGATCTATTATTCCTCAGATTCTAATTATTTTTCTCTCCCAATATCTCTAGTTCCTACTCGCATGCAGCAAGACCTGGACAACATTCAGGCTTGGGCTGATAAGTAGCAAGTAACATTCACACCACAAAAGGGTCAGGCAATGACTATCTCCAACAAGTGAAGGTCTAACCACTGCCTCTTGACATTCAACGATGTTACAATAGCCGAATCCCCCACCATCAACATCCTGGGGGGGGTCACCATTGACCAGAAACTTAACTGGACCAGCCACATAAATACTGTGGCAATAAGAGCAGGTCAGAGTTTGGGTATTCTACAGCGAGTGTTTCACCTCCTGACTCCCAAAGCCTTTCATAAGACCATAAGAAATAGGAGCAGCAGTAGGCCATACAGCCCCTTGAGCCTGCTCTGCCATTCAATAAGGTCATGGCTGATCATCGACCTCAACTCCACTTTCCCGCCTGATCTCCATATCCCTTGATTTCTCTAGACTCCAAAAATCTATCTATCTCAGCCTTGAATATATTCAGAGACTCAGCATCCACAGCCCTTTGGGGCAGAGAATTCCAAAGATTCACAACCCTCTGAGTGAAGAAATTCCTCCTCATCTCTGTCTTAAATGGAGTACCACTTATCCTGAGACTGTGCCCTCTAGTTCGAGACACTCCAGCCAGGTGAAACAACCTCTCAGCATCTACCTTGTCAATCCACCATCTACAAAGCACAAGTCAGGAGTGTGATAGAATAGTCTCCACTTGCCTGGATGAGTACAGCTCCAACAACACTCAAGAAGCTCGACACCATCCAAGACAAAGCAGCTCATTTGATTGGCACCCCATCCATCACCTTAAATAATCACTCCCACTACCACCAGCGCACCGTGGCTACAATGTGTACCATCTACAAAATGCATTGCAGCTACTCACCAAGGTTTCTTCAGCAGCACCTCGCAAACCCGTGACTTTTATCACCTCGAAGGACAAGGGCAGCAGACGCATGGGAACACCATCACCTGAAAATTTCCTTTCAAGTTACATATATCCTGTCTTGGAAATATAGCGTCGTTCCTTCATCGTCGCTGGGTCAAAATCCTGAAATTCCCTCCATAACAGCACTATGGGAGTACCTTCACCACACGGACTGCAGCAGTTCAAGAAGATGGCTTGCAACCACCTTCTCAAGGGCAATTAGGGATGGGCAATAAATGCTGGCCTTGCCAGCGACGCCCACATCCCATGGACAAATTTTTTTAAAATCATGCTGAGTAACATCGTACAGCCACAATACTGTTCAAACATTTTCCAAATTGTTTTTAAATAGGTCTAATTTCTGTGATTTGCATTTCTCTCTTCTAGAATATTGAGATTGTATAATCCCTCATTAAGTTCTCACGTAAAGTTTGTATTAGTTCAAATTCGAGATTTAACTCTTACAAAATATTTTAATGCAGACAATACACATATTGGATGAACAAGACTGATTATAGAATCATAGAATAATATAGCACAGAAGGCGGCCATGCAGCCTATTGTGTCTATGTCAGCTCTTTGAAAAGAGCTATCCAATAAGTCCCATTCCCCTGCTTTTTCTCCGTGTAGAATGCCTTTATCATATGCCAGTCATCCATTACTCCACTATATGGCCCCGTGCAGCAAGATTTGCTCCTTGGAGACTAGACCTACTAGTGCAGGCTGAGTCAATGACATCTGTGTGGCAGGCACTTTCACCTACCGAACGTAGTTACAATGAGACCGATTCTTCTATGAATGCCATCATCAAGCATACAATAATTCCAATTCCTGGACAGATCTGGAGAGCTTTCTCCATCACAGCCCAGCTGTAGGGTTGCCAACCCACCATGATTGTCCTGGAGTCTCCAGAAATTAAAGGTTAATCTCCAGGACACTGCTGCAAAAAACCCAGGAGAAACATCATCGGGACATTAAAAAAAGTGGCATTTTTTCATTTTCTTTGAACACTTTCATTTGTTAGTTATAAAAATTTTGGAGATGTGGAGAAGAAACAGCTATTTGACAAACAGACAAGAATCATCGCCTGGCATATGCACTGCCTTCCCATTTAGGGACTGCTGGTCCACCTCACGAGAGAGAAGAAGAGGAGGACGAGGAAGTGGACGCTAACCTCGGGCCAGACAATCAGGCTGACGCTGAAACCATGCACCCGCCCCCCCATAAGACCACAGGAAAGGGCCCGTGGTGGCTACATAGCTGCAAGACTCTAATTTCAGCAGCTCATAAATGAGCGCTTTGCTTGAAATAACGTTGCTGGTATTTACAAAGCTGCACACAGCTGTGTGTGCAGCTCATACATTAATGGTGTACATCACCTTGGTGACAGTTAACATTTAAGTTGATTCATGTTAATTATCCCCTTTCATGTAAAGGAATCACCAGTGTGTAACGGTGCAGCTATCTGAGACAATGCACAACAAGGTTATGTTAAATAAAAAACATTTAATGAGAACATTTGTATGAAATCATAATTATAACTGTAAAAAACACCCCACCCCACCCCACATTAAATTTACAATATTTAGATCAATCAAATGGTCAACATTTCCAATAACACAGAACACAAATGCAAACCAACAAGGTAGCCCCCTCCTCCCTTCCCCAAACCTCCTAACAAAATAGCACCAACAACATAAAAATATGACCAAGACAACAACTGAGGCCAGGCACCTCACTTTCCTTTCCCCCTCCCCCCCCACTTCTCCTCCCTACCTCTACTCCTCCCCCTTCCCCTCCTGACTCCAAGCCGCCTGACCGAGGAGCTCCTCAGGTGCTGCTTCATTGGGGGGATGACGGCAGAACCGCTGGTTGGATGGATATGGGAGAGGACGGTCCTGAGGTGAGAATGTGCTCCAAGCCAGAAGCAAGATCTTCCTCCTGGCTATCATGTGTCGTTGGCAATAGGGATGCGGCACTTTGGGGTGCAGTGCCGTGCTCCGGGACCACTGGGAGGCCTCTGCCATCAGTGTTCTTGACTATCACCTCCAGGGCCTCCGTCATCCGTGGCACATACTCCGTCACGGTGGCGGATATGCTGGCTATCTGTTGCGATATGCCGCCCATTATTTGGAGGATCTGCTGACCTATGTCAACACTCCTCCTGGACAAGTCTACCATGTCCCCGCTCAAGTCTGCTGCTCGTGGAGCAGACCTGCCATGTCGAACCAATCTACGCTTAGTCAGCGCTGTCCTGGAGACACCTCGGTGCCCTGTGGCAAGGTGCTTGGGCCCGGTACCTCCACGGTGGAGGTGGGAATGGCCGTAGGAGCACTAGATGTCTTTGGTGTGGACTGCATTATGGAGCTTGACGATGCAGGCTCCTCAAAGTCGGCACTGTCATCCATGGAGAAGGGACCCAGCAGATCCACGGGTGAGAATCGGGGCTCTTCAGCACCAGATGGAGGATCGTCCAGCGAGTCCGTCCCCACGTTCCCACCTTCGGGGCTCGGTGGTCTTGCATGGGGCCGCGCTGCTGGCTGAGCTGCAAAACATAAATGAGGTTCTTAGAGGAGAATGAGGTGCTAGGGTCACAAGGTGATTCCAGCGCTACACACAGCATATGCATGATAAAATCACCACTGCTATCAAAATCATCACAGACATCACATTTTATAACCGTCACCAAATTTTGCATTGCAATGATTCTCATGAGGCTATCATTATTTAGAGAACATTTTTATCATTCATCTATCATATATTATTGGTCGGATATAAATGGGTGTGGCATCTATTGACTTTACATCATGCACTGGTGTATACTTTACTCACGTGGCATCACATCAGGTTCTGCTGCTGCTTGCGTGGCCGACTGGGGGTGGCTCCCCACTAGTGTCAGCACACGCTCCTCAATGTCGGTGAGCTCGATGGTGACTGGTGACCTGCTACCCGTTCGTCTCTGCTCGGCCCTATTCCTCGAAAGCTTCTTCTGTAAAAGGTAACACCAGCACGACATGGCATGCGATCATTGTGTGAGATCATTGCTAGGTATGGTCACAGAGATTGATACAACACATAATAATCATGATTACATCTGTCGGTTATGAAAATTATCATTCATTACCTAAAGACATACACCATGAATGCAAGCTTTGAGTAAAACATTCCCGGTATAAATGCAAGACATCACATCTGAATTTAATCATTCATTACACTTACAATTCAAATTATATAAATATGTAAGTAAATGTAAATAAATGTAATACTTACTCTGGCAGATCCAACAAGGTCGTTCCAGCGCTTGCGGCATTGGTTGCCCTCATGCACCTCGTTGGTCGTCGACGAGACCACTTCGGCTATGTCGGCCCATATCCTCTGGTAGATCTTTGAGGTGGGCTTCCCACGCCCACCCTGGGTCAAGTGACCCCAGTGTGACTCGACCTCCTGCAGGAGGGAGGCATTTGTCTCATCCGGGAACCTCCTCGCTTTTTTTCATCCTCCCAATTGTTCCTCTCCCACCTCACTGCTTTCGCCAATGTCAGTCTCCACAGCGTGCTGTGTCGCCTCCTCCATCCCTTCCATTGTAATAAAAAAATGTCCCCAAAAAACTTGGTGGGAACAACGTTATTTGGGCTCTGAATTCTATTTGCTACTAGAAAATCTCCCTCCTACCTCCCAAAACAGCCAAACAAGCATAACCACACCCACATATGCTTTCAGTTCCTCTCTGCTCCCTCTCTCTCTCCTCTTCTGCGCATGTAATGATAACCCCTGACCTCCTGAAACGCAGGAAGCGACCGTTGCCATACCATTGCTATGGACGCCGACACTTTACGGCAGAAGGTCAAAAAATAAACACTAACGGCCATTTCAGATCGCTTGCGGTAACGCCCATTTTATAAAATGGAAAATGGGGTTTTGAAAATGGGCGATAATCCGGCGAGCTCAAAACCCATATTTACCGCCAACGCCCATTTTTGGCCGATCTGCAAGTGGAAAGTCTAGCTCATGGAGTTGCTAGGGGAGGAAGACATACACCCATAAAGAAATAGACACAAAACATAGAAGACGTTGTAGGTGAGGGTGAGATTGGGAAATAGCAGCTGCTAGCCACAGAGCTGTCAGCAAGATCTGATTAATGAGCCCTCCTGAATTAATAATCCTGGAAACCACCTTCCTCAGTCTCTCGAATGTGCATTCTCCACAACACAAGCCACATCTAGAAGATGAATTTCTATGAGGGTTTTCCTGTTCATCCACTGTGTTTTTTAAATATCTATGGCTCTTCCTCCAAAGTTATGAAGGACGAGCAGGACAACTCTAATGTAAATTCACCCCTATGGTACAACAGTCCTATGGTACAAAAGAAATAACTAGCCCATTTATTTCAACTAAGATTCCAATCCAGAGAGCCACTGTAGGAGCACTTTCTGAACACAGTGCAAGTTAATTAGTAACTTACTTTATTGTTCTACAGAGCTAGCTAACAATTTTTCCTACCTCAATGTCTACCCCTAGATGCCTGGCTGCAGTCTTTTCGTGTCTACCCTGGTGAGGTGGTGGGCTACTGTGCCTCATTAAAAGGCTCAGAGAAGTTGTTTGGCTGAAAACCTCCTTTAACATAGGCCTGAAAGGACCAGCTCCTGGCAGGTCACTTTGGCAGCTGCCAGGACACTCTGCAAGCTTTCCGCCAGCTGTGCAGGCATCAATTGAAGGGCCCTATGGGTACAGATGTGTTATCATCTAAAGATAGCAACATCATCCATGTTCATTGCACACCTGCCCTCTATTGGGCTCTGTCTCAACACCTCCACTGATCTGTGAATAGCAGACTCAAGGAGAGCAATGAGATGACTGAAGCCTATACCGGTTGTTGTGTATGGAGGAAGAGTCAAACTGAACACTGTGAGCTCAAAGTAAAGTGTGACAATCTTTTATTGTAGGCCTCCAGAGTGCCTCTCTAACCTGTGAGGCCTCCTTAAATACCTGTGCTCCCAAGGGATTATGGGATCCCTTGGGGCTCCAGGGGATAAGCCCTCTGATGGCTGTACAGAGTAAATACAAGTTCACATATATAACACCTGTATGATCTCCTAGCATATCTGAGGCCATGGTTGAGCCCCAGAGGTTGCATGGGGTGACATGAGCATCCCTAAAAGATACTATTACTGGCATTACAGGCTATCATGGGAAGGCTCTGCTGGAGGTGACTAATAAGTGTTATATATGTAAACCTGTAAATACAATGTTTAACCACCAGAAGGCTCATCCACTGGAGCCCCAAGGGATCCCACAATCCCTTGGGAGCAGCTGTACATAAGGAGGACTCACAGGTTGGAAAGGCACTCTGGAGACCTGAATAAAGGACTATGGTCATACGTCACTTTGAGCTCACAGTATCTGGTCAGACTCTTTATCCAAGACTGGCGACGACATACAGATAATGACCCCCACCGCAACAATGCAGAGAACCGTGGGCATCCTAGAGAAAATTTCGGAGGGAGATGATTGGGAAACCTTCGTGGAGCGACTCGACCAAAACTTCGTGGCCAATGAGCTGGAAGGAGAAGCGAGCACTGCCAATCAAGGGCGATCCTCCTCACTGTTTGCGGGGCACCAATATATGGCCTCATGAAAAATCTGCTTGCTCCAGCGAAGCCCACAGAGAAGTCATACGATAATTTGTGCACACTGGTCCGGGAGCATCTAAACCCGAAGGAAAGCATTCTGATAGCGAGGTACTGGTTCTACACGTACAAGAGGTCTGAAGGCCAGGAAATGGCGAACTACATCGCCGCGCTAAGGCGCCTTTTGCAGGACATTGTGTATTTGAAAGACACTTGGAGCACATGCTCAGGGACTTCTTTGTACTTGGCATTGGCCATGAAGTAATACTTCGCAAACTTTTGACTGTAGAGACCCCAACCTTGAGTAAAGCCACAGCGATAGCCCAGGCGTTCATCGCCACCAGTGACGATACGAAGCAAATCTCTCAGCACACGAGTGCTGTTGCAAGTACTGTGAACAAAGTGGTGTTATATTCGAATCATAACGTACAGGACAGGACTCACATGCCTGCAGCTGCATGTCCGCAGATGTCTCAGAGTCCACCATCAAGGGTGGTGAACGCAAGGCCATTAACACCTTGTTGGTGCTGCGGAGGTGATCATCGCTTCCATTCATGCCGCTTCAAAGGATACGTTCGCAAGGGCTGTGGAACAATGGGACATCTCCAACGTATGTGCAGGCGAGCTGCAAACCCTGCTAATCCTGCAAACCACCATGTTGCAGAGGAGGACAGATTCACGGTGGATACAATGAACCAGAGCCTCAGACTGAGGAGGCAGAGATATATGGGGTGCACATATTTACCACAAAGTGTTCCCCGATAATGCTGAAGGTCGAATTAAATGGACTCCCAGTGTCAATGGAGCTGGACACGGGCGCGACCCAGTCCATAATGAGCTAAAAGACTTTTGATAAACTTTAGTGCAGCAAGGCCTCAAGGCCAGTCCTGACTCCCATTCGTACTAAACTGAGAACATACACAAAGAATCAGCAGTGCTACCGTAAAGGTCTCCTACGATGGAGCGGTGCACAAATGATCACTCTGGGTGATACCGGGCGATGGCCCCACGCTGTTCGGCTGGAGCTGGCTGGGAAAGATACGCTGGATGACGTCCGAGCACTCTCGTCCGTCGACGACACCTCATGTGCCCAGATCTTAAACAAGTTCCCCTCGCTGTTCAAACTGGGTATCGGGAAGTTCCAAGGAGCAAAAGTGCAGATCCATTTGATTCCAGGGGCACGACTCATTCATCACAAGGCGAGAGCGGTACCGTACATGATGAGAGAGAGGGTGGAGATCGATCTGGACGGGCTGCAATGAGAGGGCATCATTTCGGCAATCGAATTCAATGAGTGGGCCAGTCCTCAAGGAAGACGGCACCGTCAGAATCTGTGGTGATTACAAAGTAACTATCAATTGTTTCTCCCTGCAGGATCAATACCCGCTACCAAAGGCAGACGACCTATTTGCGACGATGGCGGGAAGAAAAACATTCACGAAGCTGGACTTGATCTTGGCCTACATGACGCAGGAGCTGGAGGAATCATTGAAGGGCCTCACCTGCCTCATTACGCACAAAGGTCTCCTCATTTACAACAGATGCCCGTTTGGGATTCGATCAGCCATGGCAATATTCCAGAGGAACATGGAAAGCTAGCTGAAGTCGGTCCCGCGCACCGTGGTCTTCCAGGACGACATCTTGGTCCTGGCCCTCCAAACCGTAGTCCAGGGTCCATGTCGACTACGCAGGCCCATTATTGGGAAAAATGTTTCTTGTGGTTGTACATGCGTACTCCAAATGAATTGAATGTGAGATAATGTCGGCAAGCACATCTGCTGCCATGTTTGCCACGCACGGCCTGCCTGATGTCCTTGTAAGTGACAATGGGCTGTGCTCCACAAGTGCCAAGTTCAAAGTGTTCATGACCCGCAATGGGATCAAACATGTCACTTCAGCCCCATTCAAACCAGCGTCCAATGGTCAGGCAGAGCGAGCAGCGCAAACGATCAAGCAGAGCTTGAAGAGGGTAACTGAAGGCTCACTGCAGACTCACCTATCCCGAGTCCTATTTAGTTACCGCACAAGACCCCACTCGCTCACTGGGGTTCCCCCTGCTGAACTGTTCATGGAAAGGGCACTTAAGACAAGACTCTCGTTTGTCCACCCTGATCTACACAAACAGGTAGAGAGCAGGTGACTTCAACAGAATACATATCATGATCGCACAAATGTGTCACGCGAAATTGAGATTAATGATCCTGTATTAAACTATGGACAAGGTCCCAAGTGGCTTCCCGACACTGTCATGGCCAAAGAGGGGAGTAGGGTGTTTCAGGTCAAACTTTCAAATGGACTCACCTGCAGGAAACACTTGGACCAAACCAAACTAAGATTCACGGACTATCTAGAACAACCCACAATGGACTCTACCATTTTTGACCCCCCCAACACACACAGAAGTGGCAACCAACTGAGCGGTTGACCACGAAGCAGAACCCATCACCTGCAGCAGCCCAGCAGGACTCACCATACCCAACAGCCCTGCAAGGCCAGCTGCACAGCAGCCCAGTGAGGGCCCAACAAACGACTCACCAAAACCAGCATTTGCACCAAGACGATCAACCAGGGAAAGGAAGGCCCCAGATCGACTCACATTGTAAATAGTTACACTATTGACTTTGGGGGGATGTTGTTATATATGTAAACCTGTAAATACAACGTTTAACCACCAGAGGGCTCATCCCTTGGAGTCCCAAGGAATCCCCTAATCACTTGAGAGCAGCTGTACATAAGGAGGCCTCACAGGCTGGAAAGGCACTCTGGAGACCTAAATAAAAGACTACAGTCACACGTTACTTTGAGCTCACAGTATCTGATCAGATTCTTTATGCAAGACATAACAATAAGAACATAAAAAATAGGTGCTGGAATAGGCCATTTGGGCCTTCGAGTCTGCTCTGTCATTCAACAAGATCATGGCTGATCTTCTACCTCAGCTACACCTACCCACACCTTGAGACAGACATCACCTGCTGTTGGAGGGCCATCAACTCGGTCAAAGACGCTCTTTGGTCTTGCCGAAACTTGCTAGTTCTCCAGAGCAAGGAGATGTCCACGTCTGCGTGTTGCAGACTGGGGCAATCCAAGATCCAGGATTACGCGCTGAGGGACGCACTTAAAATTGGTGCAGTCGCCGCAAAGGCACGGTGGGGAAGGGCCACAGTTTAAAGCCCTTCTGCCACGGTAAACCCAGGGGAAGGAATCAGTACAAAACCCACCTTGGGCCGTATTTGTAATTTACTTTTTGTGTACATGGAGCACCATGATCTGTAAACACCTATGTAGTGCCATGTACAATGCAAGGTCTGTTGCGAAATGCATGTTGAAAAGAAAAAAAAAATGTAAATGTACCATCACCCATTCCGTGTACTGTATAGTGACACATGAAATGTAATTTGTTTGCATGTACTACAAGGTATCCCATATTGGACCGAATTGCACTTGAACTGGAAAACAAGAAAATGTAACGAACGGAACTGCCGTCAGCACCCAAATAATAGTGTATGGGATTGCAGACCGCAGCTAAAGGTATTGAAATGCCTTTGAATGTACTGTACAGATTTTTTTATGAATAAAGTATATTTTGAAATTTAAAAAAACACCTTCCCACACTCTCCCCATAACTCTTAATTCCCTTTGTTCACCAAAATTTATCGATCACTGTCTTGAATATACTCAATGACTGAGTATCCAGAGCTCTCTGGGGTAGAGAATTCTAAATATTCACAACCTTTTGGGTGAGGACATTTCTGCTCATATCAGTCCTAAATGGCTGACCTCTTATTTTGAGACTGTGACCCCGTGTTCTAGATTCCCCAGCCAGGGGAAACATCTCAGCGATAACCCTGTCAAGCCCCATAATAATTTTATATGTTTCAATTATATAACCTCTCATTCTTCTAAACACTCGGGAATATAGGCCGAGTCTACTCAATCTCTCCTCATAGGGCAATTCCCTCATCCCAGGAACCAGTCTTTGTTCTCCCTCGAAGGCAAGGATGTCTTTCCTTAGGGAAGGAGACCAGAATTGTACACTCTTGAGTGACCAGATTCTCCATGGCAGATTGCAGAATTTCAGTACTGTGGATCAGAACCCCACACATGCAGGCTGCTGATTGTAGCTCTTCGGCAGACAGTCCAACACATTCTGCAATCTCTCAAGCTCAGAAAGATCCTTCTTTTCAAAGGTGGGCCACTGAGGTCTGCATCCCATCGTGTTCAGCAGACAAAGGTCATAAACTGGCCCTCTGGACACTTGATTTATTTTCCTCCTTTTCCACTGCGACCTGCTCCTGTTCATGGGATCTTGTGGTTCACACATATACTCCTCTCAAAGTCACTGTCTAAATCCCATGTAATGAATATTTCTGAACTGATGCTTGGCAGAGTAAGAATGAGTGGTGGTGCATTTTGTGGAAGGGATCCTCATTTCTCTCCCTAAACTCCAAGCCCCAATAATCTATCAGACTAAAGTAATTTGTCAAAACTAGGGAATAAGAAGAGGAAAGGGTTAGGCAAGTTTCTGTCAGATCATTTTCTGTGCAGTGCCAAAGTTTTGATATTCATTAGTTGATATGCTGGTAGTGACTGCATTATCTCTTCAAGTTCCAAACTCATTTTTACGTTCGTAGAGTAATTGCTGGGTCCAAAAAACAAAATCACCCTCAAGTCATAAAGCTGTCATAGGTGCAAATCTCAAGTAATTTCCTTTTACAGCAAAAGATCAAGAACCCTTGCTCAGCATGTAATCCCTGACTTCAGCCCAAGAATGAACAATAACATGCAGAGGGATTCTTTTTAGTTTACATTTTACCAGTATTATCAAAATTAATCCCAAGGCTTTTCCTTCCCATCTCTAAAATGTGATTAGCTTTCTCATAAGGTTTCTGATACAAGATTACAGACACAAAGGTCTTCAGGTTTTCTGTCTAAAATTGAACTGATTGAGCCAAGAAAGTGTATGTCAAGGCTGCACATCATTAATTATGATGGCATTCTGTATGATAACAATTTCAGAGAATTCGAGCCGAGTATTGTGTTACTGCTGCTCTATTCCACTGAAATATTTATACAATGTACTAACCCAAAAGGGTGCTGGTACAAACTAAACCTTCACCTACCTGGAACCATCAGATGATCAAGACAGGTCTGTAACAAACTTTTAATGAAAATTTATAATGGCTCATGACATTTAATATTCTTGATAAATATGACAGCACACAAGGGTTCTGTGAAGGACGAGCAGCAATAAGATGGAACATTGGCACTAAACAATTTCAATCTTTCCAAGACAGTCCTCTGAAAGAACTTTGCGCTCAAAACATAAGGATGTAATTGTTTTTTCTCGCGACAAAATTTTAAATGATTAGTCATATTGCAGATGGTATCAAATAAGCAGAAATCATTTTTTATATATTTAAGAGCAAAATATAACAGAATGTCTGAAATAATTAAAATTACTGGATTTATTTTAAAAAAAACAATATGTTAATTTGAAACTAAAATTAAGGAAGTCAATCTCAAACCTGCAGAAGCAAAGTAAGAATTTTAAAATCACTATAAATTACTTTGGTGAGGCACATGGGGGCCTGGGAACCTGGGGGTACTTGTGCATGAAACACAAAAGGATAGTATGCAGGTACAGCAAGTGATCAGGAAGGCCAATGGAATCTTGGCCTTTATTGCAAAGGGGATGCAGTATAAAAGCAGGGAAGTCTTGCTACAGCTATACAGGGGATTGGTGAGGCCACACCTGGAATACTGCATGCAGTTTTGGTTTCCATATTTACGAAAGGATATACTTGCTTTGGAGGCAGTTCAGAGAAGGTTCACTAGGTTGATTCCAGAGATGAGGGGGTTGACTTATGAGGAAAGGTTGAGTAGGCTGGGTCTCTACTCATTGGAATTCAGAAGAATGAGAGGTGATCTTATCGAAACGTATATTATTATGAGGTGGCTTGACAAGGTGGATGCAGAGAGGATGTTTCCAATGATGGGGGAGACTAGAACCAGAGGGCATGATCTTAAAATAAGGGGCCGCCCATTTAAAACTGAGATGAGGAGAAATTTCTTCTCTCAGAGGGTTGTAAATCTGTGGAATTAGCTGCCTCAGAGAGCTGTGGAAGCTGGGACATTGAATAAATTGACGGAAATAGACAGTTTCTTAAATGATAAGGGGATAATGGGTTATGGGGAACGGGCAGGGAAGTGGAGCTGAGTCCATGATCAGATCAGCCATGATTTTATTGAATGGCAGAGCAGGCTCGAGGGGCCATATGGCCTACTCCTGCTCCTATTTCTTATGTTCTTATGTTCTTATGTTCTTAAGGGGACTATGTGGTACTGTGGGTGTCTCTGGGAACTGGATTTGAATATAGCCCTGACTGATGGATGAAATTCTCTTCTTCCTGATGAGTGTACGACAACAGGACAGCAACAAGATTGATATCATGCCTTTAATGTAGAAATATATCCCATGGAGCTTTCCTGAGACATATCAGAAAAAGAAAGCCAAAGGAGAAGATATTAGGCAAGAGGACCAAAAGCCTGATTAAAGAAGTGTGGTTTAAAAAGAGGGTCTTAAAAGGAGATGGAGAAGCAGAGGGGATTAGGGGAGAAGCATTTAACCCACAATTAGCTTTAAAATAAGTTCATAAAGACTCACTGCTGTTCATCTCTGGAACCTAGTTTCAACCTTAGCAGGGGATGTGTCTTCTCTTTAACATCTGTTAAGTGTTCTCAGTGAAACTAATTTACACCGATCGAATTTAGCTCCCTTAAGTATGACTGCAACACTAAAGTGCTGTGAAATTTAGCAAGTATTGGCAGCAGCTAAGAAACAATGGTAAGTGCAAATATCTTACAACTTTAGTAGTGTGATTCTAAAAATGAGGATGTGCACATTATTGCAGCAACCCCAATGTGCATCTATCTGTCAATGGTATGAAGTGAAAAATATGCTATTCCATATCTTGAAAATGTGATTCCTAATATGTCACAAAAATGTTAATGTTCAAAAAAGATAAAGGTACATAATTAGAATGATTATGAATGACATGCTCTCATTTTTTTTCAAACAAATACCTGTATAAATAAATTCACCGTTCCTGTGTTGTCAGCAGGAATTCACTCTTGAAGGGAATGCAAGGTTGGGGTACATCACCAAATCACCAATTTTCCGATTGGTGCCCCTTTCAAGTATAGTTTTCCCCACTGGGAGCACAGGATTGGTGAATTTACCCTTCGCCCATCTCTGGCACATCCAATACCTGCAATAAGTTCTGGTGAGAGTGTTACGGCAGAACACATCATATAAAATCACTAAAAATGTGATACCAGAAAAAAAACAATCTTAATAATACCTTAGACAGAAAGAAGGTCTTGAGATTATGGTATCCAAACCGACTGTGGCCATGGTATCATGCACTGGGTTTACTGATAGCCAATCTAAAAAGTCATGCCTGTATTCTCTGTTAAACAAAATCTTTCAGATCTGCACATTGATAACTGAAAAACATAGCTGAGCAACATTGGAGTTAATGCTTTCAGCTATGTGCATGATGCCAAGAATAACATTAAAACGATGCTGACAGCAGTACTTGTGTTACCAGTAAATGATCGATGAGGCTGGGATCATATCCAGTCATGAAGGTACAAAGAGGGATGCTGATTGAAAAACTTGGGAAACTTATCCACAATGTCACTGCTGATTACTATTTCAGAATTCTGTGGCAAGTGAAGTAATACGGTTACATAACTGTTTGCTTGGAGTCCAAAGGAAAATAAGAAAACAATTGACTCTCCCAAATAGCTTTACTCAAGGAAAGTGTTTACGGTTGGGAAGGCTTTGTACTTCAGTACAAATTATTTATGCTCTTATTTATGACAATGGCCTAGTAATCTAGAGAATGTGGGTTCAAATACCATCACGGCAGTTTGAAAATTTGAATTCTGTTTTTAACAAATGTAGAAATAAAAAGCTGGCAATAAAAATTGACCATGAAACTATGGGGTTGTCATAAAAACCCAACTGGTTCACTAATATCCTTTAGGGAAGGAAATCTGCTATCATTACCCAATCTGGTCTATATGTGACTCCAGTCCCACCTCAAATGTTGTTGGCTCTCAACTGCCTTCTGAAGTTGGCTAGCAAGCGACTCAGTTGAACAAGGCCACCCACCACCACCAGTGATCCTAAATAAAAAATAAATAATTATGAAAATACACATCAGGTCCATCGAGAGAAGAGATAGGTGTCAGCCTTGACTCAGTGGTATCATTCGTACCTCTGTCAGAAGGTCATGCATTCAAGCCCCATTCCAGAGACTTGAGCATTTAATTTAGGATGCAATTTCAGTACAGTGCTGAGGGAGTACAAATCTAGGTGTTAGGAACAGCAAACACAGTGGATGACATCACACTTATAATTCTTCATGTTCCGGTGGGATCAATAACCATTCTTGTAAACGTCAATCCTGCAGTAATCTGCAAGAAATGCTGCTGGGTGGTCAGGATCAAAGCTGCAAAAAATATGAACTTCTGCTTGGATTACAGCTGGGATTTCTCAAAATTGATTATGAATCCCTGCCTCTGGACTACACTGGGGTATCGAATCGCAGTTAAGTAAAGCTACTTTTGTTATTGATGGGGTACGGTTAGGATTTCAACTGTCGGCTAGGGTTTGAGCTGAGAACAAAGGGATAGGTTAAGTTTAGTCTTTATGATGAAGTTTGGGCTTAGCCTGTCATTAACGTACATTTATTTCATAGAATTGCTATTTTATTGCAGGCAAGTGTGTATTTTGGGGGAAAAAGCCATCCTAGGTTAATTCACTGGGGCGAAGGAGGGATCTACTACGGGACCAGTGCATTTCTTGACATAGGCCTTGATGCCATTTTTGATGTTGACTCTGTTTCCTCTCCACTACTTTGGCCGTTTTGCCCTGGCAGCTCTCTCTCTCTCTCCATTGAACTGGTATCAAACATGCTGTTAAATACCAAAAGAGACTTGAATTGTGAGCTATGGTAAAGGCACTATATAAATGCCAAAAATACATTACCCTTACACTAAACATCCGTAAGGCAAAGGTCCTCCACCAACCTGACCCCGCCACATAGCTGTGCCTCCCCAGTCATGAAGATCCATGGCGCGGCCCTGGACAACGAAGACCACTTTCCATACCTCGGGAGCCTATTATCAGCAACGGCAGACATCAACAACGAGGTTCAACATCGTCTCCAGTGCATCAGCGCAGCCTTCGGCCGCCTGAGGAAGAGAGTGTTTGAAGATTATGCCCTCAAATCTGGCACCAAGCTCATGGTCTACAGGGCTGTAGTAATACCTGCCCTCCTGTATGGCTCAGAGATGTGGACTATATATGTGGACCTTATACAGAAATACCACCAACGATGTCTCCGCAAGATCCTGCAAATCCCCTGGGAGGACAGACGCACCAACGTTAGCATCCTCCATCAGGCCAACATCCCCAGCATCGAAGCACTGACCACACTCGCCCAGCTCCATTGGGCGGGCCACATTGGCGCATGCCTGACACGAAACTCCCAAAGCAAGCACTCTACTCGGAACTCCTACATGGCAAGCGAGACCCAGGTGGGCAGAGGAAATGTTTCAAGGACACCCTCAAAGCCTCCTTGATAAAATGCAACATCCCCTCTGGCATCTGGGAGTCCCTGGCCAAAGACCGCCCTAAATGGAGGAAGTGCATCTGGGAGGGCGCTGAGCACCTCGAGTCTCATCGCCGAGATCATGCAGAAAACAAGCGCAGGCAGCAGACCTGTCCCACCCACCCTTTCCTTCAACCACTGTCTGTCCCACCTGAGACAGAGACTGTAATTCCCGTATTGGACTGTACAGTCACCTAAGAACTCACTGTTAGAGTGGAAGCAAGTCTTCCTTGATTTGAGGGATTGCCTATGATGAAGATATAATGATATGATGAATACAAGTTATTGTTGTTGTTGTTGTTGTGAGTCAGAGGATATGCGATTTTAAAAGATCAGCATGGGAACACCACCATCTCCAATTTCCTCTCTGAGTCACACATCATCCTGACTTGGAAAAATATCTCAGTAGCTTCACCACACGGACTGCAGCGGTTCATGGCAGCGGCTCACCACCACCTTCTCAAGGGCAATTAGGAATGGGCAATAAATGCTGGCCTTGCCAGCGACATCCACATCCCATGAATTAATAAACAAAAAAGAACAGGGGCATTATACTATGTAAAGTATTTTATAATATGAATTCTCTGCCCCAGAGAGCTGTAGCGGCTATGTCATTGAATATATTTAAGGCAGAGATAGACAGATTTAAAAGGGAATAAAAGGTTATGGAAAGCGGGCAGGTTAGTGGAGCTGAGTCCATGATCAGATCAGCCATGATCTTATTAAATGGCGGAGCAGGCTCGACGGGCAAATGGCCTACTCCTGCTCCTAGTTCTTATGTATAATATATTGTTGTGCTGCAATATTTTTGCTGCTTTGGAATTAAGTAAAGGTTGCTTAAAAGTAAATTAATTCATTTAAAGTAAAATAAATTGCACAAAGAGATTGAAAACAATTGGAAACTTAGCATTTACCAAACAATTTGTGTTCATATATTTTTTATATAGTAATACATATAAAATTTATAATTTTAGTGAATTTTGTTATTTGCTTTCTGTGCTGAAGAATTCTGTTGCTTCTGAACCATATCTAAATAATATCCAGAAAGAGACTGGGAATCAGGATGAAACAGCATGAGAGATAATGTCTGGGCTGTGCAGCTATATATGATCAACAATGGAGCAAAGGAGGGTGGGTATGTGGCTATGCACAGTCAGATGGGGAAAGTCAGGGTGAGGAGTCAGTGCAAGCAGGGAAGGCGAGATACGGCATAGGCATATTATGGGAGGGAGCATTGCAATTCAGAGCCTGGGGGGTGGGGAGGGGCGGGGGAGGGAAGGAGTGGAAGCTAGATGGGAAAGGGGAGAAGCTGAGTCTGCAAAGGATGGTAGGTAGGTGTGCATATTGCAACATCTGCACACATTGTTATATTTTATAAACAAATAATGCAATGCTCTTGTACTGTATTAAGCAAACAGGATCAAGTACTTAAAAAATCCTAGACTGCCGATTTGGTCAAAGGTTGTTGGCTGAGTCCAAAACGGCTGAAGTGGGACCAAAGGCTGGAGCGGACTGGCCATATGGGAAAACCAGAGAGTTCTTAAGTGCCCCGTTTATGGTTCCATATATTATAGGTACCTTCTTTTTCCATGAAAACGCCCCAAAAATCCCATATCCTCTTGGGGAGTCAGTCTGCCCCTGACCAAAGTGGAGGGGTGGAAGGGATTCAGTACTCATCAAATTTCACTTGAACCAATTATTGGCACACATGACTGCCAAGGCTTATTGACACAAGCTACCCTTGCACCCATTAGTATGTACTTTGGCCATATAGACTGTTTCTGTCTGGAATGATGTCACGGAATGTTCCTGTCCTAACTGAATGGGCAAGCCTAGTCATGAGCTTAGGGATGCCAGCTCTTGTTTTTACTGTTTCAGTTGCAGACGGGATAATTGTTGATATCTGTTTCATGGCTACGTGTTTTGTTTCTGCTCTTCACTTTGTATGCCTTTGCAAACCCTTCAATTAAAAAGTTTAGAACCTAGATTAGAAAATCTTCTCCTCTTATTTAAACAAAAACAATATTCTAAAAGAACTTTAAACACGATAAGAGAAGCTGGTTTTCAAAAAGGTCACACAATGGAATCGCAGTCATACACTTGTGAGAGAAGCCAATAACTGAGTTCTATCTGGGGTGAGTTTGAAATTATGGTGGAATGTGTTTCTTTTTTCTGTCTGGCTCCCAATTTGAAAATATATTACAACTTTAATCTTGACAGAGGTTGCAGCATGGAACATCTTTAAAGTGTTTTTAAAGAATCTACTTTTTATTCGCTTCAAAAATAAAGTTAACAAAAATTTGATAACTTCAACAATGAACGAGGCCAAACTACTCAATCTCTTTTGAAAATGAGATAATAAACAAGCTTTCAAGTTAACTGAAAGGGGAGAAATCTAAATGTCAAGTTGGGATCCAGTGCTTACCACAATTACAAAAAAACAGTGCAACACAATATTAATTACAAACACCGTGGTATAAAAATGTCTACATCATCAATATGTGTTATGAGTAATAATCTCTATTGCATTCTCACAGTTCTCAGAAGCACATTTTTAAAATGATTGGTTGTCATTTTAATTCTCCTTAATTTTATACATTTGCTTTCCAGATGTGCAAACACAATTCAGACCATAGCTCACCATGAAGACAGGCAACATAAAATAATTGGCTCCCACCCATTTATCATTAATGATGCATTCACTGCCATTACCGATGGTCTAAAACACAATTTGAGGTTAATAGTAATATTTTAATAACAAAATACTGCATCTGAAATGTGAGTCCAAGTCATAAAAATGAGACAAAAGAACATTTATGGAAAAGGGTTGGAAGAATAGAAAAGATTTAAGACACACGGTGCCACATAAAAGGTTACTGCACAAGATAAAAGTTCCCGGGGTTGGGGGTAATATATTAGCATGGATAGAGAATTGGCTAACTAAAAGAGAACAGAGAGTCGGGATCAATGGTTCATTCTCTGGTTGGCAACCAGTAACTAGTGGGGTGCCGCAGGGATCAGTGCTGGGACCCCAGCTATTTGCAATCGAAATTAACGACTTGGAAGAAGGGACTGAGTGTAACGTAGCCAAGTTTGCTGATGATACAAAGATGGGAGGAAAAGCAATGTGAGAGGAGGACACAAAAAATCTGCAAAAGGACATAGACAGGCTAAGTGAGTGAGCAAAAATTTGGCAGATGGCGTATAATGTTGGAAAGTGTGAGGTCATGCACTTTGGCAGGAAAAATCAAAGAGCAAGTTATTATTTAAATGGAGAAAGATTGCAAAGTGCTGCAGTACAACGGGACCTGCGGGTACTTGTGCATGAAACACAAAAGGATAGTGTTATGTATCTGGACATGTATATACTCTGTACAGCCAACAGAGGGCTCATTCCCCAGAGTCCCAAGGGATCTCATAGGTTGGAGAGGTACTCTGGAGACCTGCAATAAAAGACTGTCACACTTTACTTTGAGCTAACAGTGTTCAGTCTGACTCTTTCTCTATACACTACAACTGGCGACGAGACACAGATAACGAACCCAAAGATGCAGAGAACAGTGGGCATCCTGGCGAAATTCTCTGAGGGAGATGGTTGGGAAACTTTTGTGGGACCAATACTTCATGGCCAACGAGCTAGATGGGGAAGAGAGTGCTGCCAAAGGAAGGGCGATCCTCCTCACCGTCTGTGGGGCACCAACGTATGACCTCATGAAGAATCTGCTCACTCCAGCGAAACCCACGGAGAAATCGTACGATGATTTGTGCATACTGGTCAGAGAGCGTTTGAACCTGAAGGAAAGCGTTCTGATGGCGACGTACCGGTTCTACACCTACAAAAGATCTGAAGGCCAGGAATGGCGAGTTATGTCGCCGAGCTAAGATGCCTTGCAGGACATTGCGAATTTGAAGGACATTTGGAGCACATGCTCAGGGACATTTTCGTACTTGACATTGGCCACGAAACCATATTTTGTAAACCTTTGACTGTACAGACCCCAACCTTGAGTCAGGCCATAGTGATAGCCGAGGCGTTCATTGCTACCAGTGACAAAACTAAGCAAATCTCTCAGCACACAAGTGTTGCTACAAGTACTGTGAACAAAGTGATGTTTTCGAATCGTAACAGATAGGGCAGGTCACACATACCTGCAGCTACACGTCCGCAGATGTCTCAGAGTTCACCATCAAGGGTGATGAATGCAAGGCCATTAACACCTTGTTGGCGCTGCCGGGGTGATCATCGTTTCCATTCATGCCGATTCAAAGGATACAATTGCAAGGGCTGTGGAACAATGGCACACCTCCAACGAGCGTGCTGCCGAGCTGCTAGGCCTGCTAAACCTGCAAACCACCACGTTGCAGAGGAAGACAGAAACACGGAGGATCACGACGAAATAGAACCTCTGATAGAGGAGGCAGAGGTACATGGGGTGCACACATTCACCACCAATTGTCCCCCGATAATGCTGAAGGTTGAACTAAATGGACTCCCGGTGTCAATGGAGCTGGACACGGGCACGAGCCAGTCCATCATGGGCAAAAAGACTTTCGAAAGATTGTGGTGCAACAAGGCCTCAAGGCCAATCTTAACTCCAGTTCGCACAAAACTAAGGACTTACACAAAAGAACTGATCCCTGTAATCGGCAGTGCTACTGTAAAGATCTCCTACGATGGAGCGGTGCACAAGCTACCACTCTGGGTGGTCCCATGCTGCTCGGCAAGAGCTGGCTGGGAAAGATACGCTGGAACTGGGACGACATCCGAGCACTATCGCCCGCTGACGACACTTCGTGTGCACAGGTCTTAAACAAATTTCCTTCACTGTTCGAACCAGGCATCGGGAAATTCCAAGGAGCAAAAGTGCAGATCCACCTAATTCCTGGGGCGCGACCCAACTATCACAAGGCGAGAGCAGTACCGTTCATGATGAGAGAAAGGGTAGAAATCGAGCTCGACCGGCTACAAAGAGAGGGCATTATCTCACCGATCGAGTTCAGCGAGTGGGCCAGTCCTATTGTCCCAGTCCTCAAGGGAGATGGCACCATCAGAATCTGTGGCAATTACAAAGTAACTATCAATCGTTTCTCCCTGCAGGACCAATACCCATTTCCAAAAGCCGCCGACCTCTTCACAACGCTGCCAGGAGGAAAGGCATTCACGAAGCTGGATCTGACTTCAGCCTACATGACGCAGGAACTGGAGGAATCATCGAAGGCCCTCACCTGCATCAAGGGTCTTTTTGTTTATAACAGATGCCCGTTTGGAATCCGATCAGCGGTGGCGACATTCCAGAGAACCATGGAAAGCTTACTGAAGTCGGTCCCGCACACCGTGGTCTTTCAGGACGACACCTTGGTCACAGGTCGGAACACAGTCAAGCATCTGCAGAACCTGGAGGAGGTTCTTAATCGGCTCAACCGCGTGGGGCTCAGGTTAAAACGCTCGAAGTGCGTTTTCCTGATGCCTGAAGTGAAGTTCTTGGGAAGGAGGATTGCGGCGGACGGCATCAGGCCCACCAACGTGAAGACGGAGACAATCAAGAACGCACCGAGGCCACAGACCGTGACGGAGCAGTGGTCGTTCCTGGGACTCTTGAACTACTTTGGTAACTCCTTACCGGGTCTCAGCACACTGCTAGAACCACTACATGTCTTACTATGAAAAGGGGGCAAATAGGATTGGGGCAAAAGCCAAGAAAATGCCTTTGTAAAAGTGAGAAAATTGTTATGCTCAAAACAAATTGCTTGTGTTGTATGATCCACATAAGCGTTTTGTACTAGCTTGTGATGCGTCGTCATATGGTGTCGGGTGTGTATTGCAACAAGCCAATGATTTTGGGAAACTGCAACCGATTGCTTATGCATCCAGGAGTCTGTCGAAGGCCGAGAGAGCCTACAGCATGATTGAAAAAGAAGCGCTAGTGTGTGTCTATGGGGTAAAGAAAATGCATCAATACCTGTTTGGGCTACAACTTGAATTGGAAACTGACCATAAGCCACTTATATCCCTGTTTTCTGAGAGCAAAGGGATAAATACCAACGCATCGGCCCGCATCCAGAGATGGGCGCTCACATTTTTTTTTTTTTTTTTTAATTCGTGTCCAATCGTTACAATTCTTTGTCAAACGCCAGAGGTCACCCTGCACCAGTCAAGGATCACTCTGCGCCAATGCTCTTAGCCAAAAGGCCTAGAGCCACTGCACCGTTCCTGGAAGTACTGCAATACCAGGTTCGTGCCATGGAGGTGGATGGGTCAGGTCCCCCACACACCTCCGTGGAGGTGGATGAGTCGAGCCATCCCACCCACCTCCTGTTTACAAAAATGTAAGCATATACCTTCCTGACCAGGGAGAAATCACCCGGAGGTCATGGTGGCTGGTCAGGTTAGTTATGCAGATCTTAGCCAAAAGGCCGAGAAATGGGCGCTCACATTTTTTTTTTTTTTTTTTTTAAATTCATGTCCAATCGTTATCCAATCGTTACAATTCTTTGTCAAACGCCAGAGGTCACCCTGCACCAGTCAAGGATCACTCTGCGCCAATGCTCTTAGCCAAAAGGCCTAGAGCCACTGCACCGTTCCTGGAAGTACTGCAATACCAGGTTCGTGCCATGGAGGTGGATGGGTCAGGTCCCCCACACACCTCCGTGGAGGTGGATGGGTCACCAATCCCACCCACCTCCTGTTTACAAAAATGTAAGCATATACCTTCCTGACCAGGGAGGAACCACCCGGACGTCATGGTGGCTGGTCAGGTTAGTTATGCAGATCTTAGCCAAAAGGCCGAGAAATGGGCGCTCACATTGTCCGCATACAACTATGCCATCCGCCACAGGCCAGGCACAGAAAACTGCGCCGATGCTCTCAGTAGGCTGCCTTTGCCCACCACGGGGGTGGAAATGGCGCAGCCCGCAGATCTAACCATGGATATGGAAGCATTTGAAAGTGAGCAATCACCCGTCACTGCCCGGCAGATCAAAACCTGGACAAGCCAGGACCCCTTATTATCTCTAGTCAAAAGTTGTGTGCTTCATGGGAGCTGGTCCAGTGTCCCAGTGGAAATGCAGGAAGAGATAAAGCCATTCCAATGGCGCAAAGATGAAATGTCTATACAGGCAGACTGCCTTCTGTGGGGCAATCGAGTAGTGGTCCCCAAGAAGGGCAGAGACACCTTCATCAATGACCTCCACAGTACCCACCCAGGCATCGTAATGATGAAAGCGATAGCAAGATCCCATGTGTGGTGGCCCGGCATCGATGCGGACTTAGAGTCCTGTGTTCACAGATGTAATACATGCTCGCAGTTAAGCAATGTACCCAGGGAGGCGCCGCTAAGTTTATGGTCTTGGCCCTCCAAACCGTGGTCGAGGGTACATGTCGACTATGCAGGCCCGTTCTTGGGGAAAATGTTCCTTGTGGTTGTAGACGCGTATTTCAAGTGGATTGAATGTGAGATAATGTCGGCCAGCACGTCCGCTGCCACCACTGAAAGCCTGCGGGCCATGTTTGCCACACATGGCATACCCGATGTCCTGGTGAGCGACACGGGCCATGTTTTATCAGTGCTGAGTTCAAAGAATTTATGACCCATAACGGGATCAAACATGTCACATCTGCCCCGTTTAAACCAGCATCCAATAGTCAGGCAGAGTGAGCAGTGCAAAACATCAAGCAAGGCTTGAAAGGGTAACTGAAGGCTCACTGCAGACTCACCTATCCCGAGTCATGCTTAGCTACCGCACGAGACCACACTCACTCACTGGGATCCCACCTGCTGAACTGCTCATGAAAAGAGCACTTAAGACAAGGCTCTCGTTAGTTCACCCTGATCTACATGAACAGGTAGAGAGCTGGCGGCTTCAACAAAGTGCATACCATGATAGTGCAAATGTGTCACGCGAGATTGAAGTCAATAATCCTGTACTTGTATTAAATTATGGGCAAGGTCCCAAGTGGCTTCCCGGCAATGTTGTGGCCAAAGAGGGGGGAGCAGGATGTTTCGGGTCAAACTTTCAAATGGACTCATTCACCAGAAACACTTGGAGCAAATCAAACTCAGATTCACGGACTACCCTGAGGAAACCACCTTGGACACTACTTTTTTTGATCCCCCAACACACACACCAGAGGCAACCGACACCACGGTTGACCATGAAGCAGAACCCATCAGCCCTGCAGTGCCCAACACACCAGGCAGCCCAGCAAGGCTAGCTGCACAGCAGCCCAGCGAGGGCCCAACAAATGACTCAACAACACCAGCCTTCACACCGAGACGATCAACTGGGGCAAGAAGGGCCCCAGATCGACTCACATTGTAAATAGTTGCACTATTGACTTTAGAGGGGAACATTGTTATGTGTCTGGACTTGTATATACTCTGTACAGCCAACAGAGGGCTCATTCCCCAGAGTACGAAGGGATCTCATCGGTTGGAGAGGCACTCTAGAGACCTGCAATAAAAGATTATGGTCACACATTACTTTGAGCTCACAGTCTGACTCTTTCTCCATACACTACAGATAGTACATAAGAAATAGGAACAGGAGTAGGCCATATGGCCTCTCGAGCCTGTTCCACCATTCAATAAGATCATGGCTGATCTGATCATGGACTCAGCTCCACTTCCCTGCCCACTCCCATAAACCCTTATCCCCTTATCTTTTAAGAAAGTGTCTACTGCTGACTTAAATTTATTCAATGTCCCAGCTTCCACAGCTCTCTGAGGCAGCGAATTCCTCAGATTTACAACCCTCAGAGAAGAAATTTCTCCTCATCTCTGTTTTAAATGGGCGGCCCCTTATTCTAAGATCATGCCCTCTAGTTCTAGTCTCCCCCATCAGTGGAAACATCCTCTCTGCATCCAGCTTGTCAAGTCCCCTCACAATCTTATATGTTTCGATAAGATCACCTCTCATTCTTCTGAATTCCAATTAGTAGAGGTCCAACCGACTCAACCTTTCCTCATAAGTCAACCCCCTCATCCCCGGAATCAACCTAGTGAACCTTCTCTGAACTGCCCCCAAAGCAAGTATATCCTTTCGTAAATATGGAAACCAAAACTGCACGCAGTATTCCAGGTGTGGCCTCACCAATACCTTATGTAGCTGTAGCAAGACTTCCCTGCTTTTATACCCCATCCCCTTTGCAATAAAGGCCAAGATACCATTGGCCTTCCTGATCACTTGCTGTACCTGCATACTATCCTTTTGCATTTCATGCACAAGTACCCCCAGGTACCACTGTACTGCTGTACTTTGCAATCTTTCTCCATTTAAATAATAACTTGCTCTTTGCTTTTTTTCTGCAAAGTGCATGATCTCACACTTTCCAACATTATACTCCATCTGCCAAAATTTTGCCCACTTACTTAGCCTGTCTATGTCCTTTTGCAGATTTTTTGTGTCCTCCTCACACATGGCTTTTCCTCCCATCTTTGTATCGTCAGTAAACTTGCCTACATCACACTTGGTCCTTTCTTCCAAGTTGTTAATATAGATTGTAAATAGTTCGGGCCCCAGCACTGATCCCTGCGGAACCCCACAAGTTACTGGTTGCCAACCGGAGAATGAACCATTTATCCCGACATTCTGTTTTCTGTTAGTTGGCCAATCCTCTATCCATGCTAATATATTACCCCAACCCCGTGAACTTTTATCTTGTGCAGTAACCTTTTATGTGGCACCTTGTCAAATGCCTTCTGGAAATCCAAATACATCACATCCACTGGTTCCCCTTTATCCACCCTGTTCATTACATCCTTGAAGAACTCCAGCAAATTTGTCAAACATGACTTCCCCTTCATAAATCCATGCTGATTCTGCCTTACCGAATTTTGCTTTTCCAAATGTCCTGCTACTGCTTCTTTAATAATGGACTCCAACATTTTTTCTACCTCAGATGTTAGGCTAACTGGTCTATAGTTTCCTGCTTTTTGTCTGCCTCCTTTTTTAAATAGGGATGTTACATTTGCAGCTTTCCAATCTGCTAGGAACTCCCCAGAATTCAGGGAATTTTGGTAAATTACAACCAATGCATCCACTATCCCTGCCGCTACTTCTCTTAAGACTCTAGGATGCAAGCTATCAGGTCGAGGGGATTTATCTGCCTTTAGTCTCATTATCTTACTGAGTACCACCTCCTTAGTGATTGTGATTGTGTTAAGTTCCTCCTCTCTATAGCCCCTTGGCTATCCACTATTAGAATATTGTTAGTGTCCTCCACCGTAAAGACTGATACAAAATATTTGTTCAGAGTTTCTGCCATCTCCACGTTCCCCATTACTAATCCCCCAGTCTTGTCCTCCAAGGGACCAACATTTACTTTAGCCACTCTTTTCCTTTTTATATACCTATAGAAACTCTTGCTATCTGTTTTTATATGTTGTGCTTGTAAAGTCCTTACACAATACCACAAATCCACACAAGGCACATTCTATGGACAAGGTCACTCTGTGACCTGTACCTTTATTCACAGGACCAAGAAGTGATGACCCTGCGTGGGACCTCCCTTTATATACCTGGATGACCAGGTGAGGAGTGTCTCCCACAAGTTCACCCCCTGTGGTCAATGTGTGCATTTCTCAAGTATATACAGTATTGCAGTGTTGTTACATGAAGGTTACATACATGACATCACCTCCCCACCAACGTCTTATTGGGATCACAGGTTAAATCTTTTGGGTGGTCTGTGCTCCCTCGTGGAGCGCCGCAGTTGGGGCTCTGGCTGTTGAGCCTTGGCCTGCGTGTCTGTCCCCTGTGGTGATTCCGGCCTGTCCGGGCTGACCGCAGGGAATGTGCATGCTGCTGAATGTTCTTGTTGCTCGTTCACTGGCAGTGGTGTGAATACCATCTCATGATCTTCCTCAGGTTCCTCAGTGTCCATGCTGAACCTTTTTTTTACTTGGTCCAGATGCTCGTGGCATATCTGCCCATTGTTAAGTTTAACCACGATGACCCTATTTCCCTCTTTGTCTATTACAGTACCTTCAAGCCATTTGGGCCCCAAGACGTGATTGAGAACAAATACGGGATCACCAATTTCTATACATCTCCCCCTTGAATTAAGGTCATGGTACTCATTTTGGGACTGGCGCTTGCCTTTAACAATGTCGGACAAGACAGGATGAATGAGGGACAGTCGAGTTTTGAGTGTACGTTTCATAAGGAGCTCCGCGGGCGGGACCCCCGTG
This sequence comes from Pristiophorus japonicus, assembly GCF_044704955.1. Classification (NCBI taxonomy): domain Eukaryota; kingdom Metazoa; phylum Chordata; class Chondrichthyes; family Pristiophoridae; genus Pristiophorus; species Pristiophorus japonicus. Next base: position 194,027,830 of record NC_091980.1, on the reverse strand, counting down.
AGCGAGTGCGGTCGGGACCTATAGGCCAGCAGGAGGCGCGATAGGCAGCATTGAAGGGAGGGTCCTTGAATCCTGAGCATGCCTTGTTTTATGATTTGGACCGCACGTTCCGCGTGGCCATTGGAGGCCGGCTTGAACGGTGCTGTCCTGACATGGTTGATGCCATTACCCGACATGAACTCCCGGAGTTCGTAGCTAGTGAAACATGGGCCATTATCGCTAACAAGGATGTCCGGCAAACCATGGGTCACAAAGCCTGCACGTAGACTCTCCACAGTGGTGGATGTCATGCACGAATTCAAAATGATGCACTCAAACCATTTTGAGTACGCATCAACCACGATGAGAAACATTGTCCCCATGAATGGACCCACATATTCTACGTGAATGCGTGACCATGGCCTGGTGGGCCAGAGCCATGGATTGAGCGGGGCCTCCCTGGGGGCATTTCCCAGCTGGGCACACGTCGTGCACCTGCGAACACAGTGTTCCAGGTCTGAATCAATTCCCGGCCACCAAACGTGTGACCGGGTAATGGCCTTCATCAGCACGATGCCTGGGCGCTCGCTGTGGAGTTCCCTGATGAAAGCTTCCCTACCCCTCTGGGGCATGACTACCCGGCTGCCCCATAGTAGGCAGTCGGCTTGGATGGAGAGCTCATCCATCCGCCTGTGAAACGGTCTGACCTCCTCAGGGCATGCTCCGTGTGCGGGCGCCCAATCCCCAGTCAGGACACATTTCTTAATCAAAGATAGGAGGGGATCTCTGTTGGTCCAGATTTTGATCTGGCGGGCTGTGATGGGGGAGCCTGCACTGACAAAGGCACCAACGGCCATGACCATCTCAGCGCTTTGCTCCGCTGCCCCCTCAGTGCTGGCCAGTGGAAGCCTGCTGAGTGCATCAGCTCAATTTTCAGTGCCCGGCCGGTGGCAGATGGAGTAGTCATACGCAGCCAGCGTGAGAGCCCATCACTGTATACGAGCTGACGCATTGGCATTGACAGCCTTTCTATCTGACAACAGGGATGTTAACGGCTTGTGGTCCGTTTCTAATTTGAACCTCCTGCCAAAAAGGTACTGGTGCATCTTTTTCACCCCATAGACACATGCGAGTGCTTCCTTCTCAACCATCCCATATCCACGTTCTGCTTGAGAGCGCGACCTGGAGGCATAAGCCACAGGTTGGAATTGCCTCTCAGCATTGTACTGCTGCAACGCGCACCCAACCCCATAGGACGATGCATCACATGTCAGAACCAATTTCTTACAGGGGTTGTACAGGGTCAACAACTTATTTGAACAGAGTAGGTTACACGCCCGATTGAAAGCCAATTCTTGACAGTCCCCCCCAAAACCAATCGCAACTCTTACGCAGGAGCACGTGTAGCGGCTCCAACAACGTGCTTAAGTTAGGCAGAAAGTTCCCGAAATAGTTCAAGAGTCCCAGAAATGAACGCAACTCCAATGTGTTGCAGGGTCTAGGCGCTCGTCGAATCACCTCTGTTTTGGATTCGGTAGGCCGAATCCCGTCTGCAGCAACCCTCCTGCCCAGAAACTCGACTTCGGGAGCCAAAAACACACACTTAGGTTTCTTGAGTCACAGGCCTACCGGGTCCAGTCGGCGTAGCACCTCTTCCAGGTTGTGGAGGTGTTCCTCAGTGTCCCGACCCGTGCTGAGGATATCATCCTGGAATACAATCATTCCAGGAATGGATTTGAGCAGGCTTTCCATGTTTCTTTGAAAAATCGCGGCCGCTGATCGAATGCCAAACGGGCACCTGTTGTAAACAAACAGTCCCTTGTGCGTGGTGATTGTGGTCAGTAGTTTGGATTCGTCGGCCAGTTCTTGGGTCATGTAGGCTGAAGTGAGGTCCAACTTGGTGAACAGCTTGCCGCCTGCCAGCGTGGCAAAAAGATCTTCCGCTCTCGGAAGCAGGTATTGGTCTAGTAGGGACACCTGGTTGATAGTGGCCTTGTAGTCGCCATAGATCCTGACTGAGCCATCCGCTTTTAGGACGGGAACAATGGGGCTTACCCAGTCGCTGAATTCAACGGGTGAGATGATGCCCTCTCTCAGCAAACGGTCCAATTTGCTTTCAATTTTCCCCCGCATCACATACGGCACAGCTCTGGCTTTGTGGTGCACTGGTCTGGCGTCCGGGGTGATGCGTATCACTACTTTGGTACCTTTGAACATTCCGACGCCAGGTTGAAATAGTGACTCAAATTGCTGTAGGACCTGTGAGCATGAACTTCGCTCCACAGATGACATGGCGTGCACATCCCCCCCATTTCCAGTTCATCTCAGTGAATCAGCTCCTCCCCAACAGTGCGAGACCATTGCTCGGGACAATCCAGAGAGGCAGCGGTTTCACTGATCCATTGTGTGTGACCGCCAACATTGCACTGACTAGCACTGGAATGATTTCTTTGGTGTATGTCCGTAATTGCGTCTCAATGCGTTCTAGTTTGGGTCTGCTGGCTTTAAGTGGCCACAGCTTTTCGAATTGTTGAAAGCTCATGAGTGACTGGCTGGCCCCCGTGTCCAGCTCCATACATACCGGGATGCCGTTTAATAGGACCTTCATCATCATAGGTGGCGTTTTGGTATATGAGCTGTGAATGTTTGCCACATGAACCCACTGAACTTCAGCATCCATTGATTTGCCCCACGCGTCATCCTGCCTCGCAGACCCCTCTTCTGATCCATCCGCCTCGTAAATTAGCCTGGTCGCAGGCTTCCTGCACATTCTGGCTAAATGGCCAGTGAGGTTACAAATGTCTGCAGGTGAACTGTTGAATCCTACAAGTCCTAGCAGCATGTCTGCCCCCACACCTCCAGCATGAACTGAGATTCCCATTGTTGTGAACAAAAGAGCTGTTACCAGGTATTCCTCGCTGATTGTCCCTTTGACTGCTCTTGAGCACCCTGTTAGTGGGTGTCAATGGCCCCATCCCAGAACGCATTGTCCACTGGGATGGCGTAAATGTCCATTCAACCTGCCATTGTCTGTGTTGAAAACCTGTTCTGGGGTATATTGCTGCCTGAGGTGTGTTGAACTGCCCTTGCCTGCCTGCTGGGCTCTGAGTCGTGTTTATGATATTGACCCCCTGATTCATTGCCACGTTGGAGTCAGGGTTGCACGTGTATATTATCTTGGTTTCCTCCTCCCCCGCCATAAAAGTCTGAGCCAGCAACGCCGCCGCTTCCAAGGTCAAGTCCTTGGTCTCGATTAACTTTCTGAAAATCCCGGCATGACCGATGCCCTCAATAAAGAAATCCCTTCGCATCTCCCCCTTGCAGGCGTCTGTGAACTTACAGAGGCTGGCCAAGCGCCGGAGGTCGACAACGAAGTTCGGTATGCTCTTTCCTTCCCGACGTCGGTGTGTAAAGAATCTGTGTTGGGCCATGTGTACGCTGCTCGCCGGTTTGAGGTGCTCACTGATTAGCTTGCTGAGCTCTTCAAAGGTTTTGTCCGTCGGCTTCTCGGGTGCTAGCAGTTCGTTCATGAGCGTGCAAGTCTTAGATCCACAGCTGGTCAGTAGATGAGCCCTTTGCTTGTCGGCTGCTGCATCTCCCAGCCAGTCCTTCGTGACAAAGTTGTGCTGAAGCCTCTCAATGAAATCGTCCCAGTCCTCACCAATACAGTACCGTTCCTCTGTGCGACCGGCAGCCATTCTCGTGGGTCGTTGATTTCCGTTTCTCATCGCCACTGTAAAGTCCTTACACAATACCACAAATCCACACGAGGCACATTCTATGGACAAGGTCACTGTGACCTGCACCTTTATTCACAGGACCAAGAAGTGATGACCCTGCGTGGGACCTCCCTTTATATACCTGGATGACCAGGTGAGGAGTGTCTCCCACAAGTTCACCCCCTGTGGTCAATGTGTGCATTTCTCAAGTACATACAGTATTGCAGTGTTGTTACATGAAGGTTACATACATGACAGTGCTAGTTTATTTTCATAGTCTATCTTCCCTTTCTTAATCATTTTGTTAATCGTTCTTTGCTGGCTTTTAAAAGATTCCCAGTCTTCTGTCCTGCCACTAGTTTTGGCCACTTTGTATGCCCTTGTTTTTAAATTGGATACCGTCCTTAATATCCTTAGTTAGCCAAGGATGGCTATCTTTTCTTTTACACCCTTTCCTCTTCACTGGAATATATTTTTCTTGAGAGTTGTGAAATATCTCCTTAAATATACACCACTGTTCATCAACTGTCCTACACTTTAATCTATTTTCCCAGTCCACTTTAACTAACTCTGCCCTCACACCTTCATAGTCTCCTTTATTTAAGCTTAGTACGCTGGTTAGAGATCCAACTTTCTCACCCTCCATCTGGATTTGAAATTCAACCATGCTGTGATCACTCATTCCGAGGGGATCCTTTACTCGGAGATTGTTTATTAATCCTGTCTCATTACACAGGACCAGATCTAAGATAGCTTGCCCCCTGGTTGGTTCCGTTACATACTGCTCAAGGAACCCATCCCTTATGTACTCTATGAACTCCTCCTCAAGGCTACCCTGACTAATTTGATTTGTCCAATCAATATGGAGGTTAAAAATCACCCATGATTATTGCTGTTCTCTTTTTACAAGCCCCCACTATTTCCTGGTTTATGCTCCGACCAACAGAGTTGCTACGGTTAGGGGGGCTATAGACTATGCCCAAAAGTGACTTTTTCCCCTTATTGTTCCTTATCTCCACCCAAACTGTTTCAACACTTTATCATTTGAGCCAATATAATTTCTTACTATTGCAGTGATACCATCCATTATCAATAGAGCTACTCCAACTCCTTTTCCTTTCTGTCTGTCCTTCTGGATTGTCAAGCACCCCTGAATATTTAATTCCCAGTCCTGGTCACCTTGCAACCAAGTCTCTGTAATGACTATCAAATAATACCCATTTGTGCCGTCAACTCATCTATTTTGTTGCAAATGCTATATGCATTTAGACAAGGTGCCTTTAAGTTTGTTTTTTTACCCTTTTTTCCTGCTTGTTTCCTCTCTCCTTCCAACTCACTTTCTTTATTTTTGCTTTCTAATTCCAGCTTTATTCCCCTCCCTACTGAATCTATTTTTAGGCTCTCATCCCCCTGCCAAGCTAGTTTAAACCCTCCCCAACAGCACTAGCAAACCCCCCGGCAAGGATATTGGTCCCGGCTCTATTGAGGTGCAACCCGTCCAGCTTGTACAGGTCCCACCTCCCTCAGAAGCGGTCCCAATGCCTCAGGAAACTAAAGTCCTCCCGCCTGCACCATCCCTCCAGCCATGTATTCATCTGCTCTATCCTTCTATTTCTGTACTCACTAGCTCGTGGCACTGGGAGTAATCTGGAGATTACTACCTTTGAGGTCCTGCTTTTTAATCTCTCTCCTAGCTCCCTAAACTCTGCCTGCAGGAACTCATCCCTCTTCCTACCTATGTCATTGGTACCGATGTGGACCACGACCTCTGGCTGTTCACCCCCTCCCCCCTAGAATGCCCTGCAGCTGTTCAGTGACATTCTGGACCCTGGCACCAGGGAGGTAACATCCCATCCTGGAGTCACGTCTGCGGCTGCAGAAACGCCAGTTTGCTCCCCTGACTAATGAATCCCCTACCACTATAGCTCTTCCATTCTTTTTCCTCCCCGCCCCTCCCCCCTCCACCATGCAGCTGAGCCACCCATGGTGCCGTGGACTTGGCTCTGGCTGCACTCCCCAGAGCCACCATCGCCCCCCCCACCGGCACTCCCCGGTTGGAGAGTGAGGTGGACTCAGGGGACTCCTGCACTACCTGCCCAATCCTCCTCTTCTGTCCAGGGGTCACCCAATCCCTATCTGCCTGCACACTCTTAAGCTGTGGGGTGACCGCCTCTAGAAACTTGCTATCCACGTTGCTCATAGTCTCGCGGATGCACCGCAGTGACCCCAGTTGCCACTCAAGTTCCAAAACACGGAGCTCGAGTTGGTGCAGCTGGAGACACCTCCTGCACACATGGCCGCCCCAGCTGCGCGAAGCATCCGGGACTTCCCACATGCCACAGGATGTGCCATCTCTCTAGTTACACTCGCAACTATCAAGTAGAACTAAACTCTAAACCTTAGCACAACACAACCACCCGCTACTCAGGAAACAGCCAATTTAATTAACTGTCTCTCCTTAGTATGCAGGTGCAGCAAGTGATCAGGAAGGCCAATGGAATCTTGGTCTTTATTGCAAAGGGGATGGAATATAAATGTAGGGATGTCTTGCTACAGCTACGTAAGGTATTGGTGAGGCCAATACTGCGTGCTGTTTTGGTTTCCATATTTACGAAAGGATATACTTGCTTTGGAGGCAGTTCAGAGAAGGTTCACGTGGTTGATTCCGGGGATGAAGGGGTTGACTTATGAGGAAAGGTTGAGTAGGTTGGACCTCACTCATTGGAATTCAGAAGAATGAGAGGTGATCTTATCGAAATGTATCAGATTATGAGGGGGCTTGACAAGATGGATGCAGAGAGGATGTTTCCACTGATGGGAGAGACTAGAACCAGAGGGCATGATCTTAGAATAAGGGGCCGCCTATTTAAAACAGAGATGAGGAGAAAATTCTTCTCTGAGGGTTGTAAATCTGTGGAATTCACTGGGACATTGAATAAATTTAAGACAGAAATGGACAATTTCTTAAATGATAAGGGGATAAGGGGTTATGGGGAGCGGGCGGGGAAGTGGAGCTGAGTCCATGATCAGATCAGCCATGATCTTATTGAATGGTGGAGCAGGCTCGAGGAGCCTTATGGCCTACTCCTGTTCCTATTTCTTATGTTCTTATGTTCTTAGCTGCTCAGTGGTACAAATGGGCCCGAGGGTCCATGCCGGAACCCTATAAAATGGCAGCATTCTTCTTTCTTTTCAACTCCCTTATAAAGAGGGCAAATGGGGCAGGTTTTCAAATACCTTTCTAGCTTGTCAAACGCTGGGGTCGTGGGGGGAAGGGACCTATTTTGTCCCTCCATTCACCACATTGAAAAAGAAATTAGGTTCCATACGAACCACCATACTTATATTTCCATAGAGAAAGGAACATCAACTTATATTTATACAGCACCTTTAACGTAATAAAACATTCCAAGGCACTTCACAGGAGTGTTATATTAAAAAAAAAATTGACATCAAGCCATAGAAGGAGATGTTAGGGCAGATGACCAAAACCTTGGTCAAAGAGATAGGTTTTAAGGAGCGTCATAAAACAGGAAAGAGAAGTGGAGAGGTGAAAATATTTGGGGAGGGAATTCTGAAGTGTAGTACCTTGGCACTTGAAGGGACAACTGTCAATGGTGGAGTGTTTAAAATTGGGGATGTTCAAAAGGCCAGAATAGGAGGAGCGCAGAGGGGTGCGGCCATGGAGGGATTTGAAAACAAAGATGAGAATTTTAAAATCGAGGCATTGCTTAACTGGGAGCCAATGTAGGTCAGTGAGCACAGGGGAGATGGACGAGCAGAACTTGTGCGAGTTAGGTCATGGGCCGCAGAGCTTTGGATGACCTCAAGTTTATGGAGGGTAGAACTAGGGAGGCCGGCCAAGAGAATTTGAAGGAGGAACTGCACTGAATATGGCTAGCAAACCACCCATATGAAACAATTATGAAAAAGACAAAAAAAAAAGCATTTACTTCTAAATACAACTGGCATGGATGAGCATTTGAAAATAATTTTCATTAACATTTACTGCAATTATTCCAGTTGTCTTTCAATATTGTTGGCAGCTGTGGCATTTTCACTTTACTTAACTTAGCAATGAATAGAGCAAGTGCCATGATAAATGTCTGACTTGCTAGAATACAATGTTCTTTAAGAGAAATACAGCAAATAAACTAAGATTCATCATATGTTAAAATCAACAATAGTAACTGTACAGCACATATACTGAGACTCAAAGGGGGAGAAAGTTGGGAGTGCCCTGTTTGGGACGCTAACTTTTAAATGTTGAAAAAATTAGCGCCAGGAAGAAAGTGGGGTGCTAAATCAAGTGCTCCATTTCCTTCGTGGAATGCAACAGGAGGCAAGCGAGGTGGTAGGCGTACAGCGCTGCACAATGGGCCGTGCAGCACTGCCACATTCGGAGGCTCCTTCCGTCCCTTAAAGAGAAGTCCCATCGCTGCAGGCTCTGCAATGGAAAGATTTACCTGGTCCCGGACGGCAGCCACAATCTGGCCCGATCAGACCGATGCACTGCAACAAAGTGCCGGGCTGATCGATTGCGGCCGAAGAGAAAGCAAAAGAAATGATAAACAGCATTTTGGAAACTTCTTTTACCTACCGTGGCCACCTCGCCTTTAAGTTTTGCCCCTAAAGCGCCTGGCATCCCGACCAACGCCTCCCGTAGCGGTATTGTCGCCCGGTGATGTTGCAGGGGATGGAATTGAAGTTCGGGTCCAAGGCATGACTGGGGCGTGGCGATGACATCACAATCTCCGGGCAAAGGAGATCGGGATGCAACGTCCTCATCGTCATCATCATAGGCAGTCCCTCGAAATTGAGGAAGACTTGCTTCCATTCTAAAAGTGAGTTCTTAGATGACTGACCAGTCCAATATGGGAATTACAGTCTCTGTCACAGGTGCCTGCGCTTGCTTTCTGCATGTTCTCGGAGACGGGATTCGAGGTGCTCAGCGCCCTCCCGGATGCTCTTCCTCCACTTAGAGTGGTCTTTGACCAGGGACTCCCAGGTGTTGGTCGGGATGTTGTACTTTATCAAGGAGGCTTTGAGGGTGTCCTTGAAACGTTTCCTCCGCCCACCTGGGGCTCGCTTGCCATGTAGGTGTTACGATTAGAGCGCTTGCTTTGGGAGTCTTGTGTCAAGTATGCGAACAATGTGGCCCGCCCAACGGAGCTGGTCGAGTGTGGTCAGTGCTTCGATCCTGGGGATGTTGGCCTGATCGAGGACACTAACGTTGGTGCGTCTGTCCTCCCAGGGGATTTGCAGGATCTTGCAGAGACATCGTTGGTGGTATTTCTCCAGCAATTTGAGGTGTCTACTGTATATGGTCCACGTCTCTGAGCCATACAGGAGGGCGGGTATCACTACAGCCCTGTAGACCATAAGCTCGGTGGCAGATTTGCGGGCCTGACCCTGGAACACTCTCTTCCTCAGGCTGCTGAAGGCTGCGCTGGTGCACTGGAGGCGGTGTTGAACCTCGTCGTCGATGTCTGCCCTTGCTGATAATAGGCTCCCGAGGTATGGAAAGTGATCCACGTTGTTCAGGGCGGTGCCATGGATCTTGATGATTGGGGGGCAGTGCTGTGTGATGGGGTCAGGTTGGTGGAGGACCTTTGTCTTACAGATGTTTAGTTTAAGGCCGAAGCTTTCGTACGCCTCAGTGAAGATGGTGACTATGTCTTAGAGTTCAGTCTCTGAATATGCGCAGACGCAAGCGTTGTCCGCATACTGTAGTGCGACGACAGAGGTTGGGACGGTCTTGGATCTGGCCTGGAGATGACGTAGGTTGAACAGGTTGACACCGGTTCTGTAGTTTAGTTCCACTTCAGCGGGGAGCTTATTGAGTGTGAGGTGGAGCATTGCAGCAAGGAAAATTGAGAAGAGGGTTGGCGCGATGATGTAGCCCTTCTTGACCCCGGTCCGGACATGGATTGGGTCTGTGATGGATCTGTTGGTCAGGATCATGGCTTGCATGTCGTCGTGGAGCAGGCAGAGGATGGCGACAAACTTGTGGGGGCATCCAAAACGCAGAATGCTCCATAGTCCCTCGCGGTTAACAGTGTCAAAGGCCTTTGTAAGGTCAAAGAACATAAGAACATAACATAAGAAATAGGAGCAGGAGTACGCCATTTGGCCCCTCGAGCCTGCTCCGCCATTCAATAAGATCATGGCTGATCTGATCATGGACTTAGCTCCACTTCCCTGCCCGCTCCCCAAAGAAGGCCATGTACAAGGGTTGGTGCTGTTCCCTGCATTTCTCTTGCAGTTGTCGCACCGTAAAGATCATGTCCATTGTACCCCGTAGTGGACGAAATCCGCACTGTGACTCCAGGAGGAGCTCCTCAGCCATAGGGAGAAGACGGTTGAGGAAGATTCTAGCGATGACTTTCCCAGTGGCTGATAACAGGGAAATTCCTCTATATTTGTCGCAGTTGGACTTGTCCCCCTTTTTTAAAGATGGTCACGATTACTGCATTTCTCAGATCTCCCGGCACCCTCTCCTCCTTTCAGATGAGAGCGATGAGGTCATGCACTCGTGCCAATAGTGCCTCTCCGCTATACTTTAGTGCCTCAGCAGGGATTCCATTCGCACCCGATGCCTTGTTATTCTTGAGCTGGCGGAAGGCCTTTTCTACCTCGTGCAGGGCTGGCGTTGTGCTGAGATGGTGGCAGGTAGCATGCTTTGGGATGGAGTCGAGGACACTCGAGTCAAAGGCAGAGTCTCGGTTGAGGAGATCTTCGAAGTGCTCCTTCTAGCGGGTCCTGAATGACTCGGTGTCCTTGATGAGTGTCTCTCTGTTCTTGGCCAGCAATGGGGTGGGGCCCTGGGCAATAGATGGCCTTGACTGCAGTGAAGAATCCTCTCACATCATGGCTGTCGGCCAGCTGCTGAATCTCCTGTGCTTTCTCCACCATCTATTCTTTAGGTTGCCGTTTTTTTGTTGGACCTCGGCCTTAAGCCGTCTGTAAAGCTGCTTTGCTGCTCCTGAGTTGGGTTGTTGTTTTAGGTTCAGAAATGCCCTGCGCTTGCGACTTATTAGCTCTTGGATCTCCTGGTCATTCTCATCAAACCAGTCCTGGTATTTCCTGGTTGAATGACCGAGCATCTCTTCACAGGCACTGGTTATGGTGGCCTGGAGGGCAGACCAAGCGCTGTGGGCCTTCTGTGCCTCGGGGTCATCAAGGGTCACCAGGTTGTCAGTGAGGCACTGGCTATATAGGGCTCTCTTAGGTCCATCTTTGAGTACCCCGGCGTTGATGTTGCAGGGGTCGGAATCGGGTCCAGGGCGCTATTAGGGCGCAGCGATGACATCACGATCTCCGGGCAAAGGAGATCGGGGTGCAACGTCCTACTGCCGCCGCAAACCTCCCGCTGAATTTAGCGGAAGTCAATCATCCCAGTCAGTAAGTGGTAGTGCCCTGTTATCACCCCCAGAGATGATAACGGGAGGCACTAAGGCGTCCAATTTCTAGGCCAAAGCCTCTTCAAAGTCAGTAACTTTAAATGGATAATAAGGGCAAAGCATTTTCCTAAACAAGGATACAGGGACTTACGTTTCTAGCATTATTATTAGACATTTCTCCCACCGCATTGCACATAGGGAATCAAGACAAAGTGGAACCTTTAGGGAAAAAAGGGTCATAGAAGGTGGCATAATTGGATCAGACTGAAGGATGATGACAGTGGAGACCAGAAGAGGCTTTGTTAGACTACAGCATTTTCGTCTAATGTTTCTGCTAATAACTGCTTACTTGACCATTTTTAATGACCCAGAATGCTTTGAGCAAAAATGAACATTTGAGAGATCCCATGGCTGTGAAGAGACATTCTCACAGGCAGTAAGAGATGTCCTTGAATTGTCTACGATCTGTGAAGAAAGCTATGCGATAAGAAATGACAAGATTTGTATTTATGGGAAGAATTTGTTTAAGAACATTTCCTTTGTTTTAAAACTGTACGATTACGTACACGCCTTTGGCTCACATCAAGAAAAACTGTATAATTATTGGGACATGGGAGGTGGTCGGTTACTGCTGCAGTCTCAGAGAAGCAGTAACTTGATCAGTTACTGAAGAGTTATTTTCCGATCGCTGATCACGGCTAGAATTAACTCTGCATAAGTATCTTTGCTTTTTCATGAATCATTCCGGGGATAGGCAAGTGTAACCGTTATAAGGATTTAACGGGATAGTTTCGTGTGAGTTAATAATTAAGAAATTACTGTGCATTTGATGCTATCTGTATTGCTATCTGTATTGTGGGGCACAGGGGAGGCGTGAGTTCGGGGCCAGGGGTCCAGGGGCAGCACGGACCAGCCCACACTGTTATTTGTGTGCGCGCTAGGTCCGTGCAGCAGAGCAGGTCTCCAGTCATCTTGGGTAATCCTTGTCACTGGACCAAGACCTAGCTTTGTCAAGCCCGTGAGGTGGCTGGTGTGCAATGGTCACCACACGATAAAAAAACCCACGCACAGGCATCTTCCACCCAACAGGATGTAGTCCAAGATTGGAACTTTAGATCCTTCATTGGAACACCTGTGAACTTATCCTTTTTTGTGTGGGAGCAAGTCATCCTCGTTTCGAGGGACCGCCTATGATGATGATGATTGCTTGTATTTCTTTTGATTATACAGGTTGACTGTCCGAAATCCGGAGTTCCAAAATTCGGAATGTTCCGGAATCCGGAGACTGCGCCGATCCGTGGTGGGGTCATCTGGAAACCGGAAAATGTTCCAAAATCTGGACTCCCCCCGCATTGGTGGCCCAACTTCGCCCGCCCCGGCCCTTGGCGGCCTGACCTCGCCCCAGCCCTCGCTGGCCCGACCTCGCCCCGGCCCGACCTCACCCCGGCCCTCGGTGGCCCGACCTTGCCCCAGCCCGACCTCACCCCGGCCCTCGGTGGCCCGACCTCGCCCCGGCCCTCGGCGGCCTGACCTCGCCCCGGCCCTCGGTAACCTGACCTCGCTCCGGCCCGACCTCACCCCAGCCCTCGCTGGCCCGATCTCGCCCCGGCCCGACCTCACCCCAGCCCTCGCTGGCCCGATCTCGCCCCGGCCCGACCTCACCCCAGCCCTCGCTGGCCCGACCTCACCCCAGCCCTCGCTGGCCCGATCTCGCCCCAGCCCGACCTCACCCCAGCCCTCGCTGGCCCGACATCGCCCCAGCCCGACCTCACCCCAGCCCTCGCTGGCCCGATCTTGCCCCAGCCCGACCTCACCCCAGCCCTCGCTGGCCCGACATCGCCCCAGCCCGACCTCACCCCAGCCCTCGCTAGCCCGACATCGCCCCAGCCCGACCTCACCCCAGCCCTCGCTGGCCCGATCTTGCCCCAGCCCGACCTCACCCCAGCCCTCGCTGACCCGATCTTGCCCCAGCCCGACCTCACCCCAGCCCTCGCTGGCCCGATCTTGCCCCAGCCCGACCTCACCCCAGCCCTCGCTAGCCCGACATCGCCCCAGCCCGACCTCACCCCAGCCCTCGCTGGCCCGATCTTGCCCCAGCCCGACCTCACCCCAGCCCTCGCTGACCCGATCTTGCCCCAGCCCGACCTCACCCCAGCCCTCGCTGGCCCGATCTTGCCCCAGCCCGACCTCACCCCAGCCCTCGCTGGCCCGATCTTGCCCCAGCCCGACCTCACCCCAGCCCTCGCTGGCCCGACATCGCCCCAGCCCGACCTCACCCCAGCCCTCGCTGGCCCGACAACGCCCCAGCCCGACCTCACCCCAGCCCTCGCTGGCCCGACAACGCCCCAGCCCGACCTCACCCCAGCCCTCGCTGGCCCGACATCGCCCCAGCCCGACCTCACCCCAGCCCTCGCTGGCCCGACATCGCCCCAGCCCGACCTCACCCCAGCCCTCGCTGGCCCGACATCGCCCCAGCCCGACCTCACCCCAGCCCTCGCTGGCCCGACATCGCCCCAGCCCGACCTCACCCCAGCCCTCGCTGGCCCGACATCGCCCCAGCCCGACCTCACCCCAGCCCTCGCTGGCCCGATCTCGCCCCAGCCCGACCTCACCCCAGCCCTCGCTGGCCCGACCTCACCCCAGCCCTCGCTGGCCCGACATCACCCCGGCCCTCGGTAACCTGACCTCGCTCCGGCCCGACCTCACCCCAGCCCTCGCTGGCCCGACATCGCCCCAGCCCGACCTCACCCCAGCCCTCGTTGGCCCGATCTCGCCCCGGCCCGACCTCGTTCCGACCCTCGGTGGCCCGTCCTCCAACCCAACTTCGCGATGACTTTGCCCACCCCGACCTCACCCCGACCCTCGGCAACCCGACCTCAACCTGGCCCTTGCTCCGGCCCTCGGCGGCCTGACATTGCCCTGGCCCTCGGCGGCCCGACCTCAGGCCCGACTTCGCCGCGACTTCGCCCGCCCCGGCCCTCGGCGGCCTGACCACACCTCGGCCCTGGTTCCCCCACCCTTCTCCTCCCAGCCCCAGCTCCCCCCCCCAGCCCGAGCTTCCCGCCTTCTCCCCGCTCTCCCCCTTACCTCGGCTGCCAGACCCCACCTACCTCAACCCAGGCAAAGACGTTCCAAAATCCGGAAACACCCGGAATCTGGAACGGTCTCGGTCCCGAGATTTCTGGATTTCAGAAGCTCAACCTGTACTAAGTAAAAGATTGAACCCATGGTTTGGGGTGATTTAAGAAACATCCTGTGTCTGCATTGTTTTGTCTCACAAGTTCTAACTCTGAAAGTGTAGAGATAAGCTTTGATTCTGTCCTAATTAAGACAAGTTTTACATTGGTCAAGTTGTAAATAAGACTTGATCCTGAATGACTTGTATATTGGTCAACTCGTAAATAAGTCTTGACCTCGAATGACCTTTACCTAAGTCAAGTCATAAATAAGTCTTGACCTGTCTTAATTAAGGAGTGAAAGTCTTACAGCTATAGGGAGAAGCAAGAGTAATGTTAGGAAGAGAGAGCAGGATTTGAGGCTGGGTGATATGTCCTTACTATACAGTATAAATGCACACGAGGCCCATACTTGTGACCAGTTATCTTTATTACCAAGACCTCAGGTGATGAAGTTGGGTGGAGCTTCCCCTTTTATACCTGAAAGTCCAGGTTAGAAGTGTATCCCACAAGTTCATCCCTTGTGGTCAATGTTCTCAAGGTGTACAACTTAGGTCAGCTTATACATGGGTTACAATGATAGTTGAATACATGACATCACCTCCTCCACAAAGCCTTATTGGGATCACAGGTTAAGTCTCTCTGGTGGTTTACGCTCCCTTGTAGAGCGCCTGAGTTGGGGCTCTGGTTGTTGGGCGCTGGCCTGAGTGTCTGCTGTTTGCAGTGCCTCAGGCCTGTCCGGGCTGCCCACAGTGACTGGGCTCTCCTCCACTTGGTTCCGGTGTTCGGTCACCTGTGGTGGAGTAAACTCTACGTCGTGTTCTTCCTCTGCTTCTTCTTTGGGGTTGCTGAACCACCTTTTAGTTTGATCCACGTGTTTGCGGCAGATTTGTCCATTGGTAAGTTTAACTACCAAAGCCCTATTCCCTTCTTTGGCAATCACAGTGCCTGCAAGCCATTTGGGCCCTGCAGCGTAATTAAGGACAAAGACAGGGTCATTGACATCAATACATTGCGCCCTCGCATTCCTGTCATGGTAGTCACATTGTGACTGACGTCTGCTCTCAACAATTTCTTTCATAGTAGGGTGCATAAGGGATAACCTGGTTTTGAGCGTCTTTTTCATAAGCAGCTCTGCGGGTGGAACCCCTGTGAGCGAGTGTGGTCGGGATCTATTGCCCAACAGGAGGCGTGATAAGTGGCTTTGTAGGGAACCCCCTTGGATTCTGAGCATCCCCTGTTTGATTATCTGCACTGCTCGTTCCGCCTGGCCGTTAGAGGCCGGCTTGAACGGTGCCATTCTGACATGGTTGATTCCATTGCCTGCCATGAAGTCCTGGAATTCAGTGCTTGTGAAGCACGGGCCATTGTCGCTGACCAAGACGTCCGGTAGACCATGGGCGGCGAACACTGCCCGTAGACTTTCTACCATGGCAGAGGATGTGCTTGAAGTTAAAGTGGCATACTCAATCCATTTGGAGTAGGCGTCAACTACAACCAAAAACATTTTTCCCATGAAAGGACCTGCGTAGTCCACATGGATGCGTGACCATGGCTTGGCGGGCCAAGACCAGGGGCTAATGGGGGCTTCCCTGGGTGCATTGCCCAGCTGAGCACACGTGTTGCACCTGCGAACACAAAGTTCCAGATCTGCATCTATCCTTGGCCACCAAACGTGTGACCTGGCAATTGCCTTCATCATGACAATGCCCGGGTGCTCATTGTGAAGTTCTCTGATAAACACCTCTCTGCCCATCTGGGGCATGACTACTCGGTTTCCCCACAGTAGGCAATCCGCCTGAATCGAGAGGTCATGCTTGCGCCTATGAAACGGTTTAAATTCCTCAGGGCATGCCCCGTGCGTGGCTGCCCAGTCCCCATTCAGAACTAATTTCTTAACTAAAGATAGTAGCGGGTCTTTATTTGTCCAGACTTTAATCTGATGGGCTGTCACAGGTGAGCCTTCGCTTTCAAAAGCTTCAACAGCCATGACCATCTCAACATCATGCTCAGTTGCCCCTTCAGTGGTGGCTAGTGGGAGCCTGCTGAGTGCATCGGCGCAGTTTTCAGTGCCTGGTCTGTGCCGAATTGTGTGGTCATAGGCGGCTAATGTGCCTGCCCACCTCTGTATGCGGGCCGATGCATTCACATTTATGGCCTTGTTACCGTCCAAAAGGGACATTAGTGGTTTGGAATCTGTCTCCAGCTCAAATTTCCTGCCAAGCAAGAACTGGTGCATTTTTTTTACTGCATATACACACGCTAGCGCTTCCTTTTCTACCATCCCGTAGCCCCTTTCTGCCTGGGACAGACTTCTGGAGGCATAAGCTACCAGCTGTAACTGACCATTGGCATTCACATGCTGCAACACACACCCGACCCCATAGGACGACGCATCGCACGTTAAAACAAGTTTCTTACACGGGTCACACAACATTAACAGTTTGTTGGAGCATAACAAATTGCGTGCTCTATCAAAAGCCTTTTCCTGGCTGTCCTCCCAAACCCAATCGCGACCTTTGCGTAGGAGCACGTGTAGCAGCTCTAACAGCATGCTCAATTTGGGAACAAAGTTACCAAAATAGTTCAGGAGCTCCAGGAACGAACGCAGCTCCGCTGTATTATGGGGTCTGGGTACTCTCTGGATCGCTTCCGTTTTGGACGCAGTCGGCCTGATCCCGTCTGCTGCTACCCTCCTCCCCAGGAATTCTACCTCTGGAGCTAAAAAGACGCACTTCGCCTTTTTCAGTCGCAGCCCTACCCGGTCCAGTCTGCGTAGCACCTCCTCCAGGTTGTGGAGGTGTTCTTCAGTATCGCGACCCGTGATGAGGATGTCATCTTGAAAAACCACCGTCCTTGGAATCGACTTCAGGAGACTTTCCATATTTCGTTGAAAGTTCTCGGCGGCCAAACGAATCCCGAACGGACATCTGTTATACTCAAACAACCCCTTGTGTGTCGTGATGGTGGTCAGCTTCTTCGACTCACTCGTCAGTTCCTGGGTCATGTAAGCAGAGGTCAGGTCCAATTTTGAAAAAAGTTTGCCACTGGATAGCGTCGCAGAGGGCCTCCGCTCTCGGTAGCGGATACTGGTCTTGGAGTGACACCCGATTGATGGATGCCTTGTAATCACCACATATCCTGACCGACCCATCCGCCTTGAGCACCAGCACAATCGGGCTCGCCCAGTCACTGAATTCGACTGGCGAGATGATGCCTTCCCTCAGCAGGCGGTCCAATTTGCATTCTATCTTCTCCCGCATCACGTACGGCACCACTCAGCCCTTGTGGTGTACTGGTCTGGCGTCCGGATTTATGTGAATCACTACCTTGGTTCCCATGAAAGTGCCGATGCCGGGTTGAAATAATTAGTCAAATTTGTCCAGGACCTGTGAGCATGATACTCGCTCCACAGAAGAAATTGCATTGACATCGCCCCATTTCCAGTTCATGACAGCAAGCCAACTCCTCCCCAATAGTGCGGGACCATCCCCCGTGACAATCCAGAGTGGCAACCTGTTCTCTGAGTCTTTGTGGGTCACGACTACCATGGCGCTGTCTAGCACCGGAATGATCTCCTTTGTATATGTCCGTAGCTGTGCGTCAATCGGCAATCATTTTGGCCTCCTGGCCTTGGACACCCACAACCTTTCGAACTGTCTGATATTCATCAGGGACTGGTTGGCCCTCGTGTCAAGCTCCATTAATACTGGGATGCCATTGAGGAACACTTTCATCATTATTGGTGGCGTCCTGGTAAATGAACTGTATATGTGCTCCACATGAATTCGCTGAATTTCAGCTTCCAGCCATTTCCCCCAGTATTCATTTGGCCTCGTAGGACTTACATCGGGCCCGTCCTCCTCGTACATCAACCTAGCTGCAGGCTTCCTGCACATACGCGCCAAGTGACCGCTGATGTTGCAGTTTCTGCAGGCATATTGCTGATACCTGCAAGCTCTGGCTGGATGTTTGCCTCCACACCTCCAGCATGAGCTGGAGGCCCCGTTATTGGAAACAAAAGGGCCATTACGAGTCGATCGTCTCTGACTGTCTCTGTAACTGTCCTTAAGCACACCATTAACAGGTGTTGATGGCCCCATTACTGGCCGCATTGTCCATTGCGATGGCATGAATCGCCGTTCAGCTGGCCATTGTCTCTGTTGAATTCCGCCTTTGGGTTTGACTACGTGCTGGGGCATGTCCGATTGCCCTTGTCTGCCTAGAGAACTGTGTGCCGCGTTAACAATGTTGACACCCTGGTCGTTTGCCGCATTTGAGCCAAGATTTTTGTCATACATCATTCTGGTCTCTTCCTCCCTTGAGATAAATGTCTGGGCTATCAGAGCCGCCGCTTCCAAGGTCAAGTCTTTGGTCTCAATCAGTTTCCTGAAAACCCCAGCGTGCCCAATGCCCTCAATAAAAAAGTCTCACAGCATCTCCGCTCTGCATGCATCTGGGAACTTACGTAGGCTCGCCGGTCGCCGGAGATCTGCCACGAAGTCAGGAACGCTTTGCCCTTCTCGCCGCCGGTGCGTGTAAAACCGGCATGTGCATGCTGCTCGCTGGTTTAAAGTGTTCCCCGATCAACTTACTGAGCTCTTCGAACGTCTTGTCCGCCGGCTTCTCTGGCGCTAGAAGGTCCTTCATCAGGGAATACATTCTGGATCCACAAACCGTCAGGAGATGAGCCCTGCGTTTGTCAGCCGAATCCTGTCCCAACCATTCCTTAGTGATAAAACTTTGCTGTAGTCTCTCAATAAAGTCGTCCCAATCATCACCAACACAGTATCTGTCTTCTGTGCTGCTAGTGGCCATGCTCGCGTGGTTTAAATCCCAGTTTCTCGTCGCCAATGATACTATACAGTATAAATGTACACGAGGCTCATACTTGAGAGAAGGTCACTCTGTGACCAGTTACCTTTATTACCAAGACCTCAAGTGATGAAGCTGGGTGGAGCTTCCCCTTTTATACCTGAAAGTCCAGGTTAGGAGTGTCTCCCACAAGTTCACCCCTTGTGGTCAATGTTCTCAAGGTGTACAACTTAGGTCAGCTTATACATGGGTTACAATGATAGTTGAATACATGACACTGGGGACATAAAAACAGGAAAGTAGAGTGCATTAAGAGGTTAGGGTGATGCAACAAGTTAAAGACCGGGAGGGAGGGAAAGAGAGAGCAAGGTTTGAGACGGGGCAAACAGAAGAGAATCTAAGACCTTGGGATAATTTCTGAGTGGGGCTTGAGCCCACAGGAAGTAGTTGTAATGCTGAAAATTTAAAATTCTCATCCTAGTGTTTAAGTATCTTCATGGTCTCACCTCTCCTTATTGCTGTAACCCCCTCCAGCCATACAATCATTTCCCCCAAATTCTAAGTCCCGCTGACTCTGGCCTCATGTGCACCCCCACGTCGCCCTTCGCCCCACCATTGGTATCCATTCCTTTTGTCACTTGGGCTCCATGATCTAAAATTCTCTCCCTAAACCCCTCTATCTTTCCACATCCCACTCCTCCTTTAAGAAGTCCATAAAACCACCTTTTCAACAAAGCTTTAGTTCGCCTTCCAAATGTCTCCTCTTTAGGCTTGGCATCCCTTTTGTTATTATTGTGAAGCAGCTTGGGACATTTTTGTACATTAAAGATGCTTTATATATATATACACATGCAAGTTGTTATAAATCACATGAGTTTCCCACAAAAAACAGATCAATGTTTTTGAATAAATCATGTGTTATTAAAAATAAATAGAAATAGTGTAGACATAAGCTGCAAAGATACTAATGCCCTTGGATACTGAAAGCTAACAGGGATGAGGCATTGGGTTAGAACACTGCTAAGAAGGCAGCCAAGCGGATTGCTGTGCCTCCATTAGGAGGAGAGTGAGCAGAGTGCAATTGCATTGTGCTAAGTTTACACAGGCAGTTTCCATTATACATGTGGATATAGAAATTTCTAATGATAAAAGTTAGTAGCAAATGCACACAGATGCACAATTTTTTATATATTGTTCCTCATTCTCCCACAAGGATTATCACGGCCCAAGTGCAGTCCTACAGGTCAAGTAGCAGTGGCGTAACTAGAGGATGTGGGCCCCAATACAAACATAGATTTTTAAAAATCACAGAACGGCAGGGAAAAGTGCAGCTGGCTAGGGAAGACCCCGCGCAGCCGCTGCTCCAGTGAGGGGGTCCAGGGGCCGAAGAGAGAGTTCGGGGTCTGGGGGAAGCCGGTGTGAGGGGGAGCCGGGACCGGTGTGAGGGAGGGTTTACGGGGTGGGAAGTTCCCGCGGGGTCCGGGAGCGGAGCTGAGCCGGGTGCGGACGGTGGGACAATGGCGTTCCAGGCTCTGGCTCTGTACGATTTCCAGAGCGAGAATGTGGGTGAGATCTCAGTGCAGGAGGACAAGGTGCTGACAATGTACTGCGAGCACGACATCAAGGGCTGGCTGGAGGGGGCCAACAGCCGCAGCCAGAGGGACCTCTTCCCGGCCTCATATGTGCAGATCCTGCGGGCTGGGAGCGGGGGCAACGCTGTGCCCGGTGTCGGTGCCGGTGCCACCGAGCCCTCCGCCTCCCGCTATGCCAACGTGCCGACCGCCGGCTACGACAGCCCGGCGCCACCTCAGCCCCCCAGCGGCTTCCCCCTGTCGGCCTGCCCCGCCGCCAGCACCTTCTGCCCCCCGCCTCTCACCCAAACAGGCGGCAGCGGCCTCAGGGGGCTGGTCCTGGCGAGGCTGCAGCACGGGAGCCGGTGGCCAGAATGTCGGGCGGTTGGTGTCCTCCTCCTCCTCGGCTGCCACCTCCTCTTTCAAGAGCACGGCCATGGTCAGCAGGAACCTCAACCGCTTCTCCACCTTCGTCAAGTTGGACGTCGAGGCGTTCATCATGGGCGAGGAGGCCAGCTTCGTCAAGGATGGCGACAAGATCCGCGTGGCGGCCAGCTCACACGGCCCTGAGTGGCAGGAGAACCCTTACCCATTCGCCTGCTCCATCGACGAGCCCATCAAGCAGACCAAGTTCAAAGGCATCAAGAGCTACATCTCGTACTGCCTGGTGTCCAGCCACACCCAGTGTCTGGTCAACCGGCATTACAAGCACTTCGACTGGCTGTACAGCCGGCTGGTGGAGAAGTTCCCCGTCATCTCGGTGCCCCACATTGTCGAGAAGCAAGCCACCGGTTGCTTCGAGGAGGACTTCAGCTCAAAGCGGAAGAAAGGGCTGAATCTGTGGATGAACCACATGACAAGCCACCCGGTGCTGGCCCGCTGTGACGCCTTCCAGCACTTCCTCACCTGCAACGACGAGAAGGCTTGGAAGCAGGGCAAGAGGAAAGCCGAGAAGGACGACATGGTGGGAGGCAACTTCTTCCTGACACTCAGCACCCCGCAGAGCCCCCTCGACCTGCAGGAGGTGGAGAGCAGGGTCGATGGGTTCAAAACTTTCACCAAGAGGATGGACGAGAGCGTTTTCCAGCTGAGCCACACCGCCGAGTTCGCGAGGAAGCAGGTGGTGGGCCCCCCTTCAGGCGAGGTCCCTATTGCCACTGCATTGGCTGCATTGGTGTAGTTACGCCACTGTCAAGTAGGCTTCAATTTATTTAAATCATATTGCAAAGTTGGCAATTCTTTTCAAGAATATTATTTTATTTGAGCATCACTGTTTGTCACATTATTGCTCGAGAACAAAATGACAAAAGTACCTCAGCTATGATATCATCATCATCACAGGCAGTCCCTCGGAATCGAGGAAGACTTGCTTCCACTCTTAACATAAGTTCTTAGGTGGCTGTACAGTCCAGCTGTACAGTACAGTAACACAATGGCTGAAAACAGATTGAAGAAGGCTGTCTATTTGATTAATCTTAGATTCTGTCACTAAATTACATTGATTAACAATGTACAAAATGGCCTTACAAGAACTTTTCCTAACAATTACAAGTATGTCTGATGAAGAGTAGCTCAGAATTAGATTGGTTTCGTAATCTGTAATCTTAATTTAAAAAAAATGTATTTCTTGAACATTTTTATATATTTGATTTATAATGGCATTGATTGCTCACTTTGAATATCGAAAATGTTCTGACGGTTGTGAACAAATGCCAACTCATCGTCTGACTTTCACATTAAACAAATACACAAAACCATGAAGATTGTAACTTTAAGTTTAGAATCATATATTTATCTAATGCTGTTTTATAAAACATACAATTAGAAACTCATGAGAATCATTTTGGTAATCGTTAAATGGATTTATTCTCAAATTCAATCAAAGAAAAGTTCAATTTAAGATTGAGCTCAATCTTTTGATTTCAAACAGAAATAATGTAAACTGCTAAAACTTTCACACCAAGTTGAACAAAAATATTAACATATGAATATGAAGGACCAAACACTATTAATTTATTGAGGACAGTATCAGATGTCCAGCATTTCCTTTTTCTACAAGTGACAATAAACTCACTGTATGCCTCGTTTCCATTTTTGGTCAATCTACACAGTTCAGGAAAGAGAAGGTTTGCTTTATTTTCTCAATGATTATACAAATCATCTCCATTCATGCAATTTTTATACTTAAATTAAGTCAATTAACAAAAACTAGATGGAAACTAGATGAAAGAAAGAGCAATATTTCTGCTGTTTGCAATTGTAAATGTAATAAGGAAACAAAAATTTTAAGCATGTGTCTAATGGACACATTTTCAAATTTACTAATGATAAACAATAATATTCCCCTATGTTTTATTTAAAAAAATACACAAACTCAAATTTGGATGTATAGCAACCATAAAAAGCTACAAGCCAGACAACGTACTTTCAGGAGGAAATGACGATCTTTACAAAGGATTTTGAATTTTGAAAATAAAAAGACTGAAACTATTTCAAAATGTATTGTTAGCCCTCATTCAGTAGTTTTGCTTCAATTCAATGTGCACAACAATTTTTTTTTTACCAAGGAAGTTAATTAAAATGGCGGCAAATTTAATCAAGGTGTGTCATGGCCTGGTAACCAGAATAAACATAGACTAATAAAGGAATGACAGTTTGAACTGTAGTATTTTGGGGAGGGGAGGGGGAACTCGGGGAGCATGTCAACAACAATATCACCTATTTAAGAATGAAACAACACAACTTTGTCTATATACACGTTTATGTTCCAATACTATTTTTACGAAACCAATTACTTTTACAATACAAATATCACTTAATGAATCCAAATTCATGTAATGAACTTCCAATGTTGATAAACAGGCATCATGGATAATCTCATACGACTTATTTTTAACTAATTATTGTTTGAAATACATTATCAATGAAACAGAACAAAAGCCAGCTTCAGATCCACACTTTTGATACAACTGACTTCTCCTGTAAATTGCTTTTTTTTTTGACCTAACCAATTGCTAGAATTCTCTAATTAGAACCACTGCTCATGTTGACTAAAAAAGCTTACTATCCCATTTGTGACATCAAAGTCATAGAATCATAGAATGGTTACAATGCAGAGGAGGCCATTCAGCCCATCGAACCCATGCCAGCTTTCTGCAAGAATACTTTAGCTAGCCCTTTCCCCGTAGCCCTGCAAATTTCTTTCCTTCAGGTATTTATCCAACTCCCTTTTGAAAGCCACGATTGAATCTGCCTCCACAACCCTCTCAGACAGTGCATTCCAGATTATAACCATTCGCTGCGTAAAAAGGTTTTTCCTCATGTCACCTTTGGTTCTTCTAAAAATCACCATAAATCTGTGTTCTCTGGTTCTTGACCCTTCCGCCAATGGGAACAGTTTCTCTCTAACTTCTCTGTCTAGACCCCTCATGATTTTGAAAACCTCTATCAGATCTCCTCTCAACCTTCTCTGCTCTAAAGAGAACAACCCCTCCAGTCGAACCACATAACTCAAGTCCCTCATCCCTGGAACCATTCTTGTAAATCTTTTCTGCACCCTCTCTAAGGTCTTCATATCCTTCCTGAAGTGCGATGCCCAGAATTGGACACAATACTCCAGTTGAGGCCGAACAAGTGTTTTATAAAGGATCGTCATAACTTCCTTGTTTTTGTATTGCAAGCAGAGATAGATGCAAGCATCTGCCTAGTGTCTCTATAACTGAAAACAGTTATTTCCTCATCAACTACTGATGAAATAAAATCTATAAAAGCCATGTAGGTCTACCAAAAGGAAGTAGTATATCTTCTAACACAATGTGTAGAAGGGCTTGTTAAGATTACAAAACATTTTCATCTCAGATCACACCATCACCATCGTAGCATCCTCAGCTTTCATTTTTTTTAAATTGCTAATAAAGGGTATATGATCATGTTTTCTCATCCCCAATTTCAAAATTTAGATCTCCTTCCTCATTTTCCCTTGCCCCTTCCCAAAAAGTATTTGAGATCTCACCAGCGCACACAGATAAGACTGTACATCACATTTTGGTGACTCTCTGAAGGGAGTCTGCTCCCAGCCTTTAGGAGGTGCAGAAAAGTACACTATATAGGCCCCAAGTTTCGTGCCACGGCGAAAACGGCGCACCTCCGAGCTGGGCGCCTGTTTTTTGCGGCGAAAACTGCACCTAAAAAAAAGTCCGCTATTCTGGAGCTCGATGTCTGCTTGGCGCGGCGCGCTCTTCGCAGCAGGGAGCGGAGCCTGAGAGTCGCGCCGATTTTCTAAGTAGCAGGGGGAGGGTACAATTTAAATTAGCCTTCGTGGTGCCTGCAACCCTGCGCATGCGCGTTGGAGCGTGCACGCACGCGCAGTCTCACACAAACATTGGCACTCGCCCATTTTTTTAAATACTGCAGAAAAAGTGAAGATTTGTTTCTTGGACCCTTGCAAAGGCTTGTAATTTAATTTTTTTTGATATTTCTGTGTGTGAGGGAGTGCTTTTAGCAGCACTGCTGAATAAATCACCTGCTGAAATCAGTGAGTTCAGCTTTTCACTGCTAAACTTGCAAAACCGGTGCTGCATTGGTGCATGCAAATTAAGGACTGTGTGTTTGGAGAAATAAGAGTGCCAATTCAACTTTGCAATAATACGTGGTGTTGACAATGCAGCACCCATTCTGCAAATTTAAATATAAAACTGTCGATGTGGCTGCCTCTCCCTGTCCAAATGGCCTCAGTCCCCCTCACAGCTCAAAGGCTGCTGCTGTATCTTCGGCTGCCGTTGAGCCACTGACGCCACCCCTAAAGCGTGGCCGAATGGCCTCAAGCACCATAAAGAGCTGCGTGTGTCAGGTGTTGATTCTTCGGCTGCCGGCCAGCCACTGACGCAGCTGATATCCTATGGCCGAATGGCCTCACGTCGGTCCGCTGCTGATTCTTCGGCTGCCGGCCAGCCACTGACGCCGCTGATATCTCATGGCCGAATGGCCTCGGGTCCGTCCGGTGTTGCTTCTTCGCAGCCAGCCACGAAGAGAATGAAGGCCTGCCTCAAGCACTGCAGCTCAGCTCGAAGCTTGCTGCCGCTGCCGTCGAGACACTGACGCCACACCCCTGCCTGTCTCCAACATGAAAGGCCTGCCTGAAGCACAGCAGCTCGAAGGCTGATGCTATTTCACACAGGTAGGAACATGGTTTATTTAATCTTTTCTTTGCTTATAAATTTTTATTCAGGTTGGATTTATTTGTATATTATTTGTATAAGTATAACTAAGGATTGATTGTAGAATTTAATGACTTCCCTTCCCCCCCCCTCCCCCCACACCTCGTTCCCTACGCCTAATTTGTAACCTACGCCTGATTTTCTAAAGTGTAGACAAGGTTTTTTCAAGCATACAAAAATCTTCACTTACTCCATTCTAAGTTAGTTTGGAGTAAGTTTTCACTCACGAAACTTTGAAATCAGGCGTAAGTGGCCGGACACGCCCCCTTTTGAAAAAAAATTTCGGTACCAAAGTGAAACTGTTCTAACTGACTAGAACTGGAGCAAACTAAATGTGGAGAATTCCGATTTCTAAGATACTCCATTCTACACCAGTTGCTCCTAAAAATCAGGAGCAAATCATGTGGAAACTTGGGGCCTTGGATTCAGCTTACAATTTTCTCTACTTACTGGCAAAAAGCACCTTTGTTCATTTGGTACCAGTCAAAAACAGCTGAAATAAAATCAGTAATTCACCATCACACATCAATTTGCCTCTGTGGCAAAGTGCATTGTTAAGAATTCGCTTTCTTGTAATTTTAATGGTTTACCCGAAAAAACTTCATGCAGCACTTTTAAAATGCCTTTGTGAAACTAGAACTTCACATTAGGATTTCCAACCTGCTGGGCACATGAAACTAGTACAATTCTATAAAATTATTATTTAAAACTGTTAGTCAAATCAACAAAAGCAAATTTAAAATAAAAACACGAGATAGAATTAAATGCTGCAATAAAAGTATTTCAATAAAAGATAAAGGGATTTTTCTAAATTTCAATTTTTGATTAAAATTTCAACGAAACCTGACAAAAGCAAATCAGAAGTACAAATATCAGTGCTTCTTGTAAAAGGGAAAGGGAGACATGAAATTTGTTTATGTGGAATTGCATATTACAAATGACTAATATTTTCAGTCACTATAAAATGCATCTCATAATTAGAGAAAAATTAGGAAAGACTTTAAAAACGCTCAATTCTTCCCTGCTGTCTCTTAATATGACTGTTTCTATTCATTGCTGTCTAACCTCTATTGAGTACACCCTGCTAAGACTGACAGTAAATTTTTCTTGAGTTTATGGTCACAATTGGACCTCATGGTCTTATAAAGGAAGCTATCACAGCTGTGTACACATTCATTAATTGCCAGTGAGTTTTGGGGGTGACTTCAGTATGAATAACAGTTGAGGTCACGTTATATATCTGTGCCTGCAGGCCTAGTATACTTATTGTCAAGCATGGGACTGTAAAAGCAACTGGTCATGAACTTGCGAGCATACTCTAAATGCAAAATGCCCCTCTTATGACTGGCAGGGGTGACCACCACACTGTTAAAATCAGAGTGGCACTTTTATCAGGTTCTCCCTTAAATCGATTGTGCATAAATATTGATAATAAACTTGATCCATAAGTTGACTAACATAAACAAAGAATACAGACAGCGCTAAAATATGTTTTTATACCAAGTACTAATGCAATTGCTGCCATTTGTTTCCAGGACAAAAACAGAACAAAATGTACATGTGCTATATAAGACAAATCTGAAAATAGAGGGAGATAATGTGTAATAATGAAGCACATTGTCATTGGAAGACACTAGTCATGCAGAAAGTTTCAAGAATTCTCGTACCACAGCACTGTAATTCCACTTGACAAACTCAACACACCTCAGGACATGGAGAACTGAACTGTGCTTCCAGGAGTTGGAGGTAGTGGTTACTGAAATGATTACTCAAATTGTGGACAATGATTTTCATACCCTGCTTGTACTCATATGCACCGATTTTATTCCTGTTCACTTTGGTCATTGCGCAGGTGAACTAGCTGAAGAAAAATTACTTTGAAACAAAAGTTGGAAATAGTTTCAACAAGATATCGATACATCTGCATGCCAGCATTCTGATCGTCTATTTTCTGTTTTAAGAAAATTATTAAGTCAGTCACATCCAACATTCAAGGTAATAAACACCAAAACTCATGCACAAAAATATGAGCTGGTTATTGTATGTCACAAAAAGGCAAGAGATGTTACCATGTTTTTACAGAGGGGGTCGAGAGAAGTGGTGGTGAGGCAGAGCTGGGTGTCATCAGTGTACATGTGGAAACTGACATGTTTTTGGATGATGTCGCCAAGGAACCAACATGTAGATGAGAAATAGGAGGGGGCCAAGGATAGATTCTTGGGGGACACCAGAGGTGACGATGTAGGAGAGGGAAGAGATTCTCTGGCTACGATTAGATACTAAGGCCTCAATTTTCCCCAGTATTTGCTCCGTTTGTTTTGGAACAGGCTGCTTTTTCTGGCCTAACTTCGCAGTTTCCCCAATCAATTTGCACCAGCATAACTGACTTAGTTACTTTTTTTTTTAGGTAAGCTTTTTTTTGCTCAAAAGGGGGCGTTACCAGCTACATACACCAATTCTGGCCACTTAGGCAACTTTGGCCAGCTAATAGTTACTCCATTTCTACTTACACCAGTGTATGCGGCCATTTAAGAAAATCCTTGTGGAAAGTTAAAGAAATCGGCACCGGTAAGTGCAGCAGATGCCGGACAGCAGCAGCAGGAAAGGTAAGAGAGAGGGGGTGAGAGAGGTGGGGGAGGAAGAGAGAGGTGGGGGGAGGGAGAGGGAGGGGGGGGAAGCATTTTGGGTGTAGTTAGATGCTAAGACCGGGAGGGAGGAGGCCATTCGGCCTGGGCTAGGGGCAGGGGAGCAGACTGGGAGGCCACTCGGCCTGGGCTAGGGGCGGGAGAACGCACCAGGAGGTCACTCAGCCAGGGCTATGGGTGGGAGAACGCACCGGGAGGCTGTGGGGGGGGTGGGGAGGGAGCAAACAGGCCAGCATCGGGGGCCACTTCAAAGCTGAATGCAAGAACAAATATCAATTATTAAATAAGTAAATAATACCTCCCTCTTGGGGACTTAAGCCCTTCTAATGCTCTGGTGTGGGGTTAATGGCTGATTTCCAACTCGGAGCGTTACTGCGCATGCGCAGCCATTTCAGGGACGTCAAGAACATCACTTTTTTCCATCGCGCATGCGCAGAAGGCCCGGCACCTATTTCCAGCGCAGACCGCAGGCTCCACCCTCCGAGGCGACTGGCCACGCTGCGCGGTTGCAAACTAGAAACCAAACATCAGGGAAACTATGAAGATTTTTTCCTGGCGCATCTACTCACGTAATGAAGCGGCGCAACTCGGGCAAGTACACTATAAAACAGGCTCGGGGAAAATTGAGCCCATAAGAATGGAATCAGGCAAGTGCAGTACCAAACAGCTGGATGACGATAGAGAGGCATTGGAGAAGGATGGAGTGGTCAAGCATGTCAAAGGCTACAGACAAGTCAAGAAGGATGAGGAGGGATAGTTTGCCTTTGTCACAGTCACAAAGGATGTCATTTGTGACTTTTATGAGAGCCGTTTCGGTACTGTGGAAGGGGAGGAAATCTGATTGGAGAGATTCAAACATGGAGTTGCGGGAAAGATGGGCATGGATTTGGGAGGTGACAACACGTTCAAGGACTTGAGGGGAAAGGGAGGTTGGGGATAGGGTGGTAGTTTGCAAGGATGGAGGGTTCGAGGGTTGTTTTTTTTTGAGGAGAGGGGTGATGACAGCAAATTTGAGGGAAAGAGAGCCAGTACCTGAGGAGAGAGAACCTTTAACAATGTCAGCTAATAATGGAGCCAGAAAAGGAGGTTGGGTGGTCAGCAGTTTGGTGGGAATAGGGTCGAGGGAGCAGGAAGTGGGTCTCATGGACAAGTTGAGCTCGAAGAGGTCTTGAGGGGAGATCAGAGAAAAACTGGAGAAAGATGTGAAGTCAGGGCTAAGGCAGGGGGGATCCCACTCCTGTTCCTATTTCTTATGTTCTTATAATCTAAAAGTTGAGCAATCATTGCTTTCTCCTGGACACACGAAAGCCTTGAAAGTCCTGAGGAGCATCATCAGCATCATCGTCAGCAAACACAGTTGATGGCCAGATGTTATGCCAAGCATTGACCAAGATGTCTGCAGTTACAAAGTTCCATGCATCCACAGCTGCCCAGATGGCATCCTTGATAGAGAAAGCTTTTGAGAATGCTTTTATTCCCAAGCCTGTATTTACAGCATAAAGCAAACACCTCATAAACTCGTTTTTGTAGAGACACTTCATTGATCTCAAAATTCCTTGGTCCATTGGCTGAATCGGTGATGTAACATTTGGAGGTAAGTAGATTCCATGGACATTATCCTTTACCAGAAGCTCAGCATCGGAATGTGCAGAGCAATTGTCTAGCAGCAAGTATATTTTGTAGTTTTCCTCAAGGCCAGCTTCCATGCAATGAGCACGCGCCTGAGGGACAAAATTCTTCTCAAATCAGTTCAGAAAGATTACCCTGGTTACCCATGCTTTCTTATTGGCACAATAATGCACTGGCAATACTCTCAAACCCTTGAAATATCTTGGATGCTGGCTTCTCCTAATGACCATATAAGCTTATACTTATGTGTCCCAGCCGCATTTGCAGCAGCAAGCACAGTCAATCTATCCTTGGTGTCTTTTACACCTGCTGGCTGTGTTTCTTCTGCTGCTGCTAATGTCTTTCATGGTATGTAGCGCCAAAACAGAGCTGTCTCATCAGCATTGTACATTTGCTCAGGTGAAAGGTTTTCATCAGCAATTAGTTTGATGAACTCATCAATATAATTGTCAGCTGCCTCATGATCTGCTGAGGTTTTCTCACCACATACTTTCAGTTGTCTGATGCCACGACACCTTTTAAATTTGGCTAGCCAACCAGAAGAGTAACTCGCATGGAGTTTCAATCCCCAGTTGTGCATGGAATATTTTAGCTTGTTGCACCACCATTGGGCCAGACAAAGGAACCTTTTCACTTCACCTCTGACACCACCATTCCATCACTGCTCGATCCAAATCATCACATTTCAGCTTCTGCATACTTGTTCTCTCACTCATTTCCTTATGAACATTACTTTCTGCATAAAACTTCATGAGCTGTTCTTTCTGTTTTCTGATATCATAGATAATGGAGAGTCCAACACCATACTCCTCACTCAGTCTTCTCACTGAAGCACCTCTATCTAATCTCTGGAGTAACTCCACTTTCTTGGCAATTGAAAGTGAACTATGCTTCCTCTTTCATTTATCTGAACCCACTGGGGTACAGGTACCTGTATCTGTTGGCCATTTTGACATGTTTGCAAAGACAACACAAATTCACAATCTTTACCTGTGCAGATCTTTAAATTGGGAAAACCACCACAGTGATGGAGTCAGGTTGGGTGGGGTCTGATCATGGGGTGTAGGTGGGTCAGCTGGGATAGCCCTATAATGTTTAATGCTACTAATTTTTTTTTAATGCTGAATTTAAAAGTGCATGTACAGTACAGGTGCAGATAGTATTTTTTATTGCAGGTATATGTACAGGTGTGCAAACTTAAAATCGCAATCTGGTCGGGTCAGCTCGTGTGAGGTCGGGTCAGCTCCACTCGGAGTCATGGGGCGTGGCAATCCGATCACGCGGTTGCTGCTTTGGGGAGCTGCAGTGTGCTGTGCAGAGTTTGATTCTGGCCGGGGACTTGCGCGCGGGAGGGGACCTGCGCGCGGGAGGGGACTTGCGCGCGGGAGCTTGGTTGATTCTGGCAGGGGACTTGTGTGCTGTGCAGAGTTGATTCTGGCCGAAGAGACTTGTGTGTTGTGCAGAGTTGCTGCGGACCCAGGAGCAGAGGTGTGGTGGCTGTGAAGACTTGGCCTGGAACAGGTAGGATTGACGTTTTATTCTTGCAATTTTTGTCACTGTACAGTAGTTGGATTTCATTTTTTGACATTTCACTGGGCCCGGCTGGCAGCGGTAACTGTTTGGCAGGGTATCCGGATTCCAGAACATTTTTTAGATTTTGGACGACCATGCCACAGATTGTCCTGGAGTCCGGAACATTCTGGATTCTGGAACACTGGATTTTGGATGCTGCACCTGTATTAAATAATTACTTTGCTTCAGTATTTATCAGGGAGATAGAACAGGTGGAGATGACATTGAATGATGAGATTAGCATTGAGTTAACTGCATTTAAAATAAAACGAGGAGATATACTAAAGCAACTAATCAAACTCAAAGAGGGCAAAATCCCTGGTGTGGATGGATTACATCCGTGCATTTTAAAATAATCTAGTGAAGAAATAGGCTTTACTACACATATTTAGTAACTCTTTAGAAAAAGATGTATTGCCATAGGACTGGCGGATAGCTAAGGTAATACCTATATTTAAGAAGGGAGATAGAACATGTCCAAAGAACTATAGGCCAGTCAGCTTAACACCAGTGGTAGGAAAAATAATGGAATCCCTACTAAAGGAGTAAATAGAAGAACATCTAGAAACAAAAAATATAATAATAGTCAGCATGGATTTCAAAAGGGAAAGTCTTGCTTGACCAACCTAGTTGAACGTTTTGAAGAGGTAACAGAAAAAATAGGCAAGTGTAATGCAGTAGATGTAAGTTATTTAGATTTTCAAAAGGCCTTCGATAAGGTACCACATAATAGACTAATGATAATATCAGGGAATGCGGAGTCAGGGGACAAGTAGCAGAATGGATAGCTAGCTGGCTTCAAGACAAAAAGCAGAGAGTAGTGGTAAAGGGTAACTATTCACAGTGGCAGAAGGTGGGAAGTAGTATTCCACAAGGATCAGTGCTGGGACCACTGTTGTTTATAATTTATATTTATGATTAGACTTTGGAATCAAAAACTTAATTTCTAAATTTGTGGACAATACCAAATTGGGGGGGATAGCCAATATTGAGAAGGACTGCAACAAATTACATGAAGACATTAATAAAATTGAAGAATGGGCATATAATTGGCAAATGTGAAGTATTACATTTTGGTAAGAAAAATAGGGAAGTCACATATTACTTGGATGATACGAATCTACATGGGGTAGAGGAGCAAAGGGATCTAGGCGTACAAATGCACAAATCACTAAAAGTATTGACACATGTTAACAAGGCCATAAAAAAGCAAACCAAGCACTAGGATTTATTTCTAGAGGAATAGAATTGAAAAGTAGTGAAGTTATGCTTGGATTGTATCAAACCTTGATTAGACCACAGTTGGTGGAGAAATTCGTCGTGCCTCTGTTGCGGCGTTGTCCTGGGCGGAGCAGTAAATTTTGCGCTGGGAAATGGTTTGCGCCTCCAGCTGCAAAATTTACCAGCTGGGTCTGGAGTTTAGAGTGGAGCGCTAAGGTAGTCGTTGCACACCTCTTTTAGGGCTACTCCAGTGCAGCTGAGGGGAGTGCTGCACTGTCCGAGGTGCCGTCTTTCAGATGAGATGTTAAACTGAGGTGGATATGAGAGAATGTATCTGCTCTCTCAGGTGGATATAAAAGAAACCAAGGCACTATTTTGAAGAAGAGCAGGAGAGTTTTTCCTGGTATCCTGGCCAAACCTTATCCCTCAATCAACATAACAAAAACAGGTTATCTGGTCATTATCACATTGCTGTTTGTGGGAGCTTGCTGTGCGCAAATTAGTTGCCATGTTTCCTACATTACAACAATGACTACACTCCAAAAGTACTTCATTGGCTGTAAAGCACTTTGAGACGTCCTGAGGGCCTAGAAATAGTGGATGCATTGGTGATCATTTTCCAACAGTCTATCGACTCTGGATCAGTTCCTATGGACTGGAGGGTTGCTAATGTAACACCACTTTTAAAAAAGGAGCGAGAGAGAAAACGGGTAATTATAGACCGGTTAGCCTGACATCATTACTGGGGAAAATGTTGGAATCAATTATTAAGGATGAAATAGCAGCGCATTTGGAGAACAGTGATAGAACTGGTCCAAGTCAGCATGGATTTATGAAAGGGAAATCATGCTTGACAAATCTTCTGGAATTTTTTGAGGATGTAACTAGTAGAGTGGATAAGGGAGAACCAGTGGATGTGGTGTATTTGGACTTTCCAAAGACTTTTGGCAAGATCCCACACAAGAGATTGGTGTGCAAAATCAAAGCACGTGGTATTGGGGGTAATGTACTGACGTGGATAGAGAACTGGTTGGCAGACAGGAAGCAGAGAGTCGGGATAAACGGATCCTTTTCAGAATGGCAGGCAGTGATTAGTGGAGTACCGCAGGGCTCAGTGCTGGGACCCCAGCTCTTATCAATATATATTAATGATTTAGATGATGGAATTGAGTGTAATATCTCCAAGTTTGCGGATGACACTAAACTGGGTGGTGGTGTGAGCTGTGAGGAGGACGCTAGACTTGGACAGGTTAGGTGAGTGGGCAAATACATGGCAGATGCAGTATAATGTGAATAAATGTGAGGTTATTCACTTTGGAGGCAAAAACACGAAGGCAGAATATTACCTGAATGCCGGCAGATTAGGAAAAGGGGAGGTGCAGTGAGACCTGGGTGTCATGGTTCAGCAGTCATTGAAAGCTGGCATGCAGGTACAGCAGGCGGTGAAGAAGGCAAATGGTATGTTGGCCTTCATAGCAAGGGGATGAGTATAGGAGCAGGGAAGTCTTACTGCAGTTGTATAGGGCCTTGGTGAGGCCCCACCTGGAATATTGTGTTCAGTTTTGGTTTCCTAATCTGAGGAAGGACGTTCTTGCAGCGAAGATTCACCAGACTGATTCCAGGGATGGCTGGACTGACATATGAGGAGAGATTGGATCAACTGGGCTTTTATATACTGGAGTTTAGAAAGATGAGAGGGGATCTCATAGAAACATATAAGATTCTGACGGGACTGGACAGGTTAGATGCGGGAAGAATGTTCCCGATGTTGGGGAAGTCTAGAACCAGGGGACACAGCCTTAGGATAAGGGGCAGGCCATTTAGGACTGAGATGAGGAGAAACGTCTTCACTCAGAGAGTTGTTAACCTGTGGAATTCCCTACCACAGAGAGTTGTTGATGCCAGTTCATTGGATATATTCAAGAGGGAGTTAGATATGGCCCTTACAGCTAAAGGGATCAAGGGGTATGGAGAGAAAGCAGGAAAGGGGTACTGAAGGAATGATCAGCCATGATCTTATTGAATGGTGGTGCAGGCTTGAAGGGCCGAATGGCCTACTCTTGCACCTATTTTCTATGTTTCTATGAAAGGCACTATATAAATGCAAATCTTTCTTTTTCTTTCTCTTTATTTCTACAGTATCGTTCTGCTAATGCAACCTAGTACTATACTTTATTCGCCTTTCTTGTGGCAATCAAGCATTGGGCTGACAGTTTCATAGACTCATTAAAGGTCATAAATTACAAACCACTAAATATTTTGCAGCTACAAACACACTTTTTACTGAAGGTGAGCCCTGACGTACAAATGGATTATCAATGGGAAAAGTTCTGAATGGCATACACAGTGAGAGCAGTTTTTAGTAGAGAGGATTTTTGATCACAAGTTTTAACAGCTTTGACTGGACATAGTGTGATGGAGAAGGAAGAGAGGGATGTCCAGGATTCCAAATGGTAGGGAAGGCTCAAGTTAAATAGATACTAGTCCAGGCAGTGGACCGACCGTAACAAAATGAGTTCCCTGGCCCTGGCAGAGGAACAGTGTCTCAGAAGGCTCAAACGACTGGGAAGGTTGTGACGGAGCTATAGCACTAAATCCATGAAGTCCATTAACAATGTATTACAAGTAAAAATAAAGATCATCAATGCCATCAACTTTTATATCAAAGAAAGCTTCCAAGCATCCACTTGGACATTTCGGGAATCAGCTGCTCTGTCATTTCTGCTCCATTAAATATGTACCTGCAATGGTTCCTGGAATCTATGGTGCTGTAATCACCACAGCATCAGTACTTTCTGATTTCTCTATCATAGGTAACTGAAACAGTTGTCCAAGTGAATTGAAGTTGACCATTACTGTGTCTTGGAGTTTTGACCCCAAAGTCTCCATAGCAGCAGTGAGAGTATTCATGAAAGATGTTCCTTCTGTATCTAGGCCTGCATAACTATGGGCTCCAATGCAGGTGTCATGTGTCACATTTGATCAATGGCAGACCTTGGAGTGCATGCCCGCAGATCCCTGAAAGTAGAATGCTAGGTGGATAAAAAGGCATACGGAATGCTTGCCTTTATTGGCCGAGGCATAGAATACAAGAGCAGTGAGGTTATGCTTAAATTGTATAATACTCTGGTTAGGCCACAGCTGGAATACTGCACGCAGTTCTGGTCACCGCATTACAGGAAGGATGTGATTGCACTGGAGAGGGTACAGAGGAGATTTACAAGGATGTTGCCGGGAGTGAAGAATCTAAGCTATGAGGACAGATTATATAGGCTGGATTTGTTTTCATTGGAACAGAGGAGGCTGAGGGGAGACCACATTGAGGTGTATAAAATTATGAGAGACCTAGATATAGTGGATAGAAAGGGTCTATTTCCCTTAGCAGAGGGGTCAACAACCAGGCATCATAAATTTAAAGTAATTGGTAGAAGATTTAAAGGGGATTTGAGGAAAAATTCTTCATACTAAGGGTTCTGGGGGTCTGGAACACACTGCCTGAAAGGGTGGTAGAGACATAAACCCTCACCACATTTAAAAAGTACTGGGATGTGCACCTGAAGTGCTGTAAGCTGCAGGGCCAAGGATCTAGAGCTGGAAAGTGGGATTAGGTTGGATAGCTTTTTGTTGGCCGGCGCGGACACAATGGGCTGAAATGGCCTCCTTCCAGTTGTAAACCTCTATGATTCTATGATGTGCAGAACAAATATTGCTGCATGACATTATTCATGTGGAAGTAGGCAATCATAATCATCATCATAGAGTCCCTCAAAATCGAGGAAGACTTGCTTCCACTCTAAAAATGAGTTTTCAGGTGACTGAACAGTCCAATATGGGAATTACATTCTCTGTCACAGGTGGGACAGACAGTCGTTGAAGGAAAGGGTGGGGACTGGTTTGCCACATGCTCCTTCCTCTGCCTGCACTTGGTTTCTGCTTGCTCTTGGCGATGAGATTCGAGGTGCTCAGCGCCCTCCCAGATGCACTTCCTCCACTTAAGGCGGTCTTTGGCCAGGGACTCTCAGGTGTCGGTGGGGATGTTGCATTTTATCCAGGAAGCTTTGAGGGTGTCCTTGAAATGTTTCCTTTGCCTACCTTGGGCTCACTTGCCGTGTAGGAGTTTCGAGTCGAGCGCTTGCTTTGAGAGTCTTGTGTCAGGCATGCGAACAATGTGGCCCGCCCAGTGGATCTGGTCAAGTGTGGTCAGTGCTTCAATGCTGAGGATGTTGGTCTGGTTGAGGACCTTAATGTTGGTACGTCTGTCCTCCCAGGGGATTTGCAGGATCTTGCAGAGACATCGATGGTTGTATTTCTCCAGCGATTTGAGGTGTCTACTGTGTGTGGTCCACATCTCTGAGCCATATAGGAGGGTGGGTATCACTACAGCCATGTAGACCATGAATTTGGTGGCAGATTTGAGGGCCTTGATCTTTTCCTCAGGCAGCCGAAAGCTGCCCTGGCGCATTGGAGGCAGTGTTGAATCTCGTCGTCTATGTCTGCCCATGCTGATAATAGGCTTCCGAGGTATGGAAAGTGGTCCACATTGTCCAGGGCGGTGTCGTGAATCTTGATGACTGGGGAGTAGTGCTGTGTGGCGGGGTCAGTAGGCAGTGCAAGGTGTTCGACTCCTTTACACTAACCAGATCACATGCAAAGAAGTGACAACTCATAACATTCCTACTGCTGTAACAGCCTCCATTTAAAATCAGGTCAATATTCCCATATAAGACCTATTGCGGTAATTGCAGAGGAGTCTCCCTGCTGTCTGCCACAGGGAAAGTTATTGCAAGAACCCTCCTTAATCATCTCCTAGTGTCGCAATACGGATTCGGCACCGTTTAGAGACAAAACGGATACGATTTTTACCACGCAACAAATCCACAAAAAGTCTAGGGAGCAGCACCAATCTCTGTACATGGCCTTCTTTGACCTCACAAAGGCCTTCGACTCTGTCAACCGTGAGGGATTATGGAGTGTTCCCCTCAAATTTGGCTGTCCTCAAAAATTTGTCACCATCCTCCGCCTGCTTCACGATGACATGCAAGCCGTGATCTTTACCAACAGATCCACCACAGACCCAATACAAGTACAGACCGGAGTCAAGCAAGGCTGTGTCATTGCACTAACGCTCTTCTCAATCTTTCTCGCTGTAGTGCTTCATCTAACTTCAAACAAGCTCCCCGTTGGAGTGGAGCTAATCTACAAGACGAACGGGAAATTGTTCAACCTCCGTTAACTCCAGTCGAGTACTAAGATTGTCCCAACCTCTGTTATTGAATTACAGTATGCAGACGACGCTTGCGTTTGCGCACACAGAGGCCGAACTCCAAACCATCGTTGACACCTTCACTGGGCTTTACATTAAACATCCGTAAGACAAAGGTTCTCTACCAACCTGCCCCCGTCTTACAGTACTGTCTCCCAATCATCAAGATCTATGACAAGACCTTGGACAGTGTGGACCACTTTCCATACCTTGGCAGTTCCTGTCACTGAGGACAGGCACCGATGACGAAACCCAACACCACCTTCAGTGTGCCAGTGCAGCCTTCGGCTGCCTGAGGAAAAGAGTGTTTGAAGACCAAGATCTCAAACCCGGCACAAACCTGTAGACCCCACACTGGACTCATCAGTCACCTTAGAACTCATGTTAGTGTGGAAGCAAGTCATCCTCGACTCTGAGAGACTGCGGAAAAGATAAATCAGTGGGACTTGCAATGTTCTGGGTCTTCATTAACCATCACAAATGCTGTCCTTTCACCACTTCAGTATCAATATCTTCTGTAGCATCTATCAGTGCTGGTGCCTTATTCAAATAAGAGTGGTGATAGTTATTGCTCAGGTATGTGGTGCTTTTAGGGTATGGCCAATGGCCAGATGGATTCTCCTTGATCTGTGAAGGGAGCAAATTGCCAGCATATAGTCATATTTAACCAGCTGGATACTACATTGTATGAAACAGAGACGGTTAGGAGAAGAATTCAAAGTTATGAAAGGTTTTGAGAGGATGAATAATACTGCTTTCACTTGTTAACAAATTGGTTAACAGGGAACCACATACTCAGGATTATCACCACAGGAACAGAGATGGAAGTTAGAAAGAATGTTTTCAAATCAGGGGTTATTAGTACATGAAGGCCAGGAAATTAGATAATGCAAAAAAGTGGGCGTGTGCACTGCGATCAGAGATACGCCCATGTCCGCATGTCTATTTGGTGCTGCCTAATTTAAATGATTGTAGTGCACAGCCTAGTGACTATCGTGCTGATGACAGGCTGTGTACTCAACAGAGGGCTCAAGTTAGCGTCACGGAAGCAAGGATGCCTTTCCTTAAAGTTAGGTTGTTCATTTTCAAAGCCTTAAGGCTGAACTGCCTTCTGGGAAAAAAATTAAAATCATTCAAAACTAGGCAGTCTGCAGTTCTTAAAGCTGAACTGCCTTCTACACATAAAAATGCGAAAAATGTTTCAGCACTAACACAAATGGCTCAACAGGCCAGGGAAAGGGCATCTATGGTCTTGGATGCTGCACTCCAGCTTTGTGCAGGGTTCAACACTGGAAGAGAGATCCTCTACTGACAGGGGGTCAGGGGCTCTCCAGAAAGAATGTGTGACCAGATCTCCAAGGCCGTCTCTGCCAGCAGTAGCACCCCGCTAGTACCTGGCTCCAGTGCCCAAAGAAGTTTCATGACCTCAGACGAGTGGTCAAGGTTAGTGAATGCATCATCAAAAGCCATCTCCTACCAACTGCACCAATAGCCTCACACACTGCTCAATGCATGAAACCCCCACCACCCCCATCACTCATCTACCAACAATCTCTACCAAATATGAGGCATAGTCACATTCCCCGCTTCACCTCACCCTTTGGAGGAGACGGTGCTGGCCATTCTTGGCAGGGGCATGGCTGAGCTCTTGGCCAGTGGCGGGACTGAAAGAATACAAGATGCTGATATCGTCATACGTTATCCTTTTTCTCACATCCCACGAATCCTCATCCCACAATCTTTTCTGATTTACAAGCTGCATAAGGGGTAAGCATGCACCTCTTGCTTCACCCACCTCTCCTCACCACAACCCTACCCTTGGTCCTTCCTCATTTCAGACACCCAAGAAATCCAGTCAGTGATTCACCAAGAAGAGCGAGGGGAAAGTGAAGGTGTTGAAAAAGAAACACTGTCACTCTATTTAACACACCCAGCCACCAGCTCCTCGAAGTCGTCCTGCAAGATCATCTGCTGTCTCGCCCACTGAAAATCAGCAGCTCTTCATTAGCCAAGCAGAAGCCACTGGGATGGCTCTGTATAAAATCACTAAGATAGGCAAAGGCAGACGCAAAACACACACTAAGGGAATGCACAAGGGTCATTAGTTGATTTTTTATTATAATATCGGATGCATATGTAGATAAAGATAGATTGGAAAGTTTGCTTGTGATGACTTTTATTTCAGCATTGTGGCCAAAAGGACATAGTGATGGTCAGGAACAGATGGAAGTTAAGGTGTGGGATAAATGTTCAAAGCCCACTATGGGGTTGTGTTCCCTGGTACTGCTGGTGGATGATTCGATCCCAGATAACCTGGCCAGAAAGGGGCTGTCTGGGCTGCCTCAAATCTTGCACTCCCTCCTGTAATGCTTTCCTCTTCTTCCTAGTCTTTCCTCCGCAGGCAGCTTCATCTCCATGTGATGTTGCAGCCCAAGGGGGACTGCAACTCGAGCCCCAGGACTGTGAGCAAGTAGTGTTCTCATAGGCCTTCCTTTAACATCCAAAGCCTTACAAGTGTCAAGCTG
Source organism: Pristiophorus japonicus (assembly GCF_044704955.1). NCBI lineage: Eukaryota > Metazoa > Chordata > Chondrichthyes > Pristiophoridae > Pristiophorus > Pristiophorus japonicus. The sequence continues at coordinate 193,987,096 of NC_091980.1, read as the reverse complement.
CACTCCCTGCACACTTTAACAACTTTTTAAATGTATTGCACCAAGCCACTATGTAAAAAAAAGTACAAAAGCTAAAATCTAAACTTACCTGAAAGATGTGTGTGCCCCCTTAAGAACCCCTGGCAGTGTTTCTGTTGTACTGCTGCATGCACATACTTCTGTGCGTGATTTGGTATCCAGGGCGGCGACATCCAAAATCGCAGCCTTGCGTCAATTTAGGAGTTGCACGTGGATTGACGCCATGATTTGTATATGTGAGCGGCGAGGGTAAGCAATGACAGTGCTAACAACTTCCCCAAAATGGCAGCCAGGAGAGAGAAAGAGAAAGAGAAAGAGAAAGAGAGAGAGGGAGAGGGAGAGAGAGAGAGAGAAAGAGAGGGGAGGGGAGGGAGGGAGGGAGGGAGGGAAGGAAGGAAGGAAGGAAGGAAGGAAGGAAGGAAAGAAAGACTTGGATTTATATAGCCCCTTTCACGACCACCGGATGTCTCAAAGTGCTTTACAGTCAATGAAGTACTTTTGGAGTGTAGTCACTGTCATAATGTGGGAAACGCAGCAGCCTATTTGCACGCAAGCAAGTTCCCGCAAACAGCAATGTGATAATGGCCAGATAAAGTGTTTTTTTGTTATGTTGATTGAGGGATAAATATTGGCCAGGACACCAGGTATAACTCCCCTGCTCTTTGAAACAGTGCCATGGGATCTTTTACGTCCACTTAAGAGAGCCAACGGGGCCTCGGTTTAACATCTCATCCGAAAGACCGCACCTCTGACAGTGCAGTGCTCCCTCAGCACTGCACTGGAGTGTGAGCCTAGATTTTTGTGTGCTCAAGTCCCTGGAGTGGACCGTGAACCCACAACCTTCTGACTCAGCGGCGAGAGTGCTACCCACTGAGCCACAGCTGATACTGTCAGCTGGCACAGAGGCTATAATATCGTTTGAAAATGAATTGGATAATGATTTGAAAAGGAAGGACAGAAGTATCTTCAGTTGCTTAGCTAACACAGGCACAAGCCCGATGACTTGGAGCCTCCTTCTGTGCAGTAATTTCTCTTTCTGTCGGTGTAGTTTTTTTTGCATAAATGTTTCACATATACAATTTCCCTCATAGGCCTTGCACTACTACTTTAAAGTGATATCCATAACTTATTTTGTGCTTCTTTTAAAATCATACACCTTTCTCAGGACCACCAGCAGGTCTCTGAATGCACAAGGCAGCTATGATGCTGTCAATGGCATACCACCATGCTTCGGACCTTTCCTGCATGTTGAAGGCTCTCCGCTAAAAAAATGTGCTCCCATCTCTCCACAGCCATATTCACTTGGACTTCCAGAGTCCTCCTGACCAAAACTGGCTTTATGCTGCCGTCATTAAGTCAATTTTGCTACAATTCTGAACTCCACAGATTCTTGACTTTTTGAAATTTACACGGTTCAAATGCCTCATTGCATGATTCAGGAAAATCACTCGCTCAGCTGTGCCATGATTAGCTGCTACTTTTTCACTGCCACTTAGAATTTGTATTTATCACAGTCAGCATAGGAACAGGCTACAAGAATTTCAGTGTTGTTAAAAATTGAAAAAACATGCTTTACTGCCTTTCTTTTAATAAAAGGATGAATGCCAGCACCTAAATTTTTGTCAGCTGTTTTTCTTCATGCAATATTTCTCTTGCCCGAGCTATTTCCCCATTTCTTCCAATACATACCCCACTATATATTTCTTCAGAAGTACATTCAATTTCTGAGCAAACATAGATGCAATGTCTCGTTGGCTCAAGTCTAAACTTGTGCTTGTGTAATGAAATGCCATCTTATTTTGCTTACCGCAAAAACAGACCTTCTTTCACAAACTCCTGCCAAATTGAGCTCTAGCTCCATGCAGCAAAGATTTTAGATTTTAAACCTTATAGATCATATTTTTTCTTTCATTACTGTATATATGCAGCTGCGATCATTTTCCTTCCAACTAGAGCAATAAAAAAAACAAGATAGTGCAACTGAAAAATCATGGAAGCATTTTCAATTGTACTTCACGCAGACTTTATTAGTACTAACATTATATCAAGCAAATCACAGTTCAAATTGTATATTTTCTTTACAGACTAAACACATAGTTTAGTAGATTATAGAACACCTCTAATTCTAGCTAAGCAACAAAAGCAAGGAAAATACAATCACATGGTAGGCTGGTGGACTGTGAAGAGATATGTTTTTAATTAAGCAAAAAAGCACAATTTGCAGCCAGTAATTTTCACCATTACAGAGGCTACAAGGCAACATAATATAATGATTTATCCAGTGTCAGGTTAAGCAAAATAGCTGATCCTTAATTAAACATATTGAACAACATAAATTGCACCTTATATAATTAAATTAATACCCCAGAATTGTTTATTATTATTAATGGGGTAGATTTTCAACTTGCTGTCCTGGTGTTGCGGATGGACCACCCATTGTAGAAACGAGCTAGTTTTCATTTCCTGGGTGAAAATCAACCCCAATTTTGTCTAAAACACACTTTTGTGGAGCTACCTGCCAGGTGTTCAAAGATGCCTCCATGAAATAATGGCAGCATCTCAGAAAAGCTGGACTGCAAGTTTCAAAATGTTAAGCATATTCTGAGTAAATTCTGCATCACAACAAAATAAGTTATATTTAATAGTCCATTGCAGGGGGAATAAATAATTCATAAAATTTCAAAACCTTCAAGCATATATCAAATCTCTGAATACAACTATTACTTTAATCAAAACCGTATTATTAAATTTACGAGGTCCTGACTTCTGAAAAGGGCTTTATTATGCAATTTTTCTAAGTGGCATGTCTTAGCAATATTCACCCATACTAATGGCAGAATTAAACACAGACCTCATGGAAACAAGTCCTCTCCAAATAAAGATATAAATAAAATTAATAACTTTGTAATAAATGAGATGAAATGCCCAACAGACCCCAAACAAATAAACCCCCAGGATTGATGGTAATTATTCCATGGTGTTGAAAGAGAGTAAGGAGGAGATTTGTAAAGCAATGACAATAATTATGAGGGAATCATTGGGTACTGGGGCTACAAAGATTGCTAACCTAACTTTCAACAAGCACAGGAACATAGGAGCACGAGTAGGCCATTCAGCCCCTCAAGCCTGTTCTGCCATTCAATGAGATCATGGGGCCGAAAATGCCACTTCCCTTAAGGTCTGATACCACCGGAAATCGGAGGCCACGCTGCGGAGTAGAGTGGTCACCGGCTTTTCATGGCATGGCCGCCGATCACCCTGCTGTGGTTTCCCAGCGGTGAGCATCCACCACACCGTTTCCTCCCCACTTCCGCGGCAGTGATGGCCAGCACTCCTAAGTGCGACATCACTGTGCGCACCGCCAAGGTCCCAAGCCAGAAGCGACATTCCGCTATAAAAGTCGTCCGACTGCGCGACGGTGCCCAGAATTGTTTTTTTTGGATGGTGCATCGTTCCTGATGCATACCGCCGGAGTGCCTTAAAGGTGTGTTGCTTTGTGTTGGCAACTTTTTCCTGTTGTTTCACAAGCAGTGCAAGGAGGCAGTGCGCGTTGCTTGGCGAGAGCTGGAGGCGCCTTCCACCAGAACAGGGAGGCCACTTCGAGGAGGCTGGGCGTGGGAGGGCTTTGAAATAGGGGCAGTGCTGGCCTCCTGCACATTGTGAAAAAGCAGTGCTGGGGACAACGGCTGCAGAGGCTGTGGGCAAGGGCCGCAGGTATCATTGCGGCCCAGCATGGAGAGGTCCAGGGAACTGGCGAGAAAGGGGAGGCAAGAGAGGTGCCACAGGAAGGCCTCAGCAAGGGCGTCCCCTAAGGAGGAGAGTGTAGTACACGGAACCCCCACACCAGATACTGGGCCAGCAGGCCAGGAGGCAGCCTGCAGCAGAGCCAGATGCTGGGCAGCAGCAGCCTGCAGAGGTGAAGAAGGCAGCAGAGAAGCAGGGAGAAGCCAATGAGCCACATCATAGAGCAAGATGGCGACACAGATGTGGAGGCGACAGGCCATATCGAGAAAGGGTCTTCCACCAGAGATTCTCATACACTGATATGAATGATGATCAGAGCCCGCGCAGTCTAAGATTCCGGAAGAACATCGTGACGGAGCTCTGCAATCTCCTGCAGGCAGAATTGGAGCCACAAACACAGGTAAGGACAGTCCTGAGCGTGGCATCCAAGGTGACAATTGCCTTGAACGTTTATGCGACTGGGCCCTTCCAAGCTGCCACTGCGGACATATGCAACATCTCGCAGTTTGCAGCCTAGTCATCGATGCAGGAGGTCACAGATGCTCTGTATAGGAGGGCCGATTACATCTCATTCCCTATGACCAAGGACAAGCAGTTGGAGCGGCAGACTGCATTCCTGCGCATTGCGGTCTTCCCCAGGGTCCAAGGGGTCATTGATTGCACCCATGTCGATTTGAGGGCACCCAACAAACTCCCGAGAATTTCAGAAACTGCAAGGGCTTCCTCTCCCTCAATTTTCAACTCTTTTGCGACCACAACCGAAGATTATGCAAGTAGATGCCCGGTTTCCTGGCAGCAGCCACGACTCTTTCATACTGTGCCAGAGCGGTGTGCCACGTCTCTTCACTGGTCCCAATGAAGATTGTGGCTGGCTATGCGCTGAGCACTTGGCTCATGACTCCTCTGTGCAACCCTAGAACTGATGAGCAAGTCAAGTACAATGAGAGTCTGACGGCCACCAGGATGATCATCGAACACACCATAGGCATTCTCAAACAAAGGTTCCTTTGCCGGGACTGCTCAGGAGTTGTGCTGCAGTACTCGCCTGAGCATGTCTCCATATTCGTGGTGGTGTGCTGCATGCTCCACAACCTGGCCATCATGAGGGTGCAGCCATTGGAGGACGAGGCAGCAGTGGCACCTGCGGAGGAGGAGGAGGAAGAGGAGGCACATGAGGAGGAGGAGGCACAGGAGGAGGAGCAGGGTGCGGGTGGGCAGCCACGCAGGAGGCAGCGTCGCCATCATGACCCTGCAAGGAAAGTACAAACCCGTCTCATAGCTGCGCAGTTCACATAACTGAATGCCCAGTTGAGCCTGCATCTGGCCATGCCCATGGGCCAACTTGTGAGCCCTCTCACACATCATTCCTGCACAGTAAAATGAGAGACCTCATCAGAAATTCCAAACACAAAATAAAGATTTATTTAAACCCAAACAATGGGTTTCCAAAACATTCATATAATTAATTATCACCCTTGTGCAATTCCTTATTACCGGTCTTCCGCAGACCTATCCTTATACTGCGCGCAGTGTCTCCTCTGTGGGTGCCAGTAGAGGAAGCTACAGATGTCCTTCTCAGATGCCCTTGACCAGCTCTGGCCCTGGAAGGGCCGGCTGCAGATTAGGCCACATCCTGCTGTGGGCCTTCAGTCGAAAGTGGCTGGGGCGATGCCATGGTTGGCAGCAACTGGGGAGTGGCAGGTCTTGGCTCAGGGCTGCTGTGAACCAGAGAGCCCACATCAGTCTCCTTGTCCGAGGAGCCAGCGCCACTCCCCTCCTAGGCAGCACTCCACCTCCCCCACCAAGCTGTTGGAGCACAGATCGGTGGAGTGGGGTGGCACCATTAGGCCCCCGGTCGGCAGTGCTGGACCCAGCCGCAATGGCAGCAGTCAGATCTTGCGTAGCCTCCAGCTGAGAATGCATGAAAGCAGCCACATTCTGGAAGTATGGCAGCAGTCAGACGCTCCGTGCCCTGTTGCCCAGATTGCATGAGAGCATTCTGAGCTTCCAGAGCAGCGGAAAACCTGTCCAAAGAAGCACAGCCACACTCGTTCCCTGTGCTGCAATGGCAGCTGTCACTTCCGCCAAGAGATGCGTCATCGCAGTTGGATCCGCATGGTCACTCTGGGATTCCATCATCGTCTGCACACTGGCAATGATGATCCCCATGGTGTGCGCAGAGCTGTCCACAATGCGGGAGGCTGACTCCTCCACACTCCTCACCCCTTGTGACAGCTTCTTGGGCACCCCTTGCATTGACACCAACAGCTCCGATTGCATGGTCTCCACCCTTTGTTCATAAGCCCAAACATCGATGGGCTTGTCCGAGTCCTCCTCAGCAGGACTCGGCTGCGCACTCGATCCCCGGAGAGATGGCACCCAAGGTTCCCTTTGCCCTGCACCATGCTGCAGCCCACTAGGCCCCGGTGCTTCACCCAGTGCAGACCCCTCTCCTAAATCGATGTTACCCGACCGCAGACTCCCAGAATCTGAGCTGGTGCGTGGGACTGTATTAAGCAGTGACATGCTGTTGCTGGCAACGATCTCCCCCTCTCCATCTCCCTCATCCGACCTGCCGCCAAAATCATCCAGGGTGTCAACTGTCTCCTTCTGACTGTGTGCACACATACAGGCACTTCAGCTACTATGTAATGTTGGTGAGAAACAAGTTAAGGTGAGGGAGAGTCTGGAAGATGTAATGTGAGGTGTTCGGGAAACTTGTACTCACTTTCATCACTCGAATAAGGTCGGTTAGCCATTGGTTGGGAGTCCGCTGGCGAATTGAGGTCCACGAAACCTCCTCCGCAATCTCCCTCCAGGCTTCGGTGAAGACGTTCCAACTTGGTCTCCCACCACTTTCAGGGAAGAGTAGCCGCCTCCTTCTCTCCACAGCTTCCATTAAAGTTTCCAGCTCCGTGTCACTGAAGCGGCCGGTCCTCCTCAAACCTCCCCTTGCAGCCATCTCCTCGGAACAAATATCTATCAATCTCAGATTTAAAATTATTAATTGAGCTAGCATCTACTGTTTTTTGTGGGAGAGAGATCTTCACTTCTACCATCATTTGAGTGAAGAAGTGTTTCCTAACTTCTCTCCTGAATAGCCGAGCTCAGATTTTAAGGTTATGTCCCCTTGTCCTAGACATCCTCACCTGACAAAAATATTTCTCTCCACCTACCCTGTCAAATCCTTTAAAAAATCCTAAAAACCCCAACCAAATCACCCCTTAACCTATATTCCAAGGAATACTAGCCTAGCTTATGTAATCTTTCCTCATAATCTAACCCTTGGAGCCTTGGTAACAGTCTGGTGAATCTGCGCTGCACTCCTTCCAAGGCTAATATATGACATAAGCCACAGAACATTAACCTTCTGCTCGAAGCAAGATGTACCTGCCAAAGTCTACTTTTCAGTTAGCTGAAAATTGTCTATTTTCAAACACTGCGGCCGACCATCACTTCAAATTGATGGCATTCTTAAATATTTTCAACCACAAATTCTCAGGTTCCTTGCCAGATGTTTACATCTTCTGAATTTAGAACCATCATATTCTATTTAAAGGTGGAGCAAAGTTTGGGTATGCACTTTATATTTGAAATATTCCATAGTTTTATTATAGATATATGGGCTAGACTTTCCACTCAGATCGCTAGGGCCCAAAAAATGGGCTCTGTTTCAGCCTTGGCGCTGTGTCAGCCTTCATAATCGCTGGAACATTGCCAATTTCTGGGATCGCGACTTTCGGCTCAGCGATAGCCCAGCGATGTAAAATGGGCCTAGCGATATGGAATGGGCCTCAGTGATGTGGAAGACAAAGCTTCCCTAGCAACGGCCTTCTGCGCATGCGTTTTTTTTTAATCCTCCACCTCCGCATTAGTCTTCCAGTTCTTCACAGGAACATAAGAACATAAGAATTAGGAACAGGAGTAGGCCATCTAGCCCCTCGAGCCTGCTCCGCCATTCAACAAGATCATGGCTGGGGCCGTGGACTCAGCTCCACTTACCCACCTGCTCCCCACAACCCTTATTCCCTTATTGGTTAAAAATCTATCTATCTGTGATTTGAATACATTCAATGAGTTAGCCTCAACTGCTTCCTTGGGCAGAGAATTCCACAGATTCACAACCCTCTGGGAGAAGAAATTCCTTCTCAACTTGGTTTTAAATTGGCTCCCCCGTATTTTGAGGCTGTGCCCCTAGTTCTAGTCTCCCCGACCAGTGGAAACAACCTCTCTGCCTCTATCTTGTCTATCCCTTTCATTATTTTAAATGTTTCGATAAGATCACCCCTCATCCTTCTGAACTCCAACGAGTAAAGACCCAGTCTACTCAATCTATCATCATAAGGTAACCTCCTCATCTCCGGAATCAGCCTAGTGAATCGTCTCTGTACCCCCTCCAAAGCTAGTATATTCTTCCTTAACTGCACGCAGTATTCCAGGTGCGGCCTCACCAATACCCTGTACAGTTGCAGCAGGACCTCCCTGCTTTTGTACTCCATCCCTCTCGCAATGAAGGCCAACATTCCATTCGCCTTCCTGATTACCTGCTGCACCTGCAAACTAACTTTTTGGGATTCATGCATAAGGACCCCCAGGTCCCTCTGCACCGCAGCATGTTGTAATTTCTCCCCATTCAAATAATATTCTCTTTTACTTTGTTTTTTTCCAAGGTGGATGACCTCACATTTTCCGACATTGTATTCCATCTGCCAAACCTCAGCTTAATCTACCTAAATCTCTTTGCAGCCCCTCTGTTTCCTCTACACAACCCGCTTTCCCACTAATCTTTGTGTCATCTGCAAATTTTGTTACACTACACTCTGTCCCCTCTTCCAGGTCATCTATGTATATTGTAAACAGTTGTGGTGCCAGCACCGATCCCTGTGGCACACCACTAACCACCAAATTCCAACCCAAAAAGGACCCATTTATCCCGACTCTCTGCTTTCTGTTAGCCAGCCAATTCTCTATCCATGCTAATACATTTCCTCTGACTCCGCGTACCTTTATCTTCTGCAGTAATCTTTTGTGTGGCACCTTATCGAATGCCTTTTGGAAATCTAAATACACCACATCCATCGGTACACCTCTGTCCACCATGCTCGTTATATCCTCAAAGAATTCTAGTAAATTAGTTAAACATGATTTCCCCTTCATGAATCCATGTTGCGTCTGCTTGATTGCACTATTCCTATCTAGATGTCCCGCTATTTCTTCCTTAATGATAGCTTCAAGCATTTTCCCCACTACAGATGTTAAACTAACCAGCCCATAGTTACCTGCCTTTTGTCTGCCCCCTTTTTTAAACAGAGGCGTTACATTAGCTGCTGGTACCTCCCCAGAGTCCAGAGAATTATGGTAGATTATAACGAATGCATCTGCCATAACTTCCGCCATCTCTTTTAATACCCTGGGATGCATTTCTTCAGGACCAGGGGACTTGTCTACCTTGAGTCCCATTAGCCATATCCAGCACTACCCACCTAGTGATAGTGATTATCTCAAGGTCCTCCATTCCCACATTCCCGTGACCAGCAATTTTTGGCATGGTTTTTGTGTCTTCCACTGTGAAGACCGAAGCAAAATAATTGTTTAAGGTCTCAGCCATTTCCACACTTCCCATTATTAAATCCCCCTTCTCATCTTCTAAGGGACCAACATTTAATTTAGTCACTCTTTTCCGTTTTATATATCGGTAAAAGCTTTTACTATCTGTCTTTATGTTTTGCGCAAGTTTACCTTCGTAATCTATCTTTCCTTTCTTTATTGCTTTCTTAGTCATTCTTTGCTGTCGTTTAAAATTTTCCCAATCTTCTAGTTTCCCACTAACCTTGGCCACCTTATACGTATTGGTTTTTAATTTGATACTCTCCTTTATTTCCTTGGTTATCCACGGCTGGTTATCCCTTCTCTTACCGCCCTTCTTTTTCACTGGAATATATTTTTGTTGAGCACCATGAAAGAGCTCCTTAAAAGTCCTCCACTGTTCCTCAATTGTGCCACCGTTTAGTCTGTGTTTCCAGTCTACTTTAGCCAACTCTGCCCTCATCCCACTGTAGTCCCCTTTTTTAAGCATAGTACGCTCGTTTGAGACACTACTTCCTCACCCTCAATCTGTATTACAAATTCAACCATACTGTGATCACTCATTCCGAGAGGATCTTTTACTAGGAGATCGTTTATTATTCCTGTCTCATTACATAGGACCAGATCCAAGATAGCTTGCTCCCTCCCTTGTAGGTTCTGTAACATACTGTTCTAAGAAACAATCCCATATGCATTCTATGAATTCCTCCTCAAGGCTACCCCTTGCGATTTGATTTGACCAATCGATATGTAGGTTAAAATCCCCCATGATTACTGCCGTTCCTTTTTCACATGCCTCCATTATTCCCTTGATTATTGTCCGCCCCACCGTGAAGTTATTATTTGGGAGCCTATAAACTACGCCCACCAGTGACTTTTTCCCTTTACTATCTCTAATCTCCACCCACAATGATTCAACATTTTGTTCATTAGAACCAATATCATCTCTCACAACTGCCCTGATATCATCCTTTATTAACAGAGCTACCCCACCTCCTTTCCCTACTTGTCTATCTTTCCAAATTGTCAGATACCCCTGTATGTTTAATTCCCAGTCTTGGCCACCCAGCAACCACGTTTCTGCAATGGCCACCAAATCATACCCATTTGTAATGATTTGTGCCGTCAACTCATTTACTTTATTTCAAATGCTGCATGCCCAATGCTTCGATTGGGCACTTCACTGAATCCTTCACTAAACCCAACTTCAGACTCCAGCATGTGAGCATTTACAAGTAATGGGAGAGAAGATTACAGGCCCCATTATAACTATAAATGACCTTTGTACTAAAATAAATATAAATATAACTGTGAGTGGATCCATGAGTAACTTAAAGGTCCTTAAATAACTCACAAATTATAAACCCCTTCTTTAAACAGCCTCCTCACTTCCTCCGATTTTCAAAATGGCGTTCGTATTGCCGAGTTCTGTGAGGAACACCAGGTAAAAGTAGCTTTTCTCCGGCGATGTCCAGCGATCTTTTTGGCTAGCGATCAGCTGGCGATGTGTGGGCGATGTGCCGAAAGTTGCGCTGGGCGATGTATGGGCGATCACCTCGGCGATGTGACACGAAAGTTGGGCCGGCAATTTTCCGTCAATGTTCCGGACCAACTTTCCACTTTTTAAGCAAAATGGGCAATAGCCTGCCTTTTAGGGCAATATATGGGCACTAGCCCAGCGATGTCAAGTAGAAAGTCTAGCCCTATAGATGTGTTTACGTCAGATCTTTCCTGTGCAATACCCATCAAGCTAGGTCTTCTCATCTCTGACTACTTTGCGATGTCACCCATGAGGTGGTTACATTGAACACAATGGTGATTGTGACCTCAAACCAATACAACAACTGATGCTGGAGCTGTCCCACCCAGAAAAACATACTGACAATGACTGTCTTGATCCTGTGAGACTGTCATTGTATTACTAATTACTGTCATATTTATTGTGTATCTGTAAAGCATGCACTCCCATGTTCCGCCACCAGGGAGCTCGTCCCCTGAAGTCCCAAGGGATCCCAGCATCCCTTGGGATCACTGTATATAAGCCAGTCCCTAAGGCTTGTTCCTCATTCTGGAGTGTCTTATTAAAGACTGAGGTCACTGTTACTTTAACCCCCCTGTGTGCAGCCTCATCTGTGTTTGGAACACAATAACTGGCAACGAGAATACGAAACCAACGCAAAGATGCAGCAAACTGTGGGCATCCTGGAGAAGTTCTCAGAGGTTGAGGACTGGGAAGCCTATGTCGAACGGCGAGACCAGTACTTTGTAGCCAACGAGCTGGACGGAGAAGGAAAAGGAGAGCGGTCCTCCTCACAGTCTGCGGGGCACCGACCCACAGCCTTATGAAGAATCTTTTGGCTCCGGTGAAACCCACAGATAAGTCGTATGAGGAGCTGCGTACACTGGTTCAGGAGCATCTTAACCCGAGGGAGAGCGTGCTGATAGTGAGGTATCGGTTCTACTCGTGCCAACGATCTGAAGGTCAGGAAGTGCCGAGCTACGTCGCTGAGCTGAGGCGACTTGCAGGACAATGTGAGTTTGATGGCTACCTGGAGCAAATGCTCAGACTTTTTTGTACTGGGCATTGGCCACGAGACCATCCTACGAAAACTTTTGACTGTAGAGGCACCGACCCTCAGTAAGGCCACTGCGATAGCACAGGCATTTATGTCCACCAGTGATAACACCAAACAAATCTCTCAGCACACAAGCAATGCTCATAAATTAACTGGAACTGTGTTTGCGAGCAGAAATGTACAGGGCAGAACCCAGAGTTTGCAACTGCCAGCAGGCCTCAGGTGACCCAGATGACTCAGCGTCCCCAACAAAGGATGAATGCAAGCAATTCACACCTTGTTGACTTTTTGTGGAGACTTCCATTCAGCCTATTCATGCCGCTTCAAAGGGTATGTTTGCAAGAGCTGTGGAACAATGGGGCCCCTCCAACGAGCTTGAAAACGAGCTGCAAGCTCTGCAAAACCTGCTAACCACCACGTGGCAGAGGAAGATCGGTCCATGGTTGATCAAAGCAATTTTGAGCCTCAGAGAGAGGAGGCAGCAGATGCTGAAGTACACGGGGTGCACACATTTTCGACGAAATGTCCACCTATAATGCTAAACGTAAAATTGAATGACTTACCCGTAGCCATGGAACTGGACACTGGCGCTAGCCAATCCATCGTGAGTAAAAAGATGTTTGAGAGACTATGGTGCAACAAGGGATTCAGACCAGACCTGAGCCCCATCCACATGAAACTGAGAACTTACACCAAAGAGCTTATCACTGTCCTGGGCAGCGCCATGGTCAAGGACACCTACGAGGTCACGGTGCACAAACTGCCCACTCTGGATTGTCCCGGGCGATGGCCCCACACTGCTTGGAAGGAGCTGGCTGGGCAAAATCCGCTGGAACTGCGATGACATCCGAGCGCTATCACATGTCGATGAGGCCTCATGTACCCAGGTTCTTAACAAATTTCCTTCCCTTTTTGAGCCAGGCATTGGAAACTTTTCCAGGGCGAAGATGCGATTCCACTTGGTTCCAGAGGCACAACCCATTCACCACAAGGCACAAGCGGTACCTCACATGATGAGGGAGAGAGTGGAAATCGAGCTGGACAGGCTGCAACACGAGGGCATCAACTTCCCAGTGGAATTCAGCAAGTGGGCCAGCGCAATTGTTCCAGTACTCAAAAGTCAGGATTTGCGGCGATTATAAAGTAACTATTAATCGTTTCTCGCTACAGGACCAATACCCACTACCTAAGGCAGACGACTATTTGCGACGCTGGCAGGAGGCAAGACGTTCACCAAGCTCGACCTGACTTCGGCCTACATGACGCAGGAGCTGGAGGAGTCTTCGAAGGGCCTCACCTGCATCAACACGCACAAGGGACTGTTCATCGACAACAGATGCCCGTTTGGAATTCGGTCGGCTGCAGCGATCTTCCAGAGAAACATGGAGAGCCTACTCAAGTCGGTACCACACACAGTGGTCTTTCAGGACGACATATTGGTCACGTGTCGGGACACCGCCGAGTACCTACAAAACCTGGAGGAGGTCCTCCAGCGACTGGATCGCGTAGGGCTGCGGCTGAAGAGGTCGAAATGCATCTTCATGGCAACAGAAGTGGAGTTTTTGGGGAGAAAGATCGCGGTGGACGGCATTCGGCCCACAGACGCCAAGACAGAGGCTATCAGGAACGCGCCCAGGCCACAGAACGTCACGGAGCTGCAGTCATTCCTGGGACCCCTCAACTATATTGGTAACTTCCTACCGGGGTTAAGCACCCTTTTAGAGCCCCTACATGTGTTATTGCGCAAAGGTGAGAACTGGGTATAGGGAAAAAACCAAATAATTGCTTTTGAGAAAGCCAGAAACATTTTATGCTCCAACAAGCTGCTTGTATTGTATAGCCCGTGTAAAAGATTTGTGCTAGCATGTGACGTGTCGTCGTATGGAGCCGGGTGTGTATTACAACAAGCTAATGTTGCGGGGAAGTTGCAACCTGTCACCTATGCTTCCAGGAGCTTGTCTAAGACCGAGAGGGCCTACAGCATGATTGAGAAAGAGGCATTAGCGTGTGTGTTCGGGATAAAGAAAATGCATCAGTACCTGTTTGGCCTCAAATTTGAGCTGGAAACCAATCACAAGCCCCTCACATCCCTGTTCGCTGAAAACAAGGGGATAAATACTAATGCCTCAGCCCGCATACAAAGATGGGCACTCGCGCTATCAGCGTATAACTATACCATCCGCCACAGGCCAGGCACCGAGAACTGTGCGGATGCTCTCAGTCAGCTACCATTGCCCACCACGGGGGTGGAAATGGTGCAGCCTGAAAACTTGTCGATGGTGGCGCAGCCCGTAGACATGTTGATGGTCATGGAAGTGTTTGAAAATGATAAATCACCTGTCACGGCCTGCCAGATTAAGACTTGGACCAGTCAAGATCCTCTGCTGTCCCTAGTAAAAAACTGTGTACTGCATGGGAGCTGGGCCAGCATCCCCGTTGAAATGCAAGAGCCAATCAAGCCATTCCAGCGGCAAAAGAACAAGCTATCCATTCAGGCAGACTGCCTGTTGTGGGGTAACCGCGGAGTGCTACCAAAAAAGGGCAGGGAGACGTTCATCTCCGATTTCCACAGCACACACCCGGGTATAGTAATGATGAAAGCGATAGCCAGATCCCACGTGTGGTGGCCTGGTATCGACTCTGACTTAGAGTCCTGTGTACATCAATGCAGCGTATGTGCTCAGTTGAGCAACGCGCCCAGAGAGGCACCACTAAGTTTGTGGTCCTGGCCCTCCAGACCATGATCGAGGATCCATGTCGACTATGCGGGCCCGTTTCTCGGTAAAATGTTCCTGATGGTGGTGGATGCTTTTTCAAAATGGATTGAATGTGAAATAATGTCGTGAAGTACCGCCACCGCCACCATTGAAAGCCTGAGGGACATGTTTGCCACCCACGACCTGCCTGACATACTGGTCAGTGACAACAGGCCATGTTTCACCAGTGCCGAATTTAAAGAATTCATGACCCGCAATGGGATCAAACATGTCACCTCGGCCCGTTTAAACCAGCCTCCAATGGGCAGAGTGGGCAGTACAAACAATCAAACAGAGCCTTAAACAAGTCACAGAAGGTTCACTCCAAACCCGCCTGTCCCAAGTACTGCTCAGCTTCCGCACGAGACCCCATTCGCTCACAGGGGTGCCCACAGCTGAGTTACTCATGAAAAGGACACTTAAAACCTGGTTCACCCCAACCTGCATGATCAGGTAGAGAGCAGGCGGTGCCACTGTGTCATGGGAAATTGATCTGAATGACCCTGTGTATGTGCTAAACTATGGACATGGTCCCAAGTGGATCGCGGGCACGATGATAGCTAAAGAAGGGAATAGGGTGTTTGTAGTCAAACTAGACAATGGACAACTTTGCAGAAAGCACCTGGACCAAACGAGGCTGCGGTTCACAGACTGCCCTGAACAACCCACAGCAGACACCACCTTTTTCGAGCCCACAACAGACATCCAAGGGATCAACGACACCACGCCGGACCAGGAAATCGAACCCATCATGCCCAACAGCCCAGCAAGGCCAGGCTCACCTCGCAGCCCTGCAGGGCTAACAACATGCCAGCCCAGCGAGGGCACAGCCAACACACCAGAACAGACATTTGTACTGAGGCGGTCCACCAGGGAAAGAAAGGCTCCCAACCGCCTCACCTTGTAAATCGTTTTCACTTTGACTTTGGGGGAGAGTGATGTTGTGTATCTGTAAAGCATACACTCCCATGTTCCGCCACCAGGGAGCTCATCCCCTGAAGTCCCAAGGGATCCCAGCATCCCTTGGGAGCACTGTATATAAGCCAGCCCCTAAGGCCTGTTCCTCACTCTGGAATGTCTTATTAAAGACTGAAGTCACTGTTACTTTAACCTCCCTATGTGCAGCCTCATCTGTGTTAGGATCACAATAATATGTGCACGAGAAAATGAATGATCTTCCTCCAGATCCCTTTTTGCAGTGTTGAGAAATTAAGGCACTTGAAATGATGGGTTAAGACTGCCCTGAAGGATGCACTGTGGAGTAGGGCCAGGAATGGATCAGCGTGTAGGAAAATTGCAAATTGCTCAATAAGGTTGCCAAATAAAAGCAGACTGAGTAACAGCAAGAATTCTAGAGAGTGAGTTGTTGTAAGTATGTGGTGTTGCTAAAACAAGATCATGGCATAATTCCCATTACTGGCACACCTTCTCAAGTAGACACTGCTCCAGATTCAGCGGGGCTAATTCCACTACCTGGTTAACTTTCAGAGTTCTATGTAAAGCAGAGATTCAACCAACAGTCAGCAAATGCTACCTTTTACTCAAGGACACAGAACACTCTATCAGCTACATTTCTGAGAAAAAGTAAATTTATTGTTTGCTGTACTTAACTCAAATATTGCAATAAACAGGATGTTATCTTCAATTAATAGTAAACATGCCGTGACACCAGGTCTGAATTTTATTGACATTAGTGTCAATTATGTTGACCACAATGACTCAAGTTAACTGTATGGTATGAGGCTGCTTAGACCAGGAGGGAGCTACTGTTAACAGACTGCTCCCACCAGTGTGCTGTGCTTCGAAAATGCACACTTCAGGAAAGCAAAAGGGCCAACATTCTGCAGTGGCGCCACTTTCCAACAGTTTTGCCATGAACATTTCTGAATCAGAAGCTGTTCTAAAGATGCTAGGATATCAACATTGAATTGTATAAAAGAGTAAATGCAAGAGATTTTTTTTTTAATTACTAAAATATGAGAAAAACACATGTTTCCTATAATTAACAAGCTTAAATAAAGTTATAAGGTGTTGCCGCTTTCGTCGTCTGAAAGTCTTCCAGGGGCAAAAACACAGGACTACCTAGGGTGCCCTATAATTATGCCAACATTCCATAGCGAAGAGATTTTCTGCAGCTGTAGGACATAACTTTCCTAGAAGTCGAACAATTTAATAGCAGTAGGAAAGATTTTAGTGCCTAGTTAATATAAAAGGTCAAACTCATAACTAGATTTGTAAATTTATAACTGAATAGTTATTTACAGACTAAGAACAATTTTCACTTCTATGATCAGTTAACCCTTTCTGGCCAAGAATGATTAAATTGTCCAACACAAAAAGGGGTAAATGTAGGTTTATATTTTTTTCAACTGATTTTCAGAATAATATTTAAACTATGGCAACCACTCTTTGGGGGGGCTTTTAATGCAACATTTGTGAGTATCACTTAAGTCTAGAGGCATTTAAAATAGTCAACTGGTCAATAAAGTAAACTTCTAAGTTGAAAGAAAAAAGATAGATTTGTATCCTCAGGACATCCCAAAACGCTTTACAACCAATTAAGTACTTTTGAAGTGTAGTCACTGCTGTAATATAGGAAAAGTTGTGTAAATTTAACAAACTGCTAAACTGGTCTGATGGAGTTTTATTCCAAGAACCTGCTCAAGAAAAAGAATTTTAAAATTTCGAGCTGATTTTCCCACATGTATATTTCTTCAGTCTCTCCAAAGAGCAAACAATTGGTGAGTTGAGGCTTGATACGAATCATTAAGCCGCTTTATCTCACAGCATGCGAACATAGAGAGTAATAGGCAATATCCATGATCAGATTAATTAGTTCAATTATTACAATTTATCATAGAATGATACAAATGAAAGAACACATTATCCACAAGTGGGCCATCTTAGTGTCAGCCGTTGCCCAGTGGGTAACACTCTTGCCAGAAGTCAGAAGGGTGTTGGTTCAAGTCCCACCCCAGAGACCCAAGCTTAAAAATCTAGGTTAACACTCCAGTGCAGTACTGAGGGAGATGTTAAACTGCAGCCCCATCTGCTCTCTGACGGAAAAGATCCCATGGCACTATTACGAAGAAAAACAGGGGAGTTATCCTCGGTGTCCTGGCCAATATTGATCCCTCAATCAACTTCACTGATAAACAGATTATTTGGTCATTATCACCTTGCTGTTTGTGGAAGCTAGCTGTGCACAAATTGGCTTTTTAAAAAATGTGTTCATGGGATGTGGGCACCGCTGACAAGGTGAGCATTTACTGTCCGCCCCTAATTTTGCTTCAGCAGGTGGTGGTGATCCACCTCTTGAACTGCAGCATCCAAGTAGTGAAGATATAATGCTGTTAGGGAGGGAGTTCCAGGATTTTGACCCAGCGACGGTCAGGATGGTGTATGACTTGAAGGGCAACTTGGGGGCGATGGTGTTTTCATGCACCTGCTGCCCTTGTCCTTCTAGGTGGTAGAGGTCGCGGGTTTGGGAGGTGCTGCCGAAGAAACCTTGGCGTGTTTCTGCAGTGGATCTTGTAGATGGTGC
The DNA here is from genome assembly GCF_044704955.1 of Pristiophorus japonicus. Taxonomy (NCBI): domain Eukaryota; kingdom Metazoa; phylum Chordata; class Chondrichthyes; family Pristiophoridae; genus Pristiophorus; species Pristiophorus japonicus. The sequence continues at coordinate 193,968,872 of NC_091980.1, read as the reverse complement.
ACACTGCAGCCACGGTGCGCCAATGGTGGAGAGAGTGATTGTTTAAAGTGGTGGATGGGTACCAATCAAGCAGTCTGCTTTGTCCTGAAAGGTGGTGAGCTTCTTGAGTGTTGTTGGAGCTGCACTGTCCAGGCAAGTGGAGACTATTCCATCACTCTCCTGATGTGTGCCTTGTAAATGGTGGAAAGGGTTTGGGGAGTCATGGGTGAATCACTTGCCAGAGAATAATCAGTCTCTGACCTGATGGAGGGGAACTTAAAACAATTATTATCACGAAAGAAAAAGTACTCGGTAAAATAATGGGACTACAGGCGGACAAAGCCCCTGGACCTGATGGCCTGCATCCTAGGGTCTTAAAAGTAGTGGCTGCAGAAATAGTGGATGCATTGGTTGTAATCCACCAAAATTCCCTGGATTCAGGAGAGGTCCTGTAATGCCCCGCAAATGTAATGCCCCTATTTAAAAAAGGGAGGGAGACAGAAAGCAGGAAACGATAGACCAGTTAGCTTAACATCTGTCTTTGGGAAAATGCTGGAGTCCATTATTAAGGAAGCAGTAGCAGGAATTTTGGAGAAGCAAAATTCGGTCAGGCAGAGTCAGCATGGATTTATGAAGGGGAAGTCATGTTTGACAAATTTGCTGGAATTCTTTGAGGATGTAATGAGCAGGGTGGCTAAGGGGGAACCAGTGGATGTGGTGTATTTGGATTTCCAGAAGGCATTTGATAAGGTGCCACATAAAAGATTACTGCAGAAGCTAAGAGCTCACGGGGTTGGAGGTAATATATTAACATGGATACAGGATTGGCTAACTAACAGAAAACAGAGAGTCGGGATAAATGAGTCATTTTCCGGTTGGCAAATAGTGACTAGTGGGGTGCCACAGGGATCAGTTCTGGGTCCTCAACTATTTACAATCTATATTAATGACTTGGATGAAGGGACCGAGTGTAATGTAGCCAAGTTTGCTGGTGATAAAACGATGAGTGGGAAAGCAAATTGTGAGAAGGGCACAAAGCATCTGCAAAGGGATATAGACAGGCTAAGTGAGTGGGCAAACGTTTGGCAGATGGAGTATAATGTGGGACAATGTAAGGTCATCCACTTTGGCAGGATAAATAAAAAAGCTAATTATTATTTAAATGGAGAGAGATTACAAAATGCTGCAGTACAGAGGGATCTGGGGGCCCTTGTGCATGAAACACAAAAAGTTAGTATGCAAGTACAGCATGTAATCAGGAAGACAAATGGAAGGTTGGCTTTTATTGCAAGGGAGATGGAGTATAAAAGCAGGGAACTCCTGCTACAACTGTACAGGGTATTGGTGAGACCACACTTAAAGCACTGCGTACAGTTTTGGTCTCCTTATTTAAGGAGGGATATACTTGCATTGGAGGCAGTTCAGAGAAGGTTCACTAGATTGATTCCTAAGATGAAGGGGTTGACGTATGAAGAAAGGTTGAGCAGGTTGGGCTTGTACTCATTGAAGTTTAGAAAAATGAGAGGTGATTTTATTGAAACATATAAGATACTGAGGGGGCTCGACAGGTAGATGCAGAGAGGATGTTTCCACTTGTGGGAGAATCTAGAACTAAGGGGCATAGTTTAAGAATAAGGGGTCACCCATTTTTAACTGAGATGAGGAGAGGTTTTTTCTCTCAGAGGGTCGTAAATCTGTGCAATTCTCTGCCCCAGAGAGCTGTGGAGGCTGCATCATTGAATATATTAGCACCCCACTAATCACTGCCTACCACTCTGAAAAGGACCTATTTATCCCAATTCTCTGCTTTCTGTCTGCCAACCAGCTCTCTATGCAGGTCAATACATTACCCCCAATACTATGTGCTTTAATTTTGCACACTAATCTCTTGTGTGGGACCTTGTCAAAAGCCTTTTGAAAGTCCAAATACACCACGTCCACTGGTTTTCCCTTGTCACTCTACTAGTTACATCCTCAAAAAATTCTAGAAGATTTGTCAAGCATGATTTCCCCTTCATAAATCCATGCTGACTTGGACTGATCCTGCCACTGCTTTCCAAATGGGCTGCTATTTCATCATTAATAATTGATTCCAACATTTCCCCCACTACCGATGTCAGGCTAACCGGTCTATAATTCCCCATTTTCTCTCTCCCTCCTTTTTTAAAAAGTTGTGTTACATTAGCTACTCTCCAGTCCATAGGAACTTATCCAGAATTGATAGACTGTTGGAAAAGGATCACCAATACATCCACTATTTCTAGGGCCGCTTCCTTATGTACTCTGGGATGCAGACAATCAGGCCCTAGGGATTTATCGGCCTTCAATCCCATCAAGTTCCCGAACACAATTTCCTGACTAATAAGGATTTCCTTCAGTTCCTTCTTTTTGCTAGACGCTCGATCCCCTAGTATTTCCTGAAGGTTATTTGTGTCTTCCTTCGTGAAGACAGAACCAAAGGATTTGTTCAATTGGTCTGCCATTTCTTTGTTCCCCATTATAAATTCACCTGATTCTGACTGCAAGGGACCTACGTTTGTCTTCACTAATCTTTTTCTCTTAGAAGCTTTTGCAGTCAGTTTTTATGTTCCCAGCAAGCTTCCTTTCATACTCTAATTTCCCCCTCCTAATTAAACCCTTTGTCCTTATTTGCTGAATTATAAATTTCTCCCAGTCCTCAGGTTTGCTGCTTTTTCTGGCCAGTGTATATGCCTCTTCCTTGGATTTAACACTATCCTTCATTTCCCTTGTTATCCACGGTTGAACCACCTTCCCCATTTTATTTTTACTCCAGACAGGGCTGTACAATTGTTGAAGTTCCTCCATGTGATCTTTAAATGTCTGTCATTGCCTATCCACCGTCAACCCTTTAAGTGTCATTCGCCAGTCTATTCTAGCCAATTCACATCTCATGCCATCGAAGTTACCTTTCTCTAAGTTCAGAACCCTCGTCTTTGAATTAACTGTGTCGCTCTCCATCTTAATAAAGAATTCCACCATATTATGGTCACTCTTCCAAAAGGAGCCTCGCACAACAAGATTACTAATCAATTCTTTCTCATTACACATCACCCAGTCTAGAAAGGCCAGCCCTCTATTGGTTCCTCAACATATTGGTCTAGAAAACCATCCCTAATACACTCCAGGAAATCCTCCTCCACCGTATTGCTACCAGTTTGGCTAGCCCAATCTATATGTTGATTAAAGTTGCCCATGATAACTGCTGTACCTTTATTGCATGCATCCCTAATTTCTTGTTTGATGCTGTCCCCAACCTCCCGACTACTGTTTGGTGGTCTACACAATTCCCACTCGTGTTTTCTGCCCTTTGATATTCTGCAGCTCTACCCATACAGATTCCACATTATTCAAGCTAATGTCCTTCCTTACTATTGCGTTAATTTCCTCTTTAACCAGCAACGATACCCCACCTCCTTTTCCTTTCTGTCTATCCTTCCTGAATGTTGAATACCCCTGGATGTTGAGTTCCCAGCCTTGGTCACCCTGGAGCCATGTCTCCGTAATCCCAATGATATCATATTCGTTAATAGCAGCCTGCGCAGTTAATTCGTCCACCTTATTATGAATACTCCTTGCATTGAGGCACAGAGTCTTCAGGGTTGTCTTTTTTAACATACTTTGTCCCTTTAAAATTAGCTATCCTGCTGTTTCTATTCTGACTTGCATGCTGGGCTCCGCCATCATTGAGGATGGGGATATTCATGGAGCCTCCTCCTTCCGTTAGTTGTTTAATTGTGCACTACCATTCATGACTGGATGTGGCAGGATTGCAGAGCTGTGATCTGATCCGTTGGTTGTGTCTGTCTATAGCATGCTGCTTCCGCTGTTTAGCATGCATGTAGTCCGGTGTTGTAGTACTTCATTTTTAGGTACACCTGGTGCTCCTCCTGGCATGCTCTTCTACACTCCTCATTGAACCAGGGTTGGTCCCCTGGCTTGATGGTAATGGTAGAGTGAGGGATATGCCAGGCCATGAGATTAGAGATTGTGGTGGAATACAATTCTGCTGCTGCTGATGGCCCACAGCGCCTCATGGATACCCAATTTTGAGCTGTTAGATCTGTTCTGAATCTAACCAATTTAGCACAGTGGTAGTGCCACACAACATGATGGAGAGAATTTTCTCAGTGTGAAGACGGGACTTCGTCTCCACAAGGACCATGCAGTGATCACTGCTACCAATACTCTCATGGACGGATGCATCTGCGGCAGGTAGATTGGTGAGATCGAGCTCAAGAATGTTTTCCCTTATTCTCTCACCACCTACCGCAGGCCCAGTCTGGCAGTTATGTCCTTCAGGACTTGGCCAGCTCGATCAGTAGTGGTGCTACCAAGCCACTCTTGGTGATGGACATTGAAGCCCCCCACCCAAAGTACATTCTGTGCCCTTGCTACACTCAGTGCTTCTTCCAAATGGTGTTCAACATGAAGGAGTATTGATTTATAAGCTGAGGGAGGGCGGTAGGTGCTGATCAGCAGGTTTCCTTGCTCATGTTTGACATGACACCATAAGACTTCACGTGGTCCAAAGTCAATGTTAAAGACACCCAGGGCCACTCCCTCCCGATACCTCTGGTGTATCTGTCCTGCCAGTGGGACAGGACATACCCAGAGTCTGGGACGTTGGCTGAAAGATATGATTCTGTGAGTATGACTATGTCAGGCTGTTGCTTGACTAGTCTGTGAGACAGTTCTACCAATTTTGAAACAAGTCTCCAGATGTTAGTGAGGAGGACTTTGCAAGGTCGCCTGGGCTGGGTGTGCCTTTGTCATGTCCAGTGACTAAGTCGATGCCTGGTGGTCTGTCCTGTTTTATTCTTTGTATACTTCTTTGTAGCAGTTTTGTACAACTGAGTGGATTGCTAGACCATTTCAGAGGGCAGTTAAGAGTCAACCACATTGCTGTGGGTTTGAAATCACATATAGACCAGGTAACGGGTTTGAAGTCACATATATGTCACAGTAATGACAGCAGATTTCCTTCCCTAAAAGTCATTCGTGAACCAGATGAGTTTTTACAACAATCCAGTAGTTTCATATCATCATAGCTTTTTATTCCAGAGAGGCGGAGAAGTTTAAAGAGGAAATTTCAGAGTTTAGGGCTAAGGCAGCTCAAAGCACAGCCGTCAATGGTGGAGCAATTAAAATTGGGGACACGCGAGATGCCAGAATAGGAGGAGCGCAGAGATCTTGTATGGCATGTAAGGCAGATGAGTAGGGGCGGAGTTGGACGATATTACGGAGGTGGAAGTAGGCAATCTTAGCTCATCTCGGGGTCAAACACAACCTCAAGGTTGTGAACGGTCTGGCTCAACTTCAGACAGTTGCCAGGGAGAGGGATGGAATCGGTGGTCAAGGAACACAGTTTGTGGTGGGGACCAAAGACAATGGCTTTGGTCTTGCCAATATTTCGTTCGAAGAAATTTCTGCTCATGCAATACTGGATGTCAGAGAAGTAGTGTGACAAATCAGAGACAGTGGAGGGTTCAAGAGAGGTGGTGATGAGATACAGCTGAGTGTCATCAGTGTATGTGGAACTTGATGTGTTTTCGGATGATGTCGCTGAAAATGAGAAATAGAAGGGGCCATGGATAGATCATTGGCAGACCCCAAACGTAACATTGCGGGAGTGGGTAGAGAAGCCACTGTAGGTGATTCTCTGGCTACGATTCAATAGGTAAGAATAGAACCAGGTAAGGACAGTTCCACCCAGCTGGACGACAGAGGAGAGCGTCAGAGGAGAATGGTGTGGTCAACTGTGTCGAAGACTGCAGATAGATCAAGAAGGATGAGGAGGTAATTATTTTTCCAAATTCTGTCTGTGGAAAAATGATAAAATAAATCCTGAATCTATCATAATTTGTACCTATTATGAGACATCACCCATACTTGCATCAGTAACTCGAGATGCTCCCTCATCTTATTTACATTATTTATTACAAGTAGCAACTAAACTTCATCCAGGTAGTGAAAAAGTGACAATTTCCAACCATAGAATGTCATTGATGCGAATTAGGACTCATATCACTTCAATTGATGTGAGATAAATTTTAGACATTTCTAGCAGGCGTGTTGGTGTTATCGTGATTTGCCTGCTTTACATGGTGAACAGCAAAACCAAAAAGGCAAGTGTCTAACATGTTTTTTTAAAAACAGGCAATCTCCATTTTGCAACTGCCTCTCCTACTTGATAGCAATTGCATACAGAATTTCATCACTAAGGTAATCGCACTTATTGCAAGGGGGATAGAGTATAAAAGCAGAGAAGTCTTGCTACAACTGTCATGTATGTAACCACAATATAACACCACTGTATTACTGTATACACACACCTTGACCACAAGGGTAAACTTGTGGGAGACACTCCTTACCTGATCACACAGGTATAAAAAGGGAAGTCCCACGCAGGGTCACTGTCTTGGGAGTCCTGTGAATAAAGAGTTCAGGTCACAGAGTGACCTTGTCCCCAGAATGTGCCTCATGTGGTTTCATACTGTAGAGTAAGGACTTTACATTGGCGACGAGAAACAGGAATTCACGACCCACGAGAATGGCCACCGGTAGCACAGAGGAACGGTACTGTGTTGGGGAAGACTGGAATGATTTTGTTGAGAGGCTTCAGCAAAGCTTCGTTATGAAAGAATGGCTGGGGGATGCAGCAGCCGACAAGCGAAGGGCTCATCTCCTGACCAGCTGTGGACCAAAGACATACGTGCTCATGAAGGACTTACTAGCACCTGAAAAGCCGGCGGACAAAACCTTTGAAGAACTTAGCAAATTGATCGTGGAGCACCTCAAACCGGCAAGTATCTTACATATGGCCCGACACAGATTCTACACCCACCGTCGTCATGAAGGACAGAGCATACCGGACTTCGTAGCGGACCTCCGGCGTTTGGCCAGCCTCTGTATGTTCACAGTAGCCTGCAAGGGATAGATGCTAAGGGACTTCTTTATTGAGGGCATCGGTCATGCGGGAATTTTCCGCAAATTAATTGAGACCAAGGATTTGACCTTGGAAGCGGCGGCGTTGATGGCTCAAACTTTCATGGCGGGGGAGGAAGAGACAAAAATAATATACGCACACAATTCTGCCTCCAACGCGGCGATGGATCAGGGGGTCAACATCATCAATGCGACTCAGAACCCCGCAGGCAGGCAGGGGCACTCCGAAGAAATAGACCCCAGAGCAGGAATTCAACAAAGACAATGGCAGACTGAACGGACATTCACGCCATCACAGTGGACAATGCAGCCCGGGATGGGGCCATTGACACCCACTAATAGGGTACTTAAGAGCAGTCAAAGGGACAGTCAGCGCGGAATGCCTGGCCATAGCCCTTTTGTTCCCAACAATGGAAACTTTAACTCATGCTGGAGGTGTGGGGGAAAACACTCAGCTAGATCTTGCAGATTTCAACAGTTTGTTTGCAGGAACTGAAATCTCAGTGGCCACTTAGCTCGAATGTGCAGGAAGCCTGCAACCAGACTAATATATGAGGCGGATGGACCAGAAGAGGGTTCTTTGAGGCAGGATGACCTTTGGGGCAAATCGATGGACGCCGAGGTGCAGCGGGTCCATGTGGCGGATATTCACAGTTCATACACCAAAACGCCCCCAATGATGATGAGAGTTTTACGAAACAGTATCCCTGTACGCATGGAGCTGGACACTGGGGCCAGCCAGTCACTCATGGGCATTCTGCAATTTGAGAAGCTATGGCCACTTAAAGCCAGTAGAACCAAATTAGCATGTGTTGACACACAATTACAGACTTACACTAAAGAAATCATTCCGGTGCTAAGCAGTGCAATGTTGACTGTCACACACAATGGGTCAGTGAATCGGCTACCACTTTGGATTGTCCCGGGCAATGGTCCCACACTGTTGGGGAGGAGCTGGTTAGCCGAGATGAACTGGAAATGGGGGGATGTTCATGCAATGTCATCTGTGGAGCGAAGTTCATGCTCACAAGTCCAACAACAATTCGATTCACTATTGCAACCTGGCGTCGGGACTTTCAAAGGCACTAAAGTAGTGATACACATCACGCCGGACGCCAAGCCAGTGCACCACAAAGCCAGAGCGGTGCCTTATGTGATGCGGGAAAAGATAGAGAGCGAACTGGACCGGCTGTTGTGAGAGGGCATCATCTCGCATGTCGAATTCAGCGACTGGGCGAGTCCCATCGTTCCCGTACTAAAAGCGGATGGCACTGTCAGGATCTGTGGCGACTACAAGGCCACCATCAAATGGGTGTCCCTACAAGATCAATACCCACTCCCGACAGTGGAGGACCTTTTCGCCATGCTGGCAGGCGGCAAGCTGTTCACCAAGCTGGACCTCACTTCAGCCTACATGACCCAGGAACTGGCCGATGAATCTAAACTACTGACCACCATCACCATGCACAAGGGACTGTTAGTTTATAACAGGTGCCCGTTTGGCATTCGATCAGCGGCCACGATTTTTCAACGAAACATGGAAAGCCTGCTTAAATCCATTCCTGGAACGATCGTATTCCAGGACGACATCCTCATCACGGGTCGAGACACCGAGGAACACCTCCACAAACTGGAGGAGGTGCTACGCCGACTGGACCGGGTAGGCCTGCGACTCAAAAAGTCTAAATGTTTGTTCTTACCTCCTGAGGTTGAGTTTCTGGGCAGGAGGGTTGCTGTAGATGGGATTCGGCCCACCGAATCCAAAATAGAGGCGATTTGACGAGCACCAAGGCCCTGCAACACATCGGAGTTGCGTTCATTCCTGGGACTGTTGAACTATTTCGGGAACTTTCTGCAGAACTTGAGCATGTTGTTGGAGCGTAAGGGTTGTGATTGGTTTTGGGGGGGACTGTCAGGAACGGCCTTTGATCGGGCGCATAACCTACTTTGTTCAAACAAGTTGTTGACCCTGTACAACCCCTGTAAAAACTTGGTTCTGACATGTGATGCATCGTCCTATGGGGTTGGGTGCGTGTTGCTGCGGGGCAATGCTGAGGGTCAACTACAACCTGTGGCTTATGCCTCCAGGTCACTCTCTCAAGCAGAACGGGGATATGGGATGGTCAAGAAGGAAGCGCTTGCATGTGTCTACGGTGTAAAAAAAATGCATCAGTACTTATTTGGTAGGAAGTTTGAATTAGAGACGGACTACAAGCCATTAACATCCCTGTTGTCAGACAGCAAGGCTGTCAATGCCAACGCATCAGCTCGCCTACAGCGATGGGCTCTCACGCTGGCTGCTTATGACTACTCCATCCAGCACCGGCCCGGCACTGAAAATTGTGCCGACACACTCAGCAGACTTCCATTGGTGACCACTGAGGGGGCAGCGGAGCAAAACGCCGAGATGGTCATGGCTGTCGATGCCTTTGACAGCGCAGGCTCTTCCATCACAGCCCGCCAGATCAAAATCTGGATAAACAGAGATCCCCTCCTATCCCTGATTAAGAAATGTGTCCTGACTGGGGATTGGGCGCCCGCACACGGAGCATGCCCTGAGGAGGTCAGACCGTTCCACAGACGGATGGATGAGCTCTCCATCCAAGCTGACTGCCTACTATGGGGCAGCCAGGTAGTTATGCCCCAGAAGGGCAGGGAGGCATTCATCAGGGAACTCCACAGCGAGCACCCAGGCATTGTGCTGATGAAGGCCATTGCCCGGTCACACGTTTGGTGGCCTGGAATTGATTCAGACCTGGAACACTGTGTTCGCAGGTGCACGACGTGTGCCCAGCTGTGTAATGCTCCCCAGGAGGCCCCACTCAGCCCGTGGCCCTGGCCCACTAGGCCATGGTCACGCATTCATGTTGACTATTGTGGTGGATGCGTACTCGAAATGGATCAAGTGCATCATTCTGAATTCATACACGTCATCCACCATTGTGGCAAGCCTATGTGCGATCTTTGCAACCCATGGCTTGCCAGACATCCTGGTTAGTGATAATGGCCCATGTTTCACAAGCTACGAATTCCGAGAGTTCATGTTGGGCAATGGCATCAACCACGTCAGGACTGCGCCGTTCAAGCCGGCCTCCAATGGCCAGACGGAACATGCGGTCCAAATCATTAAGTAAGGTATGCTCAGGATTCAAGGGCCCTCCCTACAATGCCGCCTATCGCGCCTCCTGCTGGCCTATAGATCTCGACCACACTCGCTCGCGGGGGTCCCGCCTGCAGAGCTACTGATGAAACGGACACTCAAAACTCGGTTGTCCCTCATTCACCCAGTCCTGACCGACATAGTTGAGGGCAAGCGCAAGTCACAAAACGAGTACCATGACCGTAAACAGAGGGGGAGATGTATAGAAATAAATGATCCTGTATTCGTCCTCAATCACACCATGGGGCCCAAATGGCTTGAGGGCACTGTAATTGACAAAGAGGGGAACAGGGTCATTGTGGTAAAACTCAACAATGGTCAGATATGCCGTAAGCATCTGGACCAAGTAAAAAAAAGGTTCAGCATCAACACGGAGGTACCTGAAAAAGACCATGAGATGGAGCTCACAACACCGCCAGTGAATGAGCAACAAGAGCAATCAGAAGAATGCACAGTCCCTGCGGTCAGCCCAGATAGGTCGGAATCACCACAGAGGACAGACAATCACTTCAGTGTCCAACAACCAGAGCCCCATCTGCGGCGCTCCACGAAGGAGCATAGACCACCTGAAAGACTAAACCTATGATTCCAATAAGACTTTGTAGGGGAAGGTGATGTCATGTATGTAACCACAATGTAACACCACTGTATTACTGTCTACACTCAACCTAGATGCACACCTTGACCACAAGGGGTGAACTTGTGGGAGACACTCCTTACCTGATCACCCAGGTATAAAAAGGGAGGTCCCACGCAGGGTCACTGTCTTGGGAGTCCTGTTAATAAAGAGTTCAGGTCACAGAGTGACCTTGTCTCCAGAATGTGCCTCGTGTGGTTTCATACTGTAAAGTAAGGACTTTACAACAACTATACAAGATATTGGTGAGGCCACACCTAGAGTACTGCATACAGTTTTGGTCTCTGTATTTAGAGAAGGATATACAGGTTGAGCGTCCAAAATCCGGAGTTCCAAAACCAGAATGTTCCAGAATCCGGACTCCGGATCATTGGTGGCAGAGTAGTCCGGAATCCGTAAAATGTTCTGGAATCCGGACCCACTGACCCTGCCGACCTCGAGGTCCCACTGCTGCCCGACCTCGGGCCTCGTCTCACCGCCGGCCAACCTCGAGCCTCGTCTCGCCTCCACTACCCTTGCATCGAGGCCTCCCCGCCAGCCCACCCGAACACCTCCTCCGCGATGGGGCCGCCTGACCAGCTCTTTGGCGGGCCCCATCAGACCACCTCCTCAGCGGTGGGGCCTACCCGAACTCTTCCCCGGTGGCGGGGCCCCGCCTGAGCACTTCTCCGGCGGCGGGGCCCTGCCCGAAGGTTTCTCCGGTGGGGGGAACCCCCAAACTCTTCTCCGGCAGTGGGGTTCCGCCCGAACTCTTCTCTGGTGGCGGAGCCCTGCCTGAGCACTTCTCTGGCGGCAGGGCCCCGTTCAAACTCTTCCCCGGCGGTGGGGCCCCACCCGAACTCTTCCCCGGCGGCGAGGCCCGCTGAACACATTTCTGGCTGCGGGGCCCCGCCTGAGCACTTCCCTGGCGGTGGGGCCCACCCGAACTCTTCCCCGGCGGCGAGGCCCGCCGAACACATCTCTGGCAGCGGGGCTCCGGCCAATGACCTCATCGCCCGGCGAACAGCCCCCTGCTGACGTTCCGAAATCCGGAAATTCCCGAACCTGGGCTCGCGTGTTTCCGGATTCGTGACGTCAGAAAGACGTTCCAAACCCGGCAAAACCCGGGAACGGCCTTGGTCCCGAGGGTTCCGGATTCGGGGCGCTGCACCTGTACTTGCATTGGAGGTTGTTCAGAGAAGGTTCACTAGGTTGATTCCGGAGATGAAGGGCTTGACATATAGGTTGAATAGGTTGGACCTATACACATTAGAGTTCAGAAGAATGAGAGGTGATCTTATCGAAACATATAAGATAATGTGGGGCTCGGCAAGGTGGATGCAGAGAGGATATTTTCACTCATAGGGGAAACTAAAATTGGGGGACATAGTCTCCGAATAAGGGGCCGTCCATTTAAAACTGAGATGAGGAGGAATTTCTTCTCTCAGAGTGTTGTAAATCTATGGAATTCTCTGCCCCAGAAAGCTGTGGAGGCTGGGCCATTGAATATATTTAAGGCAAAGATAGACAGATTTTTGAGCGATAAGGGAGTAAAGGGATATGGGGAGCGGGCAGGGAAGTGAGGCTGAGTCCATGATCAGATCAGCCATGATCTTATTAAATAGCGGAGCAGGCTCGAGGGGCCAGGTGGTCTACTCCTCCTATTTCTTATGTTCTTATGAACTGCTGATTGAAACTGCTTGAAAACAGCCATTTAAGATCAGTCAATACAATACAGGAGAATAACAAAGTGTAAACAGTTGACTGAAACTGCTTCGTGACCCAATTTTAGCTGAAATTAGCAGCGCCTTTTAAATGGGTAAGTATACAGTAAGTACTTAGTGAATTGCCAGAAATAGTCGGTGTGCTTAATACATTAGAAGCGGCGCCTTTATAATTGACACTTTTTGAAGAACAACAAAGTTTTTCCCCTTGTTCTGCCTAACAATCCTCCCAAAACCAACACCACCCAAACAGATTAACTTAGAGAGCTCACCATTGTTATAAAAAAGCTACTCACGAGTAACAGAAGGCGGTTCAATAGTAAGACTGAAACCTTACTGTTGTACAATTTTCTTGTATACCTTCAACTTCTCTGGCGCAAAACATAATTTACTCCAGGAATGTTATTTTATATATGTTGAGTATGGAATTCACCTGAGCAGAACTATCTTCCTACAAGCTACTGGCAATGCAATCATTTATTCTCATGGTCAGTAAATGGTACCAATGACCTTGGCACCTCCCTTGCTATGAGTACTTGTAAGTATACGACAAGATCAATTTTATATAAATTTGAAGGTGGGGGGGGGGGGGGTTGGGGGAAGCACTCAACACATCCCACAACTAATGACGCTAAAATAAAACACATACAGCGAGATCCATCACAAAGAACAGGGTTTCTCTCCTAATCTGATTTTCATTTGGTTTACATTTAAAAAGTTTTTGTTTTAGCAATACAGCAAGCTATATTAACAATATTTGCAAAGATTTTTTCAAAGTTGTTACTGTATTCCTAAAAGTATTGGTTAATGCCTGCAGATCATCCTAATATCTTGACATTTATTGCTGATATTTATGAGGAGTACGACCATTTAACCAAAATAACAATATACTTTGCCAAGGAAACCAGTAGCTTAAAAAAAACAATCTTAATGGGCTCCATATGAAGCTTGGGACATAATGTCCACACAATGTTCTATTTATTAAAATCAACATTCCTTTTCAAAGTGCATCAGATGTATAATAATAAACATTACAATTAATACCTGCTTTCTATTTTAAAGAATGTCACCCAAATATTGATATTACTCATCAATGCTTTTCAGACAGCAAAGATATCAGTGCCACCAATCTGTTCTGACACAATGGCCCAGATTTGGCAGTGGGTGTGATGGTACGGCGTACGCTGTCATACCGCCATTGAAATTCACTGCAACTTCAGGATTTCCGCATGTGTTTCCGCATGCACTAAATCCCGAACCTGTGGTCTGTCAACGAACGCATTGACAGACCAGCCACACGACCCCCAAAAAACCTAATTGCTGGCAAAAAGTTGGGCTAATTGCCCACAAACTGCCCAGCAATTACGTACAGAAGTTTTACAGCTGGTGGAAACAGGTGCAGGGCCAGTCTCCACAGCGTACGGGGTTACCCGAAATGAAAAATTGCTTTTATTTTTAATTAAATGACATCCAGGAACATTAAAAAATTTAATGAGAAGCAACCCTAGTATATGTTAAAGATGTAGGTTTTTTTTAAATAACATTTACATTTCATTACTTTGTGCACAATGCAGAGTATTTGTTTAGAAGTAGGAATTATGAGTAATGAATTGAATTCCCACGATAAAAGCTAAATCTACAATGTATTTTAAAGGCTGTTGTATTGAAGTAATGTAGTAATTTAAATGAATGAAAGACAATCTGTTTCTTGATTGGAGGATGAGGCCTACCTGATCCCAGGTACACTTCCGCACAGGCAGCGCCCTGGGATCCGTGGGCCATTACACTGCCCTCCTACTTGCAGCGTCAGACAGCAAGTTTACGCAGGAGGGCCGCCATCAGGTAGGTGTGTATTCTTTTTGCAGGTCGGCAGCGTGCTCCGGAGGTCATACTGACCTCCCTTATACAACAGTGAACGGCAAACTGCATGACGTTGCTAATATCTCCAGAACCAGCCTGGAAGAAGTCAGGCACACAAAAATTCATCTGCACGGTCACCTTCAAAGCCACTGGCAAAGCGGTATCTATCCTGCTCTGAGGTTGCTGTTGTGGCTGCAGCAGGTGGCAGATTTCAGTGAGGGCATTTTTATTGAATCGCAATCGTCTCAGACTTTGTTCATCGCAGAGGTTCAGGTATGAGAATTGTTTCCTAAACATCCTGGGCAGATATGCATCCTGCTGAGAGCCCTTCGCCCCCTCCTTCTCCTCCCACTTCTAGCAGCTTGTCCTGCTTTGCATTCCCTCTGTTCTTTCTCCCAATCATGCTTTAATCCAAGAGGAAGGCAAGCTAGTGGTTTGTGCAGAAACTTTGAAGTCAGCAAGCAGTCCTTCAACACCTGCCTGTAGACTTTTGCAACTTGAAACAACTATGGAAAGCACCAAACACAAGTGTGCCAACAGTAAGTAGTTGATGATCTCTTTAAATAGCGCTGCTGTGGGGCCCTTCCTGCTGCTTAACATGTGTTCAGCTGTGCAAGCTTAAGGACGTCGGCTGGAGTGTTAATTCGCTGATTGACATCACAATCTCCCTGCTCTGCATACTTTAGGTGGATGATCGCTGCACGCGCCAGCACCTTCCCCAATATGGCAGTATCACGATTCACGGCTGAAGTGTGCGCATGCGCAGCAGATGCCATTTTGGTCACTGAATGGCATCCACAGCGCCCAAATAATGGGCACTACCATGCCCAATTTCACATCCAAATGGTTTTAGTGATGTTGGTTGCGGGATAAATATTGGCCAGAACTCCAGTGGAACTCCCATGGTCTTTCAAAATAGTGCAATGAGATCTTTTACATCCACCTAAGAGGGCAGATGGGGCCTCGGTTTAACATCTCATCTGAAAGACGGTACCTCCAACAATGTAGCACTCCCTCAATACTGCACTGAAGTATCAGCCAAAATTATATGCTCAAGTCTCTGGAGTGGGACTTGAACCCACAACCTTCTGATTCTGAGGTGAGAGTGTTGCAAACTGAGGCACAGCTGATTAAGGGGAGGTGTTTTAATAGAATAAATAAAGAGACACTGTTTCCACTGACAGGAGGGTTATTAACCAGAGAACACAGATTTACTATGATTAGCAAAAGAACCTAAGGGAGATGAGAAGAATTGTTTTTACGCAGCGAGTTGTTATGATTTGGAATGCACTGCCAGAAGGGGTGGTGGAAACAGATTCAATAGTAACATTCAAAAATGGAATTGGATATATATTTCAAAAGGAAACATTCACTGGGCTATGGGGAAAAAGCAGGGAGTGGGAGTAATTGGATAGCTTTTTCAAAGAATTGGCATGGGCACGATGGGACAAATGGTCTCCTTCTGTGCTGTAAGATTCTATGGCTCTGAAGTAAATTTTGTAACTGATGGGTTGAATTCAATGTGAACTGAAATTAAATTATTGGCAGTCTCGTGGTGGGAAGTAGATGGAATTAGTTGAGGAAGAAATTCTCCTTTTAAAAATATTAGATCTGCCCACATCAAGTGCTACATAGCTGAGAAAGTTGACTGTCAGTTGCACTACGAAACTGGCATTAGTAGGTGGGCAATTGGCTCAGGTTGTTGCTGAATCAAACTTTTTATTCTTCTCTATGATAAAGCAGCTGGGCTCTACCTGTCACAATTTCGCACTGATGAGGCTGAAATCAGGAATTCATGCTGCACAAATCTAAAAGTATGAACACATTTCTTTACACTAAATGACAGTGTATTGGCATCCCTAACGTGTGCTATTTTTCCATTGTAATTTGAACAGTTTTATTTGTGTTGAGGGTGGTTTTACTCTGGGTTAGTTCCTTTTACATGGTGCAGGGATTAGACAGTTGACAACTTTTTTGTATTTACATTTTTAGGAATAATTTTTGGAAAAATATTGGCCCAAAATTTGCTGAAAATTAACGGCATATGCACGATGCACACAGTTATTAATGTCTCAATCAGCCAGTAACTTGTGGCGAGGAAGATAGCCCATGAATTGCAAATTGCCACAAGTTGCTGGCGATTGCGCTGCTCCGCCGTTAGCTTTGCGAATATGGCCTCTCACCCTTAACCCCCCTGTGATATTTATCAAGTTTCTGCATTTGCACATTAATTGCTCATATATTTCACTGCAGAAAGTTAAGTCTAATAATTAACAGCGTAATTACCCTTTTAAGGATGTGACTGACCATTGTTAATGACTGCCAGTCAACCTCTCTTGCCGAGGAAGTGAACAATTAAAAGTGTTAAAACCTAAACATGTACAAATAAGTCTAACTAAAGGAGAAATGCTCCAGCAAAATCTGGGCCAATGTTGCACGCTAAAGTACAACTTGATGCTTGATTCACATTTTTCAGAAGTGGTTTATCATGCATCCAAGAGAACTGTTGTGATTGTAAAATGTTCCTTGTGTCCATGCTATTTTCAGTGGGGATCAGGAATAGGCTACTTTGTAATGTTGAATTTGGCCGGCTTGTCAGGTAATGCCCTTGACTGATATGCAACGGGTCTCCAGTATTGATTGGCTCTCACAGATGATAAAGAATACCAATCTTGTGTTCTAAGGAAATGAGACAAAGGATGCTTCTTGATGGGGATTTGATGTTGGGTGGCCAGGTTGGGTAGGCAATGTGGTTATCACTTAACAATGCTTTTAGAGATATCTTCAATTAATGTCTATCCTTTAAGAACTGGAATAATTTTTTACATCTTATTTATAATTTTTAAGCTCAGAGTAATTCTCGTGTTGCCTAGATATTGCATTGCTAGTTCCAATGCTATCTACTTTTTGCATTGAGTTTGTGTAAACAATACTGTATGTATGATGGGACAGCTGGATCTCTACAGGAGGATATACTTAAATAATGTTCAAACCTCTGATAATGTAGTAAACATTTCTTGTTTGTAACTTTCTCAAACCTCCCACTTTATTAAAATCTCTGAAAGCTATGCTCAAATGGAGTAATTTCATTTTAAAATCTGACTATTTTTCAATTTAGGGAGAATAATAGTGAGAAAGCAATCAGTACTTTATTCAGCTGTTTATATGTCTGAATGATAACATTTTCTCAAAATCAACTTTTGAATGTATATTCTTTCTGTTTGTGCCTTTTGAATGATCTCTTGAAATAGTTTTGTAGCCTACAGCTTGAAATAACTCCAGACTGAATTAATGTTTCATGTAGTGTCTAAAGTAGGATCTGTTAAAAAGCAAGAAATGAAAATACTTCACACCCTTATAACGATTAGAAACAATCTTTTGAATAACATCTATTTTCTATGTGCACGTAATTGGTATGTTGCCTACTTTTGTCCTGACATGATTATTTGTATGGTGTATAGGGTTTATTATTTTGTGGGTGCCAGCTTTAAGTTGCAGAAATTTATCCCATTCCTCCAAACTATGTGTTTGTGCAGCAGCAAGGGGAAATACCAGCCTTTTAGGCGTGAATAGTAAAAGCTGTGAGATAAAATATATTGGCCAACATAAACATTTGAATCAAAGCTAGCTAAATTCCTTTTTTGAGTCATTGACCTGAAATGCACTTGTGAATTTGGAGAAAATGATGTCCAAATGATGCAAGATTACATATAAAATGAATAAACTGTAGAAAAATGATATACCTATAACTCCGCCACTGCTAAAATATATCCAAATGTTGGCACCTAAAATTTAAGATTGACCTGGCTTTTTATCTTTTGTAGTGTTTACTTCTGCTCAGTGTTTTGAGCGATTTCTTGAAAGAAAATATATAATTGGTCGTTTACATCAGTGAGGTTTTTTTAATTGTGGAAAAAGCCCTTTTTATATTTGCCTTCAACAGGTAATACAATTTTATTGAATCTTTACTTTGAAAGAGTCTCACACATTGTATTTTTGATTTATAGTAGTAAAATACCCCTTTATATTCAAAATGAGCATTGATCTGCCACCACCTTTTACTGATGACTCAATAAGTTGTCCCTAGAGCTCCCTACATTTGGTTTGTAGTCCGTATTTCAATGAAACTGTTTAAAAAATACATGCTATCTTCTCCGCAAGAATCTAGTGCCTGCTTTCATATTCTCCATTTGAACATTAGTATGTGTCCAATCAACCCAAACATCTGTTGCTGACAGCTCACGTGTCCTCCTGCTCATGCTCCCTTGTTGATTTTTTCCCACTTGCTATTTCAGGCATGAGCAAAATAATTAATATTAATAACATGAAAATCATCAGCTGCTGATGCGGACAGCCAATTATTTTTTTTTGTTCCCAATTCTTTCTCCTTTTCCTCCCAACCTTTTCTGCAGGTATTACGGTTGTGCCTGATCCTGCCCTTTAGCGATGACCACACATGCACACACACTAGCAAGAGTTCCCAGTTAGTTATCAAGAATATGTACATTTGCTGATTCCTCCACCACCTCTACCCCACAGCCCAGGGGCACTGAATCAGTACAGTACTGAACAGTCGGCCCAATTTTTATGAAATCTAAAGGGCTAGAATTTTGGTTTTCAGTGAAAACGGTAGTTTTACACCAAGAATTGTGGTCAGTACGTACCTCCGGAGCACGCCGCCGACCTGCAAAAAGAATACACACCTACCTGATGGCGGCCCTCCTGCTTAAACTTGCTGTCTAACGCTGCAAGTAGGAGGGCAGTGTAATGGCCCACGGATCCCAGGGCGCTGCCTGTGCGGAAGTGTACCTGGGACCTCCTTAAGTACTCTGGGATGCAGTCAATCAGGCCCTGGGGATTTATCGGCCTTCAGTCCCATCAATTTCCCCAACACAATTTCCCGACTAATAAAGATTTCTCTCAGTTCCTCCTTCTTACTAGACCCTCTGACCCCTTTTATATCCGGAAGGTTGTTTGTGTCCTCCTTAGTGAATACCGAACCAAAGTACTTGTTCAATTGGTCTGCCATTTCTTTGTTCCCAGTTATGACTTCCCCTGATTCTGACTGCAGGGGACCTACATTTGTCTTTACTAACCTTTTTCTCTTTACATATCTATAGAAGCTTTTGCAGTCCATTTTAATGTTCCCTGCAAGCTTCCTCTCGTACTCTATTTTCCCTGCCCTAATCAAACTCTTTGTCCTCCTCTACTGAGTTCTAAATTTCTCCCAGTCCCTGGGTTCACTGCTATTTCTGGCCAATTTGTATGCCACTTCCTTGGCTTTAATACTATCCTTGATTTCCCTTGACAGCCACGGTTGAGCCACCTTCCCTTTTTTATTTTTACGCCAGAAAGGGATGTACAATTGTTGTAGTTCATCCATGCGGTCTCTAAATGTCTGCCATTGCCCATCCACTGTCAACCCCTTAAGTATCATTCGCCAATCTATCCTAGCCAATTCACGCCTCATACCTTCAACGTTACCCTTCTTTAAGTTCTGTACCATGGTCTCTGAATTAACTGTTTCCTTCTCCATCCTAATGTAGAATTCCACCATATTATGGTCACTCTTCCTCAAGGGGCCTCGCACAACGAGATTGCTAATTAATCCTCTCTCATTACACAACACCCAGTCTAGGATGGCCTCCCCCCTAGTTGGTTCCTCGACATATTGGTCTAGAAAACCATCCCTTATGCACTCCAGGAAATCCTCCTCCACCGTATTGTTTCCAGTTTGGTTAGCCCAATCTATATGCATATTAAAGTCACCCATGATAATTGCTGCACCCTTATTGCATGCACCCCTAATTTCCTGTTTGATGCCCTCCCCAACATCACTAGTACTGTTTGGAGGTCTGTACACAACTTAAGTGTGAGGTTATCCACTTTGGTGGTAAAAACAGAGAGACAGACTATTATCTGAATGGTGACAGATTAGGAAAAAGGAAGGTGCAACGAGACCTGGGTGTCATGGTACATCAGTCATTGAAGGTTGGCATGCAGGTACAGCAGGCAGTTAAGAAAGCAAATGGCATGTTGGCCTTTATAGCGAGGGGATTTGAGTACAGGGGCAGGGAGGTGTTACTACAGTTGTACAGGGCCTTGGTGAGGCCACACCTGAAGTATTATGTACAGTTTTGGTCTCCTAACTTGAGGAAGGACATTCTTGCTATTGAGGGAGAGCAGCAAAGGTTCACCAGACTGATTCCCGGGATGGCAGGACTGACCTATCAAGAAAGACTGGATCAACTGGGCTTGTATTCACTGGAGTTCAGAAGAATGAGAGGGGATCTCATAGAAACGTTTAAAATTCTGATGGGTTTAGACAGGTTAGATGCAGGAAGAATGTTCCCAATGTTGGGGTAGTCCAGAACCAGGGGTCACAGTCTAAGGATAAGGGGTAAGCCATTTAGGACCAAGGTGAGGAGAAACTTCTTCACCCAGAGTGGTGAACCTGTGGAATTCTCGACCACAGAAAGTTGTTGAGGCCAATTCACTAAATATATTCAAAAAGATGTAGTCCTTACTACTAGGAGGATCAAAGGGTATGGCGAGAAAGCAGAAATGGGGTACTGAAGTTGCATGTTTGGCCATGAACTCATTGAATGGCGGTGCAGGCTCGAAGGGCCAAATTGCCTACTCATGCACCTATTTTCTATGTTTCTATGTTTCTATGACAATATACGAATGTACGCTCCTCTTAATCAATCTGTCTATCTCAGACTAATCCTGCCTCCACAACTCTGTGTGGCTCAATTCCACATAGATGTACTATCAAATGTACTAACATATGATGCATTGTTATGTAACGTCTCTTGGTCTCATTTATTGTAGTAGTGATGCTCCTCCTTCGTATGCCAGCACAGCGCAAGAATGTGTACCCTTCTGCTCTAATAAACTCAAGAAGCTCAAATGTGTTTTGCAGGGCCCACAACACCAATGTGCAGATCAGAACCGCAACTTGCACCGTTACAGGTGGTCCTCACCACGGGTGGGGAGGAGGAAGAAGATAGCACCGAGTCTGAGGAAGAGGAGGAGGAGGAACTGGAATCAGAGGAAGATGCTCCTAGCGTCCCTCAGACTATGGGAGAATCACTGTGCGACCTGCGGCCATTACATCGGCATCTTCGACGGAAGAAGCAGTGGGATCAAGCGGCATGCAACTGTCGATGCCAAGGCAAGCATTACTGTCCTCGCAGACCCCTTGGAGGTTGCGTCAGCGAGTACAGCACATGCCCACCCTGGCCGATCGCATGGATGGCTTGGCTCAACTGTACAAGGAGACTGTCGCAATAAGTCGCGACCATCTCCAGGCGTTTGTGGACTTCACGGAGGCCTTCTCCAGGATGTCAAAACAGACGCTCGAGGAGATGCATCAGCAAACCGTCACCACCAATGCCCTGCAGCATGCGTTGTTGGCGGGACATGGCGCTGCACCTGAATGTGATGTGATGCCACAGACCGCAAACGCCAGGACACAAGCGGGTCAGGAAGAAGCAATCCCTTCTGACTCGGAAGGCGATCCCCATGCTTCGCCTTCCCCTCCTACAACCCCCCAACAGGCGATCGCACCAGCAGTTCCCGCACCACGGCAGGAAGTCTTGCCGTTGGCAGTTGAATGCCCGCGACATCTCGGTGCCACCCGGGGATCAAATTGGGCGGGTGGGGTTAAAGTACGGGGAGGCAGAGGATCTGGAGGAAAATGTGGCAGCAGGTGATGTGTGAATAATGTTTGTTCTTTCTGTTAATGGTTTATTGTTGGGGTGTTGTTTGGGAAGGTTGGGTGGATGGGTTGTTGGGTTGTTTGGGTTGCTCCTGTTGTAGTTGAAATTTAAATTTTGTTTGAGTAAAATTTTTTTATTACATTTTACAATTCACAATTGTTGTGCATTTTCTTATAACATAATAACATATTAATGTAAACAATGGCCGACCAGACCAGGCAATGATGTAATGTAGCTCAACGCTAACGCAAATGCAACCATTGTTTTGCGATTATCGTAACTGTAACTCTGACTGTCCACAATGAAAGTTCATGCAAAGCGTTCATTTATGAACTGCTCACGCAACAGTTTTGCAGCCGTGTAACTCCTACGGGGTCTTTCCAGTCTTGCGGGTGGGTGTGGGGGCATGGGTTCATCGCCAGGTTGAATGTCCTCCCCAAGGTGTTCATAAACCTCTTCCTGCTCCTCCTCCTGCTGCTCTCTGCCTCCAATCCTTCTTGAGGTGGACCGGCAGCCCCATCTGGCAAATGTTGTCCTCTCCTTATAGCTAGGTTATGTAACATGCAACACACCACAATAAACTCAGCGACCTGGTCAGGATGATACTGTAGGCTGCCTCCTGAATGGTCCAGGCAGCTGAAGCACTGTTTTAGGACTCCAATTGTCTTTTCGACGATGTTGCGTGTAACAATGTGGCTTTCATTGTAATACTTATCGGTCTCTGTAACAGGTTTACGCAGTGGGGTCATGAGCCAGCTGGCAAGGCCATATCATTTATCCCCCAGCATCCAACCGTGACCTTGTGGCTGATTAACAAACAGGTCAGAGACAGC
Organism: Pristiophorus japonicus; assembly: GCF_044704955.1. Taxonomy (NCBI): domain Eukaryota; kingdom Metazoa; phylum Chordata; class Chondrichthyes; family Pristiophoridae; genus Pristiophorus; species Pristiophorus japonicus. The sequence goes on along the minus strand of NC_091980.1, from coordinate 193,946,010 downwards.
ACTCTCACGCAGGATGTGTGCATCATGGAAAATTAGCATTAACTGCCAGGGTAATTTGGTTGTGGTCGACAACGAGCTACACATTCAGCAAGTGAAATCCCTTTCGGTTATGAAACACCTCCGCATTCTGTAAAGATGATTTCAGGACGATGTGCATGCAGTCTCCCTGCACCTTGGGGAAGTTTGCTATTCTCGAGAACGCAAAAGCCCTCCCGGATTGTGCCTCCCTGGTCATAGGGCAGTTTATAAAGTCCACCCTGTGAGAGTCACCTGTCGAATGGAGCAGTGTGTGGCGTGCTGAGATACCACAGATGTCGCCAGCTGAAGCCTGAAAGGAGCCCGATGCATAGAAGGATAGTGCCGCAGTAACTTTTACCTCAAAGGACAGTGCAATCCTGATGGTGCTGGCAGGCTGCAGATCTCCCTTGATGAGCTGACAAATCTCATCGATGACCTCCTTTCGGAAGCGCAATCTCCTAAGGCATGGATTATCAGACAAGTTGAGGTAAGATTGCTTTTCCTTGTAAGTTCTTTGGCTGTAAGGCCTCCTTCTATGTCCACATGTTAGTCTGCGACCTCTACGATTGACCCCTTCACTAAACCTTTCACTTAACTCAAGCTCAGATGCCAGTAGTTCTGCACTTACAAGTAATGGCAGAGAAGATGCAGCCCCATTACTTATTTCACTGTTTATATAAATGCCCTTTCTACTACTAAACTGACCTTTCTACGAAAATAAATGAAAATATAATAATAAATATAAGTTTAAATTTGACTGGATATATCTGTAAAATACACTTATAACTCTCAAATTACTAAGCACTCTGGTTCTAGCAGCTTTCCTCCCTTCCTCCCAATATTCAAAATGCTGTCAAAATGGTGTCCGTAGTGCCGAGTTCTGTGAGGGAAGCCCGGGAAAAGCACATGTTCCCCAGCAATGTTGTCGGTGAGCAATCAGCCCGGCGATGTGTCAGCGATGTGCCAAAAGTTAGACTGGGCGATGTGCGGGCGATCACCTCAGCGATCAGCTCGGTGATGTGAGCCGAAAGTGAGGGGATAATTTTTCGGCGATGTTCCAGCCTGAATTTCCAATTTTTTGTCAAAATGGGTGATAAAAGCCTGTTTTGGGCGATATATTGGCGATGTGAAGTGGAAAATCTTGCCCATGATGTCTTCATTCTGTGGCAGTTCGCTGTGCCTGCTGCATTTCAGCTACCATGGCAAACCAAAGGGTGCCTCCTGGCCGACAAGGTCTATCCGCTGACAACATGGCTCATGACTCTGGTTCCCAACCCAATCTGGGCTGGCTGGCTGACAGGCAACAGCAGAGAGGTGCCCAGAATTGGACACAATACTCTAGCTAAGGCCTAACGAGTGATTTATAAAGGTTTACCATGACTTCCTTGCTTTTGTACTCTATGCCTGTATTTCAAAAGCTAAGGATTCCATATGCTTTTTAACAACTTGCCCTGCCAACTTTTAAAAATTGTGGTCGTGAACCCCCAAGTCTCTTGGTTCCTGCACCCCCTTTAAAATTGTATTTAGTTTATATTGCCTCTCTTCATTCTTCTGCACAATATGCATCATGTCATACTTCTCTGCATTAAATTTCATCTTCCATGTACCTGCCCATTTCACCAGTTTGTCTAGATCCTCCTGAAGTCTGTTACTATCCTCCTCATTGTTTAGTACATTTCTGTGTTACGCATCTTCCGCAAACTTTGAAATTGTGTCCCCGATATCCAGGTCCAGGTCATTAATATATATCAAAAAGAGCAGTGGTCCTAATCCTTCCCTTCATATATTCCCTCATATCTGCTCAACCAAGACTCTGTCTTTGACATGAGTATCCTTGACTCAATCCCACAGCATGCTACCCATCACCAGCTCAGCACAATCCCAGCCCGGCATGAGGTTGAAAAGGCCATCCGACAACTAAAAAAACAAGGCCTCGGGAGCAGATGGAATCCCTACCGAAGTACTAAAGCATGGCGGAGAAGTACTCTTGGCGTGAATCCATGACCTCATCTCTCTGATTTGGAAGGAGGAGAGCATGCCAGAAAATCTCAGACGCCGTAATTGTGACCATCTTCAAGAAAGGTGACGCTGACTGCGGAAATTACAGAGGAGTTTCCCTGCTGTCTGCCGCAGGAAAAATCATCGCAAGAATCCTCCTCAATCATATCCTTCCAGTGGCTGAAGCGCTCCTCCCAGAGTCGCAATGTGGATTCCGCCCACTCGGGGGCACAACGGACATGATCATCACCGCGCGACAAATCCAAGAAAAATGTAGGGAGCAGCATCAACCTCTACATGGCTTTCTTTGGCCTCACAAAGGCCTTCGACTCTGTCAACTGTGAGGGATTATGGAGTGTCCTTCTCAAATTCGGCTATCCTCAAAGATTTGTCACAATCCTCAGCCTGCTTCATGACAACATGCAAGCCGTGATTTTTACCAATAGATCCACCACAGACCCAATACAAGTGCAGACCGGGGTCAAGCAACACTGTTTCATCGTACCAACGCTCTTCTCAATCTTCCTTGCTGCAATGCCTCTCACCTTTAACAAGCTCCCCGCTGAAGTGGAGTTAATCTACAGGACAAGCGGGAAATTGTTCAACCTCCGACGCCTCCAATCCAGCTCCAAGGTTGTTCTAACCTCTGTCATTGAATTACAATATGCGTTTGCACACACACAGAGGCCGAACTCCAAACCATCGTTGACACTTTCATTGAAGTGTACGAGAGTCTGGGCCTTGCATTAAACATCAGTAAAACAAAGGTTGTCTACCAACCTGCCCTCACCATACAGTACTGTTCCCCGATTATAAAGATCCATGATGAGACCTTGGATAAGGTAGACCACTCCCATACCTTGGGAGCCTACTATCAGCAAGGACAGACATTGATGATGAAGTCCAATACCTTCAGTGTGCCAGTGCAGCCTTTGGTCGCCTGAGGAACAGAGTATTCGAAGACCAGGATCTCAAAACCGGCACCAAGCTTACAGTCTATAGAGCAGTAGTGATACCCGCCCTCCTATATGCTTCAGAGACATGGACTATGTACAGTAGGCACCTCAAAGCACTGGAGAAGTACCACCAACGCTGCCTCCACAAAATCCTGCAAATTTGTTGGCAGGATAGGCGCACCAATGCCAGCGTTCTCTCTCTGGCCAACATCCCCAGCATCGAGGCATTGACCACGCTCGATCAGCATCAATGGGCAGGCCACATCGTCCGCATGCCCGATGCTAGACTCCCGAAACAAGCACTCCAATCCGAGCTATGGCACGGCAGGCGAGTCCCAGGCGGGCAGAGAAAATCGCTTCAAGGACACCCTTAAAGCCTCCTTGAAAAAATGTAACAACTCTTGGGAATCCCTGGCCCAAGACCGCTCAAAGTGGAGGAGAAGCATCCAAAAAGGCGCCAAACACTTCGAGTCTCTTCGCCAGGAGCACGCAGAAGCCAAGTACAAACAGCGGAAGGAGCGGAAGACAAATCAGGCACCCCACCCACTCATCCGTCCAACCACCATCTGCCCCACCTGCGACAGAGACTGTAGCTCCTGCATTGGTCTCATCAGTCACCTGAGAACTAATTTTAGTGTGAAAGCAAGTCATCCTCAACTCCGGGGACTGCCTAAGAAGAAGAGTAGCTTTTTTTTAAATCACAAATCTAAGCCAAATCAACATTCACTTTACCTCAGTTACAAGCTTTTTACAATTTCAATAAAATACAAATTCCAGATGTTAGATAATTCAGTGCTTTACAAGCATGCAACAGAATGTCAGCCCAGCACCTACAAATGAAGAAATGCAATTATGTACATTTACCAAGGACTATATTGACGTTGAAAGGGCCACTAAATGAGTTAGTTGCCAGAAAAATGCTGCAATGGATCTCCTCCTCACTGGTGGGTACTCAATTAGCTACCACTCTTTTCAGCATTGCCCTTAACCTTCTTAATGGAAGTGCCATTTGGGTGGTTTGCATCTCCATACAGTCAAAACCTGCACATAGTTAATGTTTATAATTCAAACGCATTATTCTCAACAGTTGTCCATACAGTGCTAGGTCCCATTACTTAGTTTGATTTATCCTCATTTCTTTTGTAGGAGCATACAAATAATGTGATGTAAAACTAATAATGGCCATTTAAAACACAAATCACAAAAACTGATGCAGTGGACATCACAGAAAGATCTATGTATTTATCTGAAGACAACCATGCTTGTTTGGTGATGGAAATTGTTTTACACATATCTCCAAATACATGTTGAAACCAAGAATTATCTCGAGATTGAAATCTTCTCCAATATGGAAAACGTCTAGTGTCAGTTTAACACAACTATTTCATGCCTCTGCAGAGAAAACAAAACAGGGGAATTAAATAAGATAGGCAAAGCTGAATTGTCCAAAAGCACAATGAGTAAAGGCAGTTCCTGACGTAGTGCTAAACCATGCAATCCACAAAGTTCCAAACAAAGAAGTAAAAAGAAATCGAAGTGTGACGTCACAGCCAAGTGGGTAAGTGATGGGCTGGTGGATTGGTGAGTATTTGGTACCAATGATATAGGTAAAAAATGGGTTGAGGTCCTACAAGCTGAATTTAGGGAGCTAGGAGTTAAATTAAAAAGTAGGACCTCAAAAGGTAGTAATCTCAGGATTGCTACCAGTGCCACGTGCTAGTCAGAGTAGGAATTGCAGGCTAGTTCAGATGAATACATGGCTTGAGGAATGGTGCAAGGAGGAGGGATTCAAATTGGAACCGGTTCTGGGGGAGGTGGGACCAGTACAAACCGGACGGTCTGCACCTGGGCAGGACCGGAACCTATGTCCTAGGCGGAGTGTTTGCTAGTGCTGTTGGGGAGCGGTTAAACTAATATGGCAGGGGGATGGGAACCTATGCACGGAGGCAGAGGGGAGTAAAAAGGAGGCAGAAGCAAAAGATAGGAAGGAGAAAAGCAAGAGTGGAGGACGGAGAAATCAAGAGCAAAAATCAAAAAGGGCCACATTACAACATAATTCTAAAAGGACAAAGAGTGTTAAAAAAAAAGCCTGAAGGCTCTGAGTCTCAATGCGAGGCGCATTCGTAATAAGGTCGACAAATTAACTACGCAGATAGCTGTTAACAGGTATGATGTAATTGGGATTACAGAGACTTGGCTCCAGGGTAACCAAGGCTGAGAACTCAACATCCAGGGGTATTCAATATTCAGGAAGGATAGACAGGAAGGAAAAGGAGGTGGGGTAGCATTAATGGTTAAAGAGGAGGTTAATGCAATAGTAAGGAAGGACATTAGCTTGGATGATATGGAATCTATCTGGGTAGAGCTGCAAAACACCAAAGGGCAGAAAACAGTAGTGGGAGTTGTGTACAGACGACCAAACAGTAGTAGGGAGGTTAGGGATGGCATCAAACAGGAAATTGGGGACGCGTACAATAAGGGTACAGCAGTTATCATGGGTGACTTTAACCTATATATTGATTGGGCTAATCAAACTGGTAGCATTACTGTGGAGGAGGATTTCCTGGAGTGCATAAGGGATGGTTTTCTAGACCAGTATGTCGAGGAACCAACTAGAGAGCAGGCCATTCTAGTCTGGGTCTTGTGTAACGAGAGAGGATTAATTAGCAATCTGGTCGTGTGTGGCCCCTTGGGGTATAGTGACCATAATATGGTAGAATTCTTCATTAAGATGGAGAGCAACACAGTTAATTCAGAGACTAGGGTCCTGAACTTAAAGAAAGGAAACTTCGATGATATGAGGCGTGATTTGGCTAGGATAGGTTGGTGAATGATACTTAAAGGGTTGACGGTGGATAAGCAATGGAAGATATTTAAAGATCACATGGATGAATTACAACTATTGTACATCCCTGTCTGACGTAAAAATACAACAGGAAAGGTGGCTCAACCGTGGCTAACAAGGGAAATTAGGGATAGTGTTAAATCCAAGGAAGAAGCATATAAATTGGCCAGCAAACCTGAGGACTAGGAGAAATTTAGAATTCAGCAGAAGAGGACTAAGGGTTTAATTAGGAGGGGGGAAATAGAGTATGAGAGTAAGCTTGCAGGGAACATAAAAACTGACTGCAAAATCTTCTATAGATATGTGAATAGAAAAAGATTAGTGAAGACTAATGTAGGTCCCTTGCAGTCATAAGCAGGTGAATTCATAATGGGGAACAAAGAAATGGCAGACCAAATGAACAAATACTTTGGTTCTGTCTTCACTAAGGAAGACACGAATAACCTCCCGAAAATACTAGGGGTCTGAGGGTCTAGTGAGAAGGAGGAACTGAGGGAAATCCTTATTAGCCAGGAAACTGATGGAACTGAAGGCTGATAAATCCCCAGGGCCTGATAGTCTGCATACCAGAGTACTTAAGGAAGTGACCCGAGAAATAGGTGGTCGTTTTCCAAAATTCCATGGACTCTGGATCAGTACCTATGGATTGGAGGGTAGCTAATGTAACCCCACTTTTTTAAAAAAAGGAGGGAGAACGAAAACGGAATTATAGACCGGTTAGCCTGACATCGGTGATGGGGAAAATGTTGTAGTCAATTATTAAAGATGTAATAGCAGCGCATTTGGAAAGCAGTGACAGGATCAGTCCAAGTCAGCATGGATTTATGAAAGGGAAGTCATGCTTGACAAATCTTCAAGAACTTTTTGAGGATGTAACTAGTAGAGTGGATAAGGGAGAACCAATGGATGTGGTGTATTTCGACTTTCAAAAGGCTTTTGACAAGGTCCCACACAAGAGATTAGTGTGCAAAATTAAGACACATGGTATTGGGGGGGATAGAGAACTAGTTGGCAGACAGGAAACATAGGGCCCAAGTTTCCACACGATAAAAAACGGGCACCCCTCCGAGCTGGGTGCCCGTTTTTCGCGCCTAAAACGGCGCCTAAAAAAAAAATCACGATTCTGGAGCGTTCTGCAGCTCCTTGTCTGCCTGGCGCGGCGCCCAGGGGGGCAGAGCCTACACTCGCGCCGATTTTGTAAGTGGGAGGGGACGGGTACTATTTAAATTAGTTTTTTTCCTGCCGGCAACGCTGTGCGTGCGCGTTGGAGCGTTCGCGCATGCTCAGTGTGAAAAAAATATTGGCACTCGGCCATTTTTGTAGTTCTTTGTAGCTGTTTAATTTTTGAACATTTTTTTAATAAAAGCACATTGCCATCAGCATATCTCACTGCAGCCTTCTCACTGTCTCCTCCCCCCCACCCCCGCGGGAAGAACGGGCGCCTCCTCTCCCCCCCGCGGGAAAGAACGGGCGCCTCCTCTCCCCTCTCCCCCCCTCCACCCCCCGCGGGAAGAACGGGCGCCCCCCCCCCCCCACGGGAAAGAACGGGCGCCTCCTCTCCCCTCCCCCCCCCCTGCCCCCGCGGGCAGAACGGGCGCCTCCTACTCCCCCCGCGGGAAGAACGGGCGCCTCCTACCCCCCCCGCGGGAAAGAACGGGCGCCTCCTCTCCCCTCCCCCCCCGAGGGAAGAACGGGCACCTCCTACCCCCCCCGCGGGAAGAACGGGCGCCTCCTACCCCCCCGCGGGAAAGAACGGGCGCCTCCTCTCCCCTCCTCCAACCCCCCCCCCCCCCCGCAGGCAGAACGGGCGCCTCAGGCTGACTGCAGAATTCTCCGTGTCTGAAGCACTTTCACACAGATAGGAAGATGGTTTATTTAATCTTTTCTTTGCTTATAAATGTTTATTCAGGTTGGATTTATTTGTATAATATTTGTAGAAGTATAAATAAGGATTTATTATAGAATTTAATGAGTTCCCTTCCCCCTCCCCCCCCACCTCGTTCTGGACGCCTAATTTGTAACCTGCGCCTGATTTTTTAATGTGTAGAACAGGATTTTTCAGTTTTACAAAAATCTTCACTTGCTCCATTCTACTTTAGTTTGGAGTACATTTTCACTGTGGAAACTTTCAAATCAGGCGTCAGTGGCCGGACACGCCCCCTTTTGAAGAAAAAATTCTGTTCCAAAGTAGAACTGTTCTACCTGACTAGAACTGCAGAAAAAAAAATGTGGAGAATTGCGATTTCTAAGATAGTCCGTTCTCCACCAGTTGCTCCTAAAAATCAGGCGCAAATCATGTGGAAACTTGGGCCCAAAGAGTGGGAATAAATGGGTCCTTTTCAGAATGGCAGGCAGTGACTAGTGGGGTGCCACAAGGTTCAGTGCTGGGACCCCAGCTATTTACAATATACATTAATGATTTGGACAAAGGAATTGAATGTAATATCTCCAAGTTTGCAGATGACACTAAGCTGGGTGGCGGTGTGAGCTGTGAGGAGGATGCCAAGAGGTTAGGTGAATGGGCAAATCTATGGCAGATGTAGTAGAATGTGGATAAGTGTGAGGTTATCCACTTTGGTGGCAAAAACAGGAAGGCAGATTATTATCTGAATGGTGACAGATTAGTAAAAGGAGAGGTGTAACGAGACCTGGGTGTCATGGTACATCAGTCACTGAAGGTAGGCATGCAGGTACAGCAGGCAGTAAAGAAAGCAAATGGCATGCTGGCCTTCATAGCGAGAGGATTTAAGTATAGTAGCAGGGAGGTCTTACTGCAGTTGTACAGGGCCTTGGTGAGACCACACCTTGAGTATTGTGTGCAGTTTTGGTCTCCTAATCTGAGGAAGGACGTGCTTGCTATTGAGCGAGTGCAGCGAAGGTTCACCAGACCAATTCCCGGGATGGCAGGACTGACATATGAAGAAAGACTGGATCGGCTAGACTTATACCTCACTGGAATTTAGAAGAATGAGAGGGGATCTCATAGAAACATATAAAATTATGACGGGACTGGACAGGTTAGGTGCAGGAAGAATGTTCCCGATGTTGGGGAAGTCCAGAACCAGGGGTCACAATCTAAGGATAGGGGTAAGCCATATAGGACTGAGATGAGGAGAAACTTTTTCATCAGGGAGTGGTGAACCTGTGGAATTCTCTACCACAGAAAATTGTTGAGTCCAGTTCGTTGGATATATTCAAGAGGGAGTTAGATGTGGCCCTTATGGCTAAGGGGATCAAGGGGTATGGAGAGAAGGCGGGAGTGGGGTACTGAAGTTGTATGATCAGCCATGATGATATTGAATGGCGGTGCAGGCTCGAAGGGCCGAATGGCCTGCTCCTGCACCTGTTTTCTATGTTTCCATGTTTCTATTGTTTTATGTTGAGTCAGGGGCATTGGTCTTAGCATCCCTGGGCTGGGAGTTGGTGGGTATCAGTCAAGATTCCTGCACCTAAGCATTATCCAGCAATGTTTAAAATTAAAACATTGTGCATGTGTGGACAGAGAGAAAATATGATTTGGCATTGCTGTAATATCTCCTCCTCCATAGTCAAATGCACTGTTAACATGCAGAACTCAGACATGAATAATGGTCACTTAAGTAAGGTACCAGAGTACTGACGGTACCTGTGCAAATATAGCCCACTAAGAGTCAAAGGTTTCAGGAGAAGCAAGAAAATTTGTGAAAACACAAAAAAAGGCAAAGATTGGGAATGCAATTGAGACAAGAATCTTATGCACACATGCTATGACTTGTACTTTAATGATGATCACATACAGTGACTCCTCATTAACTGTTTGTAATTTATCAAATTATGATGGCCCTGGTATTAAAATCCCAATAAACATTTGGTTAAATTACAAGGTGGCTTGTAATTACAGATCAGCTATGTCTTAAACCAGTAATCAGTGCTGCTTCACCACAAGGCTAGAATTATGATTTTGCTTTAATGTTAAAACGTAACTTTTGTACTGGAATGCACAAAACATGCAGAGTTCAAGAAAGCTCTTGACAAAAGATTTTGATTTCCTTGCAGATAAGCTTACATAACAAATTAAGACATTAATGTAGATCATAAAAGTTTCAAATACTGTTATATTACATTGGTTTAGTATGTAGTTACAAACGTGCAATGTGCAAAATTTCTCCAAGTTTAGACCAACAGATGAATGTTGATGCAGGTATCACAGAAAAATAACAGAGGAACACATTACACTGGCTTATATGATTTGCATAACTGATCTATAACTGAATTTGATATGGTTTTTCTGCCAAATCCTTAAATTTCCAAAAGTGCGGAAACTAAGATTAATCATTTTTTAATGCAGTGTACTACAATACCATAATAAACATGCCAGCTTTATACCAGAGTACATGGTTATGTACCTGTAGTATACCAAGGGCTAGACTTTCCACTTCGTTCGTTAGGGCCCAAAGAATGGGCGATGTTCCAGCCTTAGCGATGTTGCAGCCTTCATGATCACTGGAACATAGCCATTTTTTGGATCGCGATTTTCGGCTTGGCGCTAGTCCAGCGATGTCACATTGCCCAGCGATAGCCCAGCGATGGTGAAGGGTACACATTTTTTTTGTTTGGTTAGCCATGTTTTCCCGCGTTTCGGGAGGTCAGGGGTCATCCACACATGTGCAGACGGGGGAGAGAGATTGAGAGAGGAGAGAGAGAGAGAGCGAGGAGGAAGGCAGAGACAGAGAGGTGAGAGAAAAGAGAGGGAGAAAGAAAGACAGAGAAATATGTCTGACAGCGATGAAAGTGGGAGAGATGTGGAGATAGAGAGGAAGAGGGCCAAACCCTTCTCTGAGGAGACCAACGAGGCCCTCATGGCTGGGCCCAATTGACCGGGGAGTTGGGGGGCGGGGGGTGGGGGGGGGGAGCGTGGTGGAAACCAGCAGCACGGGCGTACTGAAGGTTATGGGGCGAGATAGCCGAGGTCGTCTCTGTTATGTATTTAACCCTTTGTAACCTGCATGACACCTGACCACAAGAGGGCCCACCTGTTGGAGTCCCAAGGGATCCAGCATCCCTTGGAAGCACAGTATATAAGGCCACCCACGAGGCACCTGCACTCTGGAGTCTTATTACAGGAGTTAAGGTCACACTTGCTGATTGTACACAGTACTTTGTTTCATCCTTTATTATGAGTGTACCAATTGGCGACGAGGTAACGAACAACCGCGCGAAAATGCAAAGAACAGTCGGTATCCTGGAGAAGTTCTCAGAAGGGGACGATTGGGAGGCCTTCATGAAGAGACTCGCCCAATACTTCGTGGCCAACAAGCTGGAAGGGAGCGAGAACGCTACCAAACAAAGAGCGATCCTCCTAACTGTCTGAGGGGCAACAACCTATGACCTCATGAAGAATCTCCTGGCCCCGGCAAAACCAACAGAGAAATCCTATGAAGAATTGTGTGCACTGGTCCGGGAGCACCTAAATCCTAAGGAAAGCGTTTTGATGGTGAGTTATCGGTTCTACACATGTCAACGATCGGAGGGCCAGGAAATGGCGAGCTATGCCACCGAACTAAGGCGTTTCGCAGGACATTGTGAGTTTGAGGGATTCCTAGAACAAATGCTCAGAGACTTTTTTGTACTGGGCATTGGACATGAGACAATCCTTCGCAAATTGTTGACTGTAGAAACTCCGAATCTAAGTAAAGCCATAACGATAGCTCAGGCATTTATGTCCACCAGCGACAACACCAAACAGATTTTGCAGAGTAAAGAAGTTTCGGCCAGTACCAGACCCCACTCACTCACCGGGGTTCGCCCAGCCGAGCTGCTCATGAAAAGGGCGCTAAAAACAAGGTTCTCTCTTGTCCACCCTGATCTCCATGATCACGTGGAGGGCAAGTGGCATCAACAAAGTGTGTACCATGACCGCGCAAATTTAGATCAATGGTCCCGTGTTTGTGCTCAGTTATGGACATGGTCCCAAATGGCTCGCTGGCACGGTCACAGCCAAAGAGGGGAGCAGGGTGTTTCAGGTCAAACTGGCCAATGGACAAATGCACAGAAAACATTTGGACCAAATCACATTGTGGTTCACCAACAGCTACGAACAACCCAACTTTGACCCTCCAACACACACACAAGTGGCAACTGACATCACGGTTGACCACGAAGCCGAACTCATCATCCCCAGCAGCCCGGCAAGGCCGGCTGTCCAACAGCCCAGTGAAGAACTGACCAACCCACCCACACCCGCATTTGTACCGAGATGATCAACAAGGGAGTGTAAAGTCCCAGATCGCCTCACCTTGTAAATAAGTGTACTGTTGACTTTACAGGGGAGTGATGTTATGTAGTTAACCCTTTGTAACCTGCATGACACCTGACCACCAGAGGGCCCACCTGTTGCAGTCCCAAGGAATCCCAGTATCCCTTGAGAGCACAGTATATAAGCAGGTCACCCACGAGGTACCTGCAGCCTGGAGTCTTATTAAAGGAGCTAAGGTCACACTTGCTCATTGTACACAGTACTCAGTTTCATCCTTTATTACGTGTGTACCAGTCTCGTCTGCATCCCACGAGCCCAGGGGCTCCGACAAGTGCCGCAAATGCTGGAACAGCCTCGTTGCTTCAGCAAAAGTACGACTTTATATATTTTAATGATGCACATTCTAAGTATAATAATCATTATAATGGTAATTTTCCTGGATTGAATGTAAAGCTAATTATTCTAACTTATATAACATATTTCATCCCTGCTAAGAACTGGACAGGGCCATGAACCGGTGCCCGTTTTAAGTGTTTCTGGCTACTGTCACTTACACAGGGACCCAGAATGGACTCAGGGAGAGCTGCCTTTGCTCACTGTCTGGCCTGGGACACTTTTGGACATCAGCTACTGTCATTGAATTGTGGACACAATCCCTATTAGCATAACACGTTTGAAACTGTTGTGTATAAATGACACAACCTAGTCAAATAGCTTATGCCATGCTCTATTCATGTTCGCAGAGGAAGATATCTCATAATCGGGCTCAGCAGAGGTGCACCGGGGGAGGCCCTGCTGTAATACAGGCCCTCACCGACCTGGAGGAACGTGCTACAGCACTAGTGGGGGCCCACCCGTGGTGTTGCCGGACCATCACATGCGCCACATGAGTAATGTGTCAAGCAGTATAAGAGCTATGTGACATCATTTCTGTTACATTCAGAATAAATCCACAGGACTGTATTGCAAGCTCAAACTGTTATGACCTTGGTCTCTTTATTCAGACTCCAGAGTGGGGAAGCAGCATGGTGAATCACCTTTTATACCTGCTTGCCCCAGGGTGCACAGGTGACCCTTAGGTCTCCCACAAGTGTGCCCCTAGTGGCAAGTCTTACATTTTGGTAAGGTTTACATAGATACATAACATCGCTCCCCCCCAAAGTCTATGTGCAAGTTATTTGCAAGTTGAGGCGATCTGGCGCCTTGCGTCCCCGGGTCGATCGCCTGGGTTGAAGTCCTGACGTGGTGGGTTCATCCTCGTGGTTGACGGCGAAGTCGATCATGTTAGTGGGTCACTGGGGGCCAGGTCCTTTCACAGTGGTTCCTGGTTATCTGTAGTTCGCAGTTTGTTCTAGTCCAAATGCTTTACGTGTTAGCCCAGTACACGGTTTTACAATCAGACGTTCCGTTTTCATCACATGCACTCCATTCCTCTCCCTTGGCTAATGAAGTGCTAGCAGCCCAACTAGGGCCCTGAACACGGTCTACATCACTTATTCTGATGTCGCGTGGGGGGTCCGTACCATCATGGTGCATTCTCTGCTGATGGCATACGGAAGGCTCAGTTCTGAGTGATTCTGTCTGGTGACTGCGTAGCACCCAGGATAGCAGGGTCTGTAGGGAGTCTACCGTGACACGCATGGTGCTTGGTTTAGTGATTTGGGCTGCCTGCTCTGGGCTATTGTCGCTGACCCTGAGGTCTAGCAAGCCCAGGATGGCCGCAATGGCCTTGAGACTTTTGGTAGTGGCGGGAGGCCTAGTGGTCCCCATGGATCCTGGGCCGTAGTATGGGGGCCCTGGACCACCGACTGCGTGTAGCTGCCCTGCCTTACTTTGCAACGTTGGGATGGGCTTTTCGTCTTTGCGACGGATGGGTTGCAACATCCCGTCTAGTAGTTCACCTTTGGCAGGCGGTAATGTGGCTGGTGCAGGTCCTAAACTGGGGGCCCGTTACGGTTGACCCCTCGCTTTCTAGCACTTTCATGACCGCGAGTGGGTCTGCAGGCTGCGCCGTTTCCATCCTGGTGGTGGGCAACAGTAGCCAACTGAGGACATTAGTACCGTTCTCAGTGCCTGGCCCGTGGCGGATCATGTAACAGTGCACAGACAGTGTTAGACATTCTCAAAACAACGCATCGATAGTGGTGCCTTTGCTCTCCCAAACTTGTGGGATGGGCAGTTTGTCTGACTCGAGCACATATTGGGACACTCTTTGGTATGTCTCTTTAGTTCCATGAACACAGGTTGCTGTCTTGGTTACTTATTAAATACATGTTCAATCATTTGGGGCTCGCCCGCTACTTTTGCTTGCTGCACAACACTACCGTGCAGTAACATATCACTTGCTACGAATACTTTGTTAGATACATATACGACCGGTTGGGGTTCGCCCGCTACTTTGGCTTGTTGTAAGGTCCCCCCCACCCCATATGATAATACATCATTGGCCGCGAAAGACCGCTCACATGGGTTACATAGTGCAAACAACTTATTGGAATGTGGTGGGTTCCTGGCCTTCTCAGCGGCCACCACTTTACCTTTGCCCCAAACCCAGTCATTTTCCTTGCTGGGCGACACATTCCTCCGTTCTGTTGCGGCGTCCTCCCGTGGTCTGGACGCTCTCTCGTCCTGTGCTCTGGTCGCTCTCTCGTCCCATGGTCTGGATGCTCTTCCGTTCCATGGTCTGGATACCCTCTCGTCCGTGTCCGTGATGCCGACTGCCGCGAACTTCCTCCCCAGGGATTTTGCCTCTGGCATCGGGAAGACGCATTTGGATCGTTTCGGCCGGAGTCCCTCTCCGCATCGTTGTCCTGGAGCCTCGTCCATCGTCGTGAAGAGGTCATCGGCTTTGGGTGGTGGGTACCGCGCCTGTACCGCTGCTCAGTTGACCTTCACCTCCTCGTGGTCGTGATGAGCAGCCTGTGCCTCGGGGATCTGCAAATGGATCTGCACTTCAATGCCTGGTGGTTTGCTCAGCCTTTGAGAAAGGGAGACGTCGTTCGCTGGAGAAGGAACGCAGAGGTCTTCCCAGTTCCATCGAATCTTCCCCATCCACCTTCTGCCAAGCAGCATTGGCCCATCACCTGCAACAATCCACAGTGGTAAATCGTGCACTGCTCCCTCATGGGATATTCTTAAGTCCGCACTGCCAATAACTGGTATCAGTTCCTTGCTGTAGGTGCGCAGCTTTGCCTGAATCAGGATCAGCTATGGTCGCTGTGCTTCGTCACCCCACAGCCTCTCGAATGCCTTCTGACACATAACTGATTGACTCACCCCCATGTCTAGTTCCATGGAGACTGGAGTGCCGTTAAGTTCAACTTTTAACATTATTAAAGAGCTTTTGGTGGTGAAGGTGTGTATCCTATATATTTCCTCTTCATCCTCAGGTTCAGTTGCCTCTTCTGTTCATCATGATCCTTGCTGGATCGGTCATCCTATCCTGACTCTGTCACATGGTGAGTCAGAAATCGTTTGTGCATTCGCTGGAGGTGCCCCATTGTTCCACAGCCCTTACACACATATGGCTTGAATCAACACTGATGAGCTCTATGGCTGCCCCCGCAGCGCTAACATGGTGCTAATGGGTACACAGCGGACTCTGAGTCACTCTAGGCCTAGGTCTGGCCTCTGCAGTCGTGTGGGCCCTGCCCTGTGCCATTCTGCCTGCTGAGAACATTATTTTATGCACAGTATTTGCCAGTGAGCTTTGATTCTGTGAAGATATCTGTTTCATGTTATCGCTCGTGGATATGAAGGCTTGGGCTATCGTGATGGCCTTCCTTAGATCTAGGGATTTGGCAGACAGCAGTTTGCGAAGAATGACCTCGTGGCCAATTCCAAACACGAGAAAGTCCCGCAACATTTCCCCCAAGGATCCTGCAAATTCGCACTGCCCCGCAAGGCGTCTTAGGTCGGCGACAAAACTCGCCACGTTCTGGCCCTTGGAGCAACGGTGCATGTAAAAGCGATACTTGGCCATCAGGATGCTCTCCTTTGGCTTGAGGTGTTCCCTAACCAGCATACACAGCTCTGTGTAAGATTTGTCCGTTGGTTTGACTGGTGCCAGCAAATTTTTGAGGAGACCATACATCGAAAATCCACATACAGTGAGGAGAATCGCCCTGCACTTGATCGCCGTCTCAGCCTTGTCCAATTCATTGGCCACAAAGTCCAGGTCGAGGTGCTCAACGAAGGCGTCCCAATCATCACCATCAACAAATCTCTCAAGGATACCAACGGTAGCCATTACCGCGTGAAAGTTCGTGATCTGTTACTCGTCACCAATTTGTTACGCACCGAATAAATCCACAGGACTGTATTGCAAGCTCAAACTGTTGTGACCTTGGTCTCTTTATTCAGACTCCAGAGTGGAGAAGCAGCATGGTGAAACACCTTTTATACCTGCTTGCCCCAGGGTGCACAGGTGACCCTTCGGTCTCCCACAGGTGTGCAGCCAAGTGGCAAGTCTTACATTTTGGTAAGGTTTACATACATACATAACAATTTCATTCTCATCATAGACGAATTATGTCATGTTATGCATGCAGCCTCTGTGTGACTCTCTGCCAAGCTCAGGTCGACAACATGAAAATATACGAGCAGTCCATCTGGCCATCTGTCCCCTTCTCTGTCCACACCCCATAAACCCTCACTCCCTTATCATTCGGTCTATCTGTGACTGATCCAGCCTCCACAGCTCTCTGGCGCAGTGATTTCCACATAGATGTACTGCCACAGATACCACCATATGATGCATTAATATGTAACGTTTCTCTGTCACATTTGTGGGATTAGTGCTGTTCCTCCTACGTATGACAGCGCGGCGCAACAATGCTTTCTGTTCTAATAATCTCAATTGTGTCTTGCAGCTTTACCAGCTCCAGAGGCATAATGGGAGGACAGACGCTGACATGGACCTGACCCACTGCATGTGTCATTCACCACGGGTGGTGAAGAGGAGGAGACCACCGAGCCCGAGGAGGAGGAGAAATACTTGGAGACAGAGAAGGATGCCCCTTGCATCCCTCTGTCTGGGGAACCTGCGGCCACAATGGGGATCTCAACTGAGGAGGTACCGGAGCCAAGCGGCATGCAGTTGGCGACGCCAAGGCGCACGTTGGTGCTGTCGCAGACCCCACGGAGGCTGGGTCAGTGGCTTGAGCAAAGGCCTACCCTGGACCATCGCGTGGAGCACCTGGCATGACTGTGCAAGGCGTCTGTTGCGATCCAGCGCGAGCAGCTCCAGGTATTTGTGGGGTTCACGCAGGAATTCTCCTGGGTGGGTCTACTAGCAAAACGGAGGCAACGCAGCAGATGATCCTGGAGTTGCATGGAATCTCCGCCTCCAACCATGCCATGCGGCATGCGTTCTTGGTGGTACACGGTGCTGCACCCCGAGCTCCCGTGACCATAAGCACCGGCACACAGGCGGGTCAGGGGGATGTACCACCTCCTGACTCGGAAGGTGATCCCCCTGTTTTGTCTTCCCCGCCAACAGCCCCCAACAGGTAATCGTCCCAGCATGTCCCCCACCACGGCAGTAAGTCTTGCCATCGCCCACTATACGTCAGCTTCGCAGCAGTACCCATGACCAAAACGGGTGGGTGAGGCAACGACACGGGGGGGGGGGGGGTGCAAGATCTGGAGGGAAACGTGGCCGCAAGTAGGGAGGGGGGTGCACTCTTTTTAATATTGTTCCTATTGTTCACATTTATTGTTGCTGTTGTCGTTTCACTGTTGGGGTGTGGGTGGGGGGGGGGGGTGGTTGGGGCAGGAGGTGGGGGGTTGGGAGGGTGTTTTGGTGTTTGTAATTGAAAAATTACATTCAACAGTTGTCATTTTGTTAAAACCATTTTATTTCACTTTACAATTGTTGTACAGTGTCTTTTAATAACGTAAGATAAAATAGAACATTAGTGCAACTGTTGTTAAACAATGTCCAGGCTGAAACGTCACTTATTTATATAAATATAAGAAAACGTCTAATTGTGAGTGTATCTATCTTTAAAAGGCCCTTAAATAATTCACAAACTATCTAAGCCCCTGTTTAAGAGGCCTCCTGTCTTCCTCAGATGTTCAAAATGCGTCCGTAGTGCCCAGTTCTGTGAGGAAGGCAAGGCAATAGCAACTATTCTCCAGCGATGTTCTCGGTGAGCGATCAACCCGGCGATGTGCCGGGGATTTGCCGAAAGTTGGGCTGGGCAATGTGTGGGCGTTCACCTCAATAATCATAATCTCGGCAATGTGAGCCGAAAGTTGCACCAGGTGATGTGTCGGCGATAAGCTCAGCGATGTGTCCCAACTTTCCATTTTTGGGCAATATCAGCCCTTTTTGGCCGATATATGGGCACTAGCCCAGCGATGTGAAGTGGAAAGTCTAGCCCCAAGGCTTTCCATACACATTTTAAATTTGTAGGCGCTTGGCAATCGCAAGTTGAGTGAAAAACCAACAGTGCTCTTGCCACCAGGCAAAACTACATTTGGACACAATCATAAGCATGTAAAGTTGATACAATTTAGCCATTAACCCATTATACTGTAGAAATTGAATCCGAAAACCCCAGTGCCCTTAATAGCTATTAGCTCAAATGGTTGTGAAATGTTTTTCTGATCCAAACTGATAGCCTCAAAGACAGATGTATTTAATTACAGATGTGTTTATCTGAACTCTCACACTGTCTCGGGTTAGTCGAATCTAACTGGTGGAATCCAGAAATAGTTATGAGCCACTTTTCATTGCCAAGTGAACTGAAATACAATATGCCCATAATCAGGATAAGCTGACATTTCTATTCTCAATACCAGCCTCTGTCACATCTATTTTGCAAGAATTCTAACTGCTGCCCAAATCCATACACTTCAGTAGCCAGTTTGCTCCAATGTTCGCCACTATTAAAATAGCATTCATTACAAAATTCACAAGATAAAAAGAATTTGAGGATCGGAGAAACCCAAGAAAAGCTCATCACTTGAAATTATTTATAAACAAAATGAACAGAAATTTTAAAAAATGACATTATTCCACTTTCTGGCAAACCATCAAAATGAAATTAAATAGCCTACTAACTCATTCTGTTACGGTCGGTCCACTGCCTGGACTACTAAAAATCTCAGTCTGTTCTGCACATTTTGTCTTCAATGTATTATATATTAACTCCAGATCATTTTTTAATAATTTCTTAATAGATTTTCCGTGAAAATATCAGGAGGCATTGCTATTTTTTTGGGACCACTACACATAAGAAATATGTTACTCACAGCACCCCTTTAACAAAGAAAACAACCCCCACTCTCCTCTTCCAATTCACATTTTCATGACTACACACTAATTTTAAGATTCAGATTCCAATTGTTGTGTCTATTTTTGTTGCATTAAAAGAAAGACTTTATATAGCACTTTTTACGACCTCCAGATGTCCAAAAGCGTTTACAGCCAATGAAATACTTTTGAAGTGTAGTCACTGTTGTAATGTGGGAAATGCGGCAGCCAATTTGCACACAGCAAGTTCCCCCACAAACATCAATGTGATAATGTCCAGATAACTGGATTAGTTATGTTGATTGAAGGATAAATATTGGCCAGGACACCAGGGCTAACACTGTTGCCCTTCTTCGAATTAGTAACATGCGATCTTTTGCATCCACCTGAGAGAGCAGATGGGGATTAACATCTCATCCGAAAGATGGCCCTCAGCTGCCACCGGGTCCAGTCAGGAGCCATTTTCAGCCCCATCGTGTGGGCGGCAACGGGAGCAGCAGTCAGCGGCAGACAGCAACCAGGAGCGGGACTGTGCATCAGTTGGAGGCCTCTCCACTCGGGGATCTTCAGAGGGCCTCCACTGCGCATGCGCGAGATTTCGTTTTTTTTTGTAGTTTTCTTGATCCGACGAGTAGTCCTTTCGTGGCCCTTGGAGGCTGATTGGGGAGCTGTGCATGCGCATAAAAAGGAGAACACTTTATTCCACCAGTGAGTGTGAGCGGGGAGAGGAGAGAGTTGGAGGTTAGAGAGCAGAGAGGTGGCATTACAAAGGACAGAGTTGGAGGTTAGAGAGCAGAGAGGTGGAAGGGGACAAGGGGGCATTGTGATAAATTTAAACCCACAAACTCTTCAGCAGCCATTCTTCTCATCATTGAGGATGAATGGTCAGAAATCTTCAATGAAGACTGCCAAAACCAAGCCCAGAGCTCCGTGGTTCAATGAACAGGAATTGGAGGAGCTAGTGATAGAGGTGGAGCGCAGGTACAACTAACTCACCTGGGATGGTCGTCGCTAGCCTCCACCAGCCCAATATCGACGTCTTTGGATGGACATCGGTGAGATGATGACTGCAATGGGCAACGTTGAGCAGGATGGGGATCAATGTCGCAAAAGTTGGAACAATTTGCTGGCGTCAGCTAGAATGAGTACAAATTTATTCGTCCCCTCCTCTCCAAGGCCAAAAACGTTGTGCGCCAGATGTGTATGTGTGTGGGAGTGTGTGTGGGGGGCATCAGCAAAGAGGCTAAAGGCTGCAACGTTTCTTTGTGCAGAAAAAACAAGCAGCCAACCAAGCAAGCCTGAGTGCAACCGGAGGGGACCCAAAAGAGGTGGTCGAATTGACCAGGCTGGAGGAGCGTGCGTTGGTATTGGTGGGTGACAGCCGCCATGCAACCACAGACATTGATGCAGATATGGTGCTACTGCGTGGTAAGGTTATATTCATCTCTGGTGTCAGCGACACTCGTGGCATGAAAGTACATGCAATGTTAAGGCACTCGCGGTTCAACGCACACTTTGTCGCCCATTATTGGTGTGGACATGTACAGATGGAACGCCCTGCTGGCGTAATGTGAGGTGGAATGGCTCACATCTCAGCTTGACCACCATCACCCACCCCCCACCCCCCCACCATGCCCTCCCCCGCTACAGACTGAAATGTTGTCCTCTACTTGCAGATGATGAGTCAGACCATCGACCTCTGGCCTTCACAGAGCCGTCCAACCCCAGCATCTCCCACCCCAACATTTTCCACACCCGAGAACACCAGAGCCTTCCTGCACGCCCCCGCACCCCCCACCAACCCCCCCAGATCACCCATTTCCACCACTACCACCTCCGCCACCCAGGGCCAGAAGAACAGGAGAGAAACGAGGGCGAAGGGCCCATCTTTCTGTCCCTTGACCTGGAGGAGCCGGAAGCAGCTGACATCAGCCTCCTGCCATGTGAGCCAAATGTCCGCAGAATCTAAGCATCGGGCTCTGATTTCCTGGGCTTTCCAACAGACTCCACAGACGCAAGCTCAACTAAGCGCAGAGGCCCTGGCTCGAAGGGAAGCAAGACGCGGGCACCCAGCAGCAGCAAGCAACCACCTGCGGATGCATCACAGCTCTCTGTACTCAATCAGATGGTGCAGCTATCAAGCACCAGCGTGGAGATAGGGCGCGACATGCTGCAGACCATGGCTGGGATAGCTGGTAGCGTCGCCTACATCACCCAGCAGTATGATCAGAGGGTAGATCAGCTCATTACTGTCTTGGAGCGCACAATGGAAAGCGTTGAGGCCATGAGGCAAGAGATGGCTTCTGCACGCGTAGTGCAAGCCCCCGACCCCACATCCTCAAGGCAGACAGATCTGGAGGAGCAGGAGGTCCCTGCGACTTCGGTCCCACACCCTACCTTTTCACCAAGACACACATGTCTGCAGACATCCCGCTGCCCTCCTGTACAACCTCCTTAACCAGAGGCAGTGAGGGGCAGGGGAACGCCACACCATCGTGTCGGCGTGGAGAGGAAGAGGACATGGGGCATCGCTGCAAGGGGGGGTGGGTGTTGCTCCTGTAAATTTATGTAAATGTAATAATCTTATGTAACCTTTGTTACTGTGCACTTGTAAATACACTCACATTGCTGACCCTCTGTTGGTGCGTGTGTCATTTTAACGTCATGTGTGATGCGTTGCGAGAAACACACATCTGTCCCTCAGGTCATCTGCTTCATTAGGAATATCTTCCCATCCACATCTGACTGCAGTGTATAATGGGTCCTGTCATCAGGCTATCGCAAGATGACAAGGGAGGGTCACCAATGCAGGAAGGCTGCCATTCAATTACTCTCAGTTTACCTACTTGCAGGGAAGATCTTAAGGCTTGCACTTCAACCCTGTTTTTTCGAGGCCAAACATGGAGGTGTGCCACCCCTGAGATGACATGGTCATCAGTTACATTGCAGTACATTGTGTGACACAATTAATGAATCAGCTTGGATGTACAAAATGTGACATGCTTAACACTTTTCAGTTACTCATAATTTTCCTTTCACCATTGGGCTTCTCAATGAAGGACTTTCAGCAAGGTCCAACAAAAAAGCCTCCATCAGCTTAGAAACATTTCAGTCGCTTTTATGACATCCAATTTAAACATCACCATCAGCAATAAAGTAATGCAATATGCACCTAACTTTTTTCCAGCAGTCCCACTCATATGGTGCAGCATCTGCCCGGCTGCCGTGATGTGATGGCCTCCAGCACTCCCTCCCACCCATTCTCCATGCTGCCCAACTGCCATCAGATCACCAGCCTCCTGTTCTCCTTGCTGTCTGACTGCCGTCCACCTCTCCCTTCCTCCCACTCGATCTCACTGGTGGCCGAATGCCATCCACCTTTACCTCCCGCTCCCCCCCTCCCCCCCGATCTCACTGCTGGCCGACTGCCGTCCAGGTCGGACCTCCCTCCCACCCGATCTCACAGCTGGCCGAATGCCAGCCACCACCCCCCGCCCCGCTCTCACTGCTTGCTGACTGCTGTCCCAGCCAGACCTGCTTTTCTCGAGCGGTCCATCTGGCGGGCGGCAGGTCGACAGGGAGCCAGCATAAGTGATGAAAATGGCACTTTCCCAACATCCGGCATGGGCAGGCAGCACGATTTGACGTCGACAGAACCATTCCCCACCAATCTTCTGCTGATGGAACCTCGACGGCAGGTGGGCGGTTCATCCAGAAAACCAACATTTGCAGCAGGACCTCGACGGATGTGGGCAGAATATCAACCAATTTCGGCCCCATGGTGACTGAGTGTATAAGGCAGAAGTAGGAAAATTGCGCCATCAACTGTGGTCTAATATCACTGGCTTGGGAGTCATGGGTAACTGCAGCTTTATGATGACCCGAACCGAGGTGTCAGGGAAAAGCTGTAGAGGAGCATCTGAGAGAAATGCAAATCACCTGGGCAGAACCCGCCAAAAGTTATCAATCTTGAGCCAATACATAATCTAAATAAAGGTCTGAAAAGAGAACATAACATAAGAATTAGGAGCAGGATTCAATAAGATCATGGCTGATCTTCGCCCTCAATTCCACTTTTCTGCCCTATCATCATATCCCTTAATTCCTCTGGAGTCCAAAAATCTATCTATCTCAGCCTTGAGTATATTCAACGACTGAGCATCCACAGCACTTTGGGCAGAGAATTCCTGAGTGAAGAAATATGTCCTCATCTCAGTCTTAAAAGGACAGCCCCTTATCCTGAGTCTATGCCCCATAGTTCAAGATCCTCCAGCCAGTGGAAAGAATCTCTCAGCATCTACCCTCTCAATCCCCCTCAGAATCTTATATGTTTCAATGAGATCACCTCTCATTCTTCTAAACTCCAGACAGCATAAGCCCAATCTACTCAATCTCTCCTCATAGGACAGCCCTCTCATCCCAGGGATCAATCTAGTGAACCTTCATTGCACCGGCTCTAAAGCATGTATATCCTTCCTTAAATAAGGAGACCAAAACTGAGCATAGTACTCCAGGTGTGGTCTCACAGAGTCCTATACAATTGTAGCAAGACTTCCTTACTCTTGTACTCTAACCCTCTAGAAATAAAGGGCAACATGCAATTTGCCTTCCTAATTGCTTGCTGTACCTGCATGCTAACTCTCTTGTGTTTCTTGTACTAGGACACCTAAATCTCTCTGACTGCCAACATTTAATTGTTTCTCACTATTTAAAAATATTCTATTTTTCTATTCTTCCTACCAAAGTGAATAACCTCACATTTACCAACATTATACTCCATCTGCCACTTTATTGCCCACTCACTTAACCTGTCTACATCCCTTTGCAGGCTCTTTACATCCTCCTCATATCTTACTTTTCCACCTAACTTTGTATTGTCAGCAAACTTGGATACATTGCACTCAGTCTCTTCATCCAAGTCATTAATATAGATTGTAAATAGCTGAGGCCCAAGCACTGATCCTTGCTGCACCCCACTAGTTACAGCCTGCCAACCTGAAAATTACCCGTTTATTGCTGATCTCTGTTTTCTGTCTGTTAACCAATGCTTTATTCATGCTAATACCTTACCCCGAACCACATGTGCCCTTATAAGAACATAAGAAATAGGAGCAGGAGTAGGCCATACAGCCCCTCGAGCCTGCTCCGCCATTTAATATGATCATGGCTGATCCAATCATGGACTCAGCTCCACTTCCCTGCCTGTTCTCCATAACCCCTTATTCCCTAATCGTTTAAGAAACTGTCTATTTCTGTCTTAAATTTATTCAATGTCCCAGCTTCCACAGCTCTCTGAGACAGCGAATTCCACAGATCCACAACCCTCTGAGAGAAGAAATTTCTCCTCATCTCAGTTTTAAATGGGCGGCCTCTTATTTTAAGATTATGCCCACTAGTTCTAGTCTCCCCCATCAGTGAAAACATCCTCTCAGCATCCACCCTGTCAAGCCCCCTCATAAACTTATACGTTTCGATAAGATCACCTCTCATTCTTCTGAACTCCAATGAGTAGAGGCCCAACCTACTCAACCTTTCCTCATAAGTCAACCCCCTCATCTCTGGATTCAACCTTGTGAATCTTCTCTCAACTGCCTCCAAAGCAAGTATATCCTTTCATAAATATGGAAACCAAAACAGCACGCAGTATTCCACGTGTGGCCTCACCAATACCCTGTATAACTGTAGCAAGACTTCCCTGCTTTTATACTCAATCCCCTTTGCAATAAAAGCCAAGATTCCCTGGGCCTTCCTGATCACTTGCTGTACCTGCATATTAATCTTTTGTTTCATGCACAAGTACCCCCAGGTCCCGCTGTACTGCAGCACTTTGCAATCTTTCTCCATTTAAATAATAACTTGCTCTTTGATTTTTCCTGCCAAAGTGCATGACCTCACGCTTTCCAACATTCTAGTTGTTATATATATAAACTTGTATATACTCTGTACAGCCACCAGAGAGTTCATCCCCTGGAGTCCCAAGAGATCTCATAATCCCTTGGGAGCACAGGTATTTAAGGAGGCCTCACAGGTTAGAGAGGCACTCTGGAGACATGCAATAAAAGACTAAGGTCACATTTTACTTTGAGCTCACAGTATTCAGTCTGACTCTTTCTTCATACATAACAACTATCGACGGGATACAGATAGTGAACTCAAAGATGCAGAGAACAGTGGGCATCCTGCAGAAATTCTCGGAGGGAGATGATTGGGAAACATTTGTGGAGCGACTCGAGCAATACTTCGTAGACAACGAGCTGGATGGAGGAGAGAACGCTGCCAAACGAAGGGCGATTCTCCTCACCGTCTGTGGGGTGCATGGCTTCATGAAAAACCTGCTCGCTCCAGCAAAACCATTTACCACAAAGTGTCCCCCAATAATGCTGAACGTTGAACTAAATGGACTACCGGTGTCAATGGAGCTGGACACGGGCGCGAGCCAGTCCATCATGAGCAAAAAGACTTTCGAAAAATTGTGGTGCAGCAAGGCCTCTTAACTCCAATTCACATGAAACTAAGAACTTATACAAAGGAACTGATTCCCGTAATCGGCAGTGCTACAATAAAGGTCTCCTACGATGGAGTGGTGCACAAGCTACCACTCTGGGTGGTACCGGGCGATGGTCCCAAGCTGCTCGGCAGGAGCTGGCTGGGAAAGAAACACTGGAACTGGGACGACGTCTGAGCGCTATCGCCCGCTGACGACACTTCGTGTGCCCAGGTCTTAAACAAGTTCCCTTTGCTGTTCGAACCAGCATCGGGAGGCATTGGGAAATTCCAAGGAGCAAAAGTGCAGAGTCACCTAATTCCGGGGGCGCGACCCATTCATCACAAGGCGAGAGCAGTACCGTACATGATGAAAGAAAGGGTAGAGATCGAGCTCGACCGGCTGCAAAGAGAGGGCATCATTTCACCGATCGAATTCAACGAGTGGGCCAGTCCGATTGTCCCAGTCCTCAAGGGAGATGGCACCTTCAGAATCCGTGGCTATCAATCGTTTTTCCCTGCATGATTCATACCCACTACCAAAGGCCGACGACCTCTTTGCAACGCTGGCGGGAGGAAAGATGTTCACAAAGCTGGATTTGACTTCAGCCTACATGATGCAGGAGCTGGAGGAATCATCGAAGGGTCTCACCTGCATCAACACGCACAAAGGTCTCTTCATTTAGAACAGATGCCCATTTGGAATTCGATCAGCGGCAGCAATATTCCAGGGAAACATGGAAAGCTTACTGAAGTTGGCCCCGCGCACCGTGGTCTTCCAGGATGACATCTTGGTTACAGGTCGGGACACAGTCGAGCATCTGCAGAACTTGGAGGAGGTTCTTAGTCGACTCAACCGCGTGGGGCTCAGGTTAAAATGCTCAAAGTGCGTTTTCCTGGAGCCTGAAGTAGAGTTCCTGGCGAGGAGGATCGCAGCGGGTGGCATCAGGCCCAACGATTCGAAGACTGAGGCAATTGGGAACGCACCGAGGCCACAGAACATGACGGAGCTGCGGTCGTTTCTTGGACTCCTGAACTACTTTGGTAACTTTTACCGGGTCTCAACACACTGCTAGAACCACTGCACGCCTTACTGCGTAAAGGGGACGAATGCTTATGGGGCAAAAGCCAAGAAAACGCCTTTGTAAAAGCTAGAAAATTGTTATGTTCAAACAAATTGCTTGTGTTGTATGATCCATGTCGTCATATGGCATCGGGTGTGTATTGCAACAAGCTAATGATTTGGGGAAATTGCAAATGTTTGCTTATGCATCCAGGAGTCTGTCTAAAGCTGAGAGAGCCTACAGCATGATTGAAAAAGAAGCGTTAGCGTGTGTCTATGGGGTAAAGAAAATGCATCAACATCTGTTTGGACTAAAATTTGAATTGGAAACTGACCATAAGCCACTTATATCCCTGTTTTCCGAAAGTAAGGGGATAAATACTAATGCATGGCCCGCATCCAGAGATGGGCGCTCACATTGTCTGCATACAAGTACGCCATCCGCCACAGGCCAGGCACAGAAAACTGTGCCGATGCTCTCAATAGGCTGCCATTGCCCATCACATGGGTGGAAATGGCACAGCACGCAGATTTAGTCATGGTTATGGAAGCATTCGAGAGTGAGCAATCACTCGTCACTGCCCGGCAGATCAAAACCTGGACAAGCCAGGGCCCCTTATTATCTCTAGTCAAAAGCTGTGTGCTTCACGGGAGCTGGTCCAGTGTCCCAGTGGAAATGCAGGACATAAAGGCGCAAAGGTGAAATGTCTATACAGGCAGACTGCCATCTGTGGGATAATCGGGTAGTGCTTCCCAAGAAGGGCAGAGACACCTTCATCAGTGACCTCCACAGTTCCCACCCAGGCATCGTAATGATGAAAGCGATAGCCAGATCCCACATGTGGTGGCCCAGTATCGATGTGGACTTAAGAGTCCTGCGTGCACAGATGTAACACATGCTCGCAGCTAAGCAATGCACCCAGGGAGGCGCCACTAAACTTATGGTCTTGGTCCTCCAAACCGTGGTCTAGGGTCCATGTCGACTATGCAGGCCCGTTCTTAGGTAAAATGTTCCTTGTGGTTGTAGATGCGTACTCCAAATGGATTGAATGTGAGATAATGTCGGCAAGCACGTCCGCTGCCACCACTGAAAGCCTGCGGGCCATGTTTGCCACGCACGGCCTGACCGATGTCCTGGTGAGCGACAACGGGCCATGTTTTACCAGTGCTGAGTTCAAAGAATTCATGACCCGTAACGGGATCAAACATGTTACATCTGCCCCGTTTAAACTAGCATCCAATGGTCAGGCAGAGAGAGCAGTGCAAACCATCAAGCAGGGCTTGAAGAGGGTAACGGAAGGCTCACTGCAGACTTGCCTATGCCGAGTCCTGCTTAGCTACCGCACGAGACCCCATTCCCTCACTGGGATCCCACTTGCTGAACTGCTCATGAAAAGAGCACTTAAGACAAGGCTCTTGTTAGTTCACCCCGATCTACATGAACAGGTAGAGAGCAGGCGGCTCCAACAAAGTCAATATCATGATAGTGCAAATGTGTCACGCGAGATTGAAATCAACGATCCTGTATTTGTATTGAATTATGGACAAGATCCCAAGCGGCTTCCCGGCACTGTTGTGGCCAAAGAGGGGAGTAAGGTATTTAGGGTCAAACTTTGAAATGGACTCATTCACTGGAAACACTTGGACCAAATCAGATTTGCGGACTCTCCTGAGCTACCCGCTTTGGACCCTACCTTCTTTAACCCCCCAACATACACACCAGTGACAACCGACACAGCGGTTGACCACGAAGCAGAATCCATCATCCACAGCAGCGCAGCAGGACTCACCACATCAGGCAGCCCAGCAAGGCCGGCTGCACCTAGCGAGGGCCCAACAGTGACTCACCAATACCAGCAATTGCCCCAAGATGATCAACCAGGGTAAGAAGGGCCCCAGATCGACTCACCTTGTAAATAGTTACACTGTTGACTTTGGGGGGGGGGCGGGGGGAGTGTTGTTATATATGTAAACTTGTATATACTCTGTATAGCCACCAGAGGACTCACCCACTGGAGTCCCAAGGTATCCCATAATCCCTTGGGAGCACAGGTATTTAAGGAGGCCTCACAGGTTGGAGAGGCACTCTGGAGACCTGCAATAAAAGACTAAGGTCACACTTTATTTTGAGCTCACAATGTTCAATCTGACTCTTTCTTCATGCATAACAATACTCTTGCTCAAAACCTTTTATGCAGCACCTAATTCATGCCTTTTGAAAATCCAAATGTACTATATCCACTGGTTCCCCTTTATCTACCCTGCTTGTTACATCCTCAAAAATCTCTAATAAATTTGTCAAACACTATTTCCCTTTCATAAAACCATGTTGACTCGCCTAATCAAATTATGATTTTCTAAGTACCCTGTTACCATTTCATTAATAATTGATTCCAGCATTTTCCCAATAACTGATGTCAGGTTAACTGGCCTGTAGTTCCCAGTTTTCTCTCTCCCTCCTTTCTTGACTAGCGGGGTTACATTTGCTACCTTCCAATCCGCTGGGACCTTTCCTGAATCTGGGGAATTCTGGAAGATCAGGAAGTCAAGACTAGTTTATTGGAGATGGTTGTATCCTTGCCTATACTTTATAATGAGAAGAATGCATTTTGCAGTCGGGTCTCTACCCAAAACATCAGGAGGACATAGAAGAAATTCAAATTAAACACAACCAGACACCCCACTCTTTTGATATATAGCCCAGAAGTGACTCGTCTCAGATGTCTCGGTGCTGCAGAATCTTGGGATTCCGGTGTGTGTACAGATGTAACATGTTGTATGCAAAACAAACAGTAATGCATGATGACGATGAACTGAACAATGTGTCCCTAACATGTTCAGTCACGCTGGCAACTCCAGTACATGAAATGGTTAATGTGGCTCAGGAGACTGAGAATATTAATTTAAAATTTGTACTCAAGGCTCTAACACATGCATCATAGAGAAACTAATCTTCTTCATTAACTTTAATGAAACAGCCAGGATGGGGTAAAGGACACTGATAAGGTAGTGTACGAATGAAGAGTCTGACCAGATACCGTGAGCTCAAAGTAAAATGTGACCGTAGTCTTTTATTGTAGGTCTCCAGAGTACCCCTCCACCCTGTGAGGCCTCCTTAAGGACAGATGCTCCCAAGGGATTATGGGATCCCTTGGGACTCCAAAGGATGAGTCCTCTGTTGGTTAAACAAGGTATTTACAGGTTTACATATATAACAACACTCCCCCCCGCGCCCCCCCCCCCGCCAAAGTCAACAGTATAACTATTTGCAAGGTGAGTCAATCTGGGGCCTTTCTTTCCTGGGTTGATTGTCTCAGTGCAAATGCTGGTTTTGGTGAGTCGTTTGTTGCGCCCTCGCTGGGCTGCTGTGCAGCTGGCCTTGCTAGGCTGCCTGGGTGTGGTGAGTCCTGCT
Source organism: Pristiophorus japonicus (assembly GCF_044704955.1). Taxonomy (NCBI): domain Eukaryota; kingdom Metazoa; phylum Chordata; class Chondrichthyes; family Pristiophoridae; genus Pristiophorus; species Pristiophorus japonicus. Next base: position 193,915,739 of record NC_091980.1, on the reverse strand, counting down.
GGGCTACTGCGGGTGATGGGTTCTGCTTCGTGGTCAACAGCTGTGTTGGTTGCCACTGGTGTGTGTGTTGGGGGGTCAAAAAAGGTAGGGTTTAATGTGGGTTGCTCTGGATAGTCCGTGAATCTGAGTTTGGTTTGGTCCAAGTGTTTCCTGCAGGTGAGTCCATTTGAAAGTCTGACCCGAAATACCCTACTGCCTTCTTTGGCCACGACAGTGCCGGGAAACCACTTGGGACTTTGTCCATAGTACAACACAAATACAGAATCATTAATCTCAATTTTGCGTGACACATTTGCACTATCATGATATGTACTTTGTTGAAGCGGCCTGCTCTCTACCTGTTCATGTAGATCAGGGTGGATTAACGAGAGCCTTGTCTTAAGTGCCCTTTTCATCAGCAGTTCAACGGGTGGAATCCCGGTGAACGAGTGGGGTCTCGTGCGGTAACTAAGCAGGAATAGGTGAGTCTGCAGTGAGCCTTCAGTTATTCTCTTCAAGCTCTGCTTGATTGTTTGCACTGCTCTCTCTGCCTGACCATTGGATGCTGGTTTGAATGGGGCAGATGTGACATGTTTGATCCCATTGTGGGTCATGAACTCTTTGAACTCGGCACTGGTGAAACACGGCTTGTTGTCACTCACAAGGACATCAGGCAGGCCGTGCATGGCAAACAGTGCCCGCAGGCTTTCAGTGGCGGCAGCGGACCTGCTTGCCGATATTATCTCACATTCAATCCATTAGGAGTACGCATCTACAACCACTAGGAACATTTTTCCCAAGAACGGGCCTGCATAGTCAACATGGACCCTAGACCACGGTTTGGAGGGCCAAGACCACAAACTTAGTGGCACCTCCCTGGGTGCATTGCCTAACTGTGAACATGTGTTATATTTGTGCACGCAGGACTCTAAGTCCGCATCGATGCCGGGCCACCACACGTGGGATCTGGCTATCACTTTAATCATTACAATGCCTCGGTGGGTACTGTGGAGATCACTAATGAAAGTGTCTCTGCCCTTTTCAGGTACCACTACCCGACTGCCCCAAGAAGGCAGTCTGCCTGTAAAGACATTTCATCTTTGCGCCGCTGGTACGGCTTTATTTCTTCCTGCATTTCTAATGGGACACTGGACTAGCTCCCGTGAAGCACACAGTTTTTTTTACTAAGGACAGTAAGGGGACCTGGCTCGTCCAGGTTCTAATCTGTCGGGCGGTAACATGTGATTGCTCATTCTCGAATGCTTCCATTACCATAACTAAATCTGCGGGCTGTGCCATTTCCACCCCTGTGGTGGTCAATGGCAGCCTACTGAGAGTACCGGCACAGTTTTCAGTGCCTGGTCTGTGGCTGATGGCATAGTTGTATGCGACAATGTGAGTGCACATCTCTGCATGCGGACCGATGCATTAGTATTTATCCCCTTGCTTTCCAAAAAGAGGGATATCAGTGGCTTATGGTCAGTTTAAAATTCTAATTTGAGCCCAAACAGATATTGATTCATTTTCTTTACCCCATAAACACACACTAACGCTTCTTTTTCAATCATGCTGTAGGCTCTCTCAGCCTTAGTCAGACTTCTGGATGCATAAGTAACCGGTTGCAATTTCCCAGATTCATTAGCTTGTTGCAATGCACACCTGACACCGTTTAACCACGCATCACATGCTAGTACCAAACGCTTACATGAATGATACAACACAAGTAATTTGTTTGAGCATAACAGTTTTCTAGCTTTTACAAAGGCATTTTCTTGGCTTTTACCCCATACCCCTTCGTCTCCTTTACGCAGTAAAGCGTGCAATGGTTCTAACAATGTCCTGAGACCCGATAAGAAGTTACCAAAGTAGTTCAGGAGCCCTAGAAACGACCGCAGCTCCGTCACGTTCTGTGGCCTCTGTGCATTTTCGATTGCCTCCATCTTCGAATCGGTGGCCTGATGCCGTCCGCCACGATTCTTCTCCCCAGGAACTCCACTTCAGGCGCCAGAAAAACACACTTCGAGCATTTTAACCTGAGCCCCACACGATTGAGCCGACTAAGAACCTCCTTCAGGTTCTGCAGATGCTCGACGGTGTCCCGACCTGTAACCAAGATGTCGTCCTGGAAGACCACATTGTGTGGGACCGACTTCAGTAACCTTTCAATGTTTCTCTGGAATATTGCCGCGGCTGATCGAATCCCAAACGGGCATCTGTTGTAAATGAAGAGACCTTTGTGCGTGTTGATGCAGGTGAGGCCCTTCGATGATTCCTCCAGCTCCTGCGTCATGTAGGCCAAGGTCAAATCCAGCTTCGTGAACGTCTTTCCTCCTGCCAGCGTCACAAATAGGTCATTTGCCTTTGGTAGTGGGTATGAATCCTGCAGGGAGAAACGATTGATAGGTACTTTGTAATCACCACAGATTCTGACGGTGCCGCCTCCCTTGAGGACTGGAACAATAGGATTGGCCCACTCATTGAATTCGATCAGTGAAATGATACCCTCTCGTTGCAGCCGGTCCAGCTCGATTTCCACCCTTTCTTTCACCATATACGGTACTGCTCTCGCCTTGTGATGGATGGGTCGCGCCCCCGGAATTAGGTAAATCTGCACTTTTGCTCCTTGGAACATCCCGATGCCTGGTTTGAACCGCGAAGGCAATATGTTTAGGACCTGGGCACACGAAGTGTCGTCGACGGGCGAGAGCGCTCGGACATCGTCCCAGTTCCAGCGTATCTTCCCCAGCCAGCTCCTGCCGAGCAGCGTGGGGCCATTGCCCGGTACCACCCAGAGTGGTAACTTGAGCGCTGCTCCACCATAGGAGACCTTTAAGGTAGCACTGCCGATTACGGGAATCAGTTCCTTTATATAAGTTCTCAGTTTAGTGCGAATGGAAGTTAAGACTGGCCTTGAGGCCTTGCTGCACCACAATTTATCAAGTCTTTTTGCTCATAATGGACTGGCTCGCGCCCAGCTCCATTGACACTGGGAGTCCATTTAATTCAACCTTCATCATTATCGGGGGACACTTTGTGGTAAATATGTGCACCCCATATACCTCTGCCTCCTCGGTCTGAGGCTCTGGTTCGTCGTGATCCGCCGTGGATCTGTCCTCCTCTGCAACATGGTGGTTTGCAGGATTAGCAGGGTTTGCAGCTCGCCTGCACATACGTTGGAGGTGTCCCATTGTTCCACCACCCTTGCAAACGTATCCTTTGAAGCGGCATGAATGGAAATGATGATCACCCCCGCAGCGCCAACAAGGTCTTAATGGCCTAGCATTCATCCCCCTTGATGGTGGACTCTGAGACATCTGCGGACGTGCAGCTGCAGGCACGTGTGACCTGCCCTGTACGTTACGATTCGAAACAACATTACTTTGTTCACAGTACTTGTAGCAGCACTCATGTGCTGAGAGATTTGCTTGTTTTGTCACTGGTGGCGATGAATGCCTGGGCTATCGCTGTGGCTTTACTCAAGGTTGGGGTCTCTACAGTCAAAAGTTTGTGAAGTATTACTTCATGGCCAATGCCAAGTACAAAAAAGTCCCTGAGCATGTGCTCCAAATGTCCTTCAAATTCACAATGTCCTGCAAGGCGTCTTTGCTCGGCGACATAGCTCACTACTTCCTGGCCTTCAGACCTCTTGCACGTGTAGAACCGGTACCTCGCCATCAGAACGCTTTCCTTCGGGTTAAGATGCTCCTGGACCAGTGTGCACAAATCATCATACAATTTCTCTGTGGGTTTCGCTGGAGCAAGCAAATTTTTCATGAGGCCATACATTGATGCCCTGCAAATGGTGAGGAGAATCGCCCTTCGTTTGGCAGCGTTCGCTTCTCCTTCCAGCTCGTTGGTCACAAAGTATTGGCCGAGTCGCTCCACGAAGGTTTCCCAATCAACTCCCTCCGAAAATTTCTCCAGTATGGCCACTGTTCTCTGCGCTGTTGCGGTGGGGTTTGATATCTGTATCTCGCCGCCAGTTGTAGTGTACGAATGTAGAGTCTGACTGAATATTGTGAGCTCAAAGTAAAGTGTGATCTTAGTCTTTTGTTGCAGGTCTCCAGAGTGCCTCTCCAGCCTGTGAGTCCTCCTTAAGTACAGATGCTCCCAAGGGATTGTGGGATCACTTGGGACTCCAGGGGATGAGCCCACTGGTGGTTAAACAAGGTATTTACAAATTTACATATATAACAGATACCTTATCAGAGTTAATGAAGTAGCAAAGGATACAGAATTGGAAATTCCAAAGTCAGAGTGATCCACTTAAACTGACATTAAAATTATCCACAATATGCCTAACAGTGAAAGAGTACTGGAAGATCTTTTAAGATCTTGTGATGACTTTTTAACATAAAAGAAAACAGAAAGACTTGCATTTATATAGCGCCATTCATGATCACCGGACGTCTCAAAGTGCTTTACAGCCAATGAAGTACTTTTGGAGTGTAGTCACTGTTGTAATATGGGAAACGCAGCAGCCAATTTGCGCACAGCAAACTCCCACAAACAACAATGTGATAATGACCAGATAATCTGTTTTTGTTATGTTGATTGAGGGATAAATATTGGCCAGGACACCGGGGATAACTCCACTGCTCTTCTTCACAGTAGTGCCATGAGATCTTTTACACCCAGAAGAGAGAGCAGAAAGGGCTTTGGTTTAACATCTCACCCAAAAGACAGCATCTCCGACAGTGCAACACTCCCTCAGCACTGCCCTGCAGTGTTAGCCTAGATTTATGTGCTCAAGTTCCTGGAGTGGGACTTGAACGCACAACCTTCTGACTCAGAGGCGAGTGTGCTACCCACTGACCCACAGTTGACATATGGATATATGGGGGGAAATAGGTTTTAAAACCCTACTTGCTATACAGGGTATGATGATAATTATAACATTTCTGATGAAATTTGATGATAAATAGACCGGGACAGGCAAACGATGCTAATGCTTTGAAGTCAGCAAGGGGGTACCGTTAGGAGACATGGGTAATAAATGGTTAAAATATCACTTCAGCACAGTGAAACATAGTATATCACAGGCAGAAAGGTTCTCTCTCTATACCAAAGCACTCGAGATAAGCACCTGCATCTTTATCATCAAATGGATGAGAAAACACTGCTGGACACGAACCCTTTGAGATTTAATTAAAATGGTGACCATGGGAATGAGATAAGGAAGCTGAGAAAATTGAAAACAAAGATGATTGAAAGATTAATGTAGATACAGTAATTTAGAAACGTAGTTGCGTGCCTTATGAGGACAATTAGATTAGTGATTTGTAGTCAAGAAAGCCAGTGATTTGTAATAGCAATTTGGATTCGATCCGAGTATACTCAATAGATCTCGCTTCCTGGAATCAAGTTCACTTGATTTGTATGTACTTTATCTTATTTGGAGAATTAAACTCAGAATAAGTGAAACTCTATTGGTGAGCACATTGTATTATTGACATTGATTGAATTCACATAAATATAATTGGATAGCTAACAAATTTAAATAGGCTACAAAGTTCACTAAAATCCCTCTGCTATTTTGTTTAATTTTATTTTATTGCCCAGATTCTATTGCAGTCTTCATAAGAGCTAATCCAGGCCAGCAAATAACCTGCAGCTGTGAATTATCAAAATGTAGTTGCATCACAACTAAGATTAAACATTTTGGGAATGGATTATTATGTGATTTTACTGTAAATTGTTGTGGAAACTTCTTTCCATAAAACTGCACACTTAAAGATGATAAATATTATCATGATTACCGTGATTGTTTATCACTAACAGCTGCAAGGAGGAATCCATAAATATTATTGTGATCATTCCTACCATTTCAAACACATAACCTAAGCAAAATCTGCAGATTAGAGCATACAAGCAAACAAGATATTGGAAATTGCAAGGTTCACTCAAAGTTCTTGTAGTTGGAGCACACTGGGCAGAGGTGAGGTAGAAAATGCTCAAAATATTCAAATGATAATTTAGTTAAAGAAGTTGAAGTTTACTTAGTTTACTCAGTAATAAACTATTAGAAGACTGTGATGCAACTTCTACACCAAAATTACAATTTTAGGTTTTTTTCCCCAATTAATATGAATTGTCATGATTCTATTAATTTCTTCAATTCTATTATTCTCCAGCAAAGCCCTTTAGGATTCTTGTTCTGCTAACCTTCACATAGCGTAAAGTTTCAAAGTATTACAACAGAAATTGTGCATTCAGTGGGATAACTAGTCCCTTCTCTCGTTTGCAAAACTATAACTGTCATGTATCTTACATTATTATATATAACTGTATCCTAACATGCTATACATGACTGTAATAAGATATGACCTGTAACCACCAGCATACCTTACCACCAGGGGTGCACTTGCAAGAGACAGGTATATAAGGACAGGTCTCAGGCAAGTGCAGCATTCCAGAGCTGTGAAATAAAGGTGCAGGTCCAGAGTGACCTTGACTTCACTACATGCCTCGTGTGAATCTGTACTGAGGGGACAGGACTTTACAGTGGCGACAAGTTACGGGATTACAGAATCCACAGAATGGCGAACAACGGATCAGATGAAAAGTACAATGCGGGAGACAATTGGGAGGACTTTATAGAAAGGCTCCAGCAAGGTTTTGTAACCAAAGACTGGTTTAAGCAATGATAAGGCAGACAAGAGAAGAGCCCATCTCTTGACCAGCTGTGGCTCGAAAACATACACTTTAATGAAGGATCTGTTGGCACCCGAGAAACCAGCAAGCAAGTCGTTTGAAGAATTGAGTACACTGGTAAGAGACTACCTGAAGCCAGCGAGCAGCCTACACATGGCCAGACACAGGTTCTACAACTACAGACGCTGTATGGGCCAGAGCATACCCGACTTCGTGGCGGAACTTCGGTGGTTGGCTAAGTTTATGTGAGTTCTCCGATGAACTGAGGAGAGAAATACTGAGAGACTTTTTCATTGAATAGGCCACGCAGGCATATTCTGAAAGCTCATAGAGACCAAGAACCTGACCTTAGAGGCAGCAGCACTGGTTGCACAGACATTCTTGGTAGGGGAAGAAGAAACGAGGTTGATTTACAATGCAGGTACGACAACTAACGAAATATCGGAACAAGAAGTTCACAGCACGAAACAAGCTGCTACCCCCACACACAGACAAAACCAGGAGAACAGGCTCTCGACAGCAGGCAGAAGCCATCAAGGACCACAGGAACGGCCGTTCACACCTCATCAACCCACAATGCGAACAATCAACTACAAACTGAGAGAAGCTCAAGAGAGATCAGCCAGACGCAGCTCATTCTTTGGGAACACTTTGAACAATGGAACAGGTCTGTGCTGGAGGTGTGGGGGTGGGCACTCATCAAGGGGATGTCGATTTCAGCAGGCTGTTTGCAGAAATTGTGAATATACAGGGCATTTGGCCCGCGTGTGCAAAAAAACGGCAGCTCGGCTGGTATACGAATCGGATGGGTCGGAAAGCGGACCACAAGATGGTGGGGACAGTACCCGAGACACCAATGTACAGCGGGTCAACACAATCAATGGCCGCTGCTCCTACAACAGGACGCCTCCTATAATGATGAGGGTCCTACTCAACGGGATATCTGTCAACATGGAGCTGGATACGGGAGCGAGTCAATCTCTCATGGGCGCTCAACAATTTGAACAACTGTGGCCGCATAAAAGAGACAGACCAAAACTCACAAGGGTCGACACCACACTAAGGACCTATACCAAAGAAATCGTACCAGTCCTCGGCAGCACCATGCTCTCTGTCACACACAAAGGGACAGTGAACTGACTTCCCCTGTGGATTGTCCCCGGAGACCCCCCAGCACTGCTGGGGAGAATCTGGCTGGCAAAACTAAACTGGAAATGGGATGATGTCCATGCCATGTCATTAGAGGAATGGACCTCCTGCTCAACAGTTATAAAGCGATTTGAACATCTCTTTCAGCCAGGTGTGGGCACTTTCAAAGGGGCCAAAGTCAAAATCTACATCACACAGGATGCTAGACCGGTCCATCACAAGGCCAGAGCTGTACCCTATGTGATGAGGGAAAAGATTGAACACGAACTAGACAGGCTTCTGCGGGAAGGCATTATATCACCTGTGGAATTTAGCGACTGGGCAAGTCCCATCGTCCCAGTCATGAAGCCTGATGGATCCGTACGAATCTGTGGGGACTACAAATCTACCATAAACAGAGTCTCCCTACAGGACCAGTACCCGCTGCCCAGAGCGGAGGACTTATTTGCCACATTGGCTGGAGGTAAACATTTCTCAAAATTAGACCTTACATCGGCGTATATGACGCAAGAATTGACCGAGGAATCCAAGCTACTCACCACCATCAACACACATCGAGGCCTTTTCATGTACAATCGATGCCCATTCGGCATGAAGTCGGCAGCTGCCATATTCCAGCGCAACATGGAGAGTCTGCTCAAGTCCATCCCGGGGACGGTTATATTTCAAGACGACATACTTATCACGGGCAGGGTCACCGACTCCCATCTGCGCAATTTGGAGGAAGTACTAAAGCGGTTGGATCGGGTAGGCCGATGAGTCAAGAAATCCAAGTGCCTATTTCTCGCACCCGAGGTTGAATTTTTGGGCAGAAGGATTGCCGCTGATGGAATCCGCCCAACATAGTCCAAAACAGAAGCAATTCGCCTGGCACCCAGGCCCCGGAATGTCTCAGAACTGCGCGCCTTTCTCGGGCTACTCAATTACTTTGGGAACTTTATGCAGAACTTCAGCACGCTGCTGGAGTCTCTCCACGTGCTACTCAGGAAGGGGTGCGATTGGTTTTGAGGGGACGCCCAGGAACGCGCCTTCAATAAGGCACGCAACCTTCTGTGTTCCAACAGTGTTTTGACTTTCTTTGACCCAGGTAAAAAGCTAGTTCTCACATGCAATGTGTCAGCGTATGGGGTCGGGTGCGTTTTGCAACATGTCAATAGTGTGGGCAAATTACAACCCATAGCTTATGCCTCCAGGTCACTTTCGCGGGCAGAGCGCAGGTACGGAATGGTAGAGAAGAAGGCGCTCGCGTGCGTGTACGGTGTCAAAAAGATGCACCAATACCTTTTTGGGGCCAAGTTCGCGTTCGAAACCGACCACAAGTCCCTCACGTCCCTCCTATCCGAGAGCAAGGCAATAAACGCCAACGCCTCGGCGCGAATTCAACGGTGGGCACTCATGCTGGCGTCCTACGACTATACCATAAGGCACAGACCAGGCACAGACAACTGTGCCAACGCACTCAGCAGGCTACCCCTGGCGACCACGGAAGGGTCTGACGAACAGGACTGTGAGATAGTCATGGCAATCAATGCCTTTGAGTCCACAGGTTTGCCCATGACGGCTCGCCAAATCAGAGCCTGGACGGCCAGCGACCCCACGTTATCCTTAGTAAAAAGATGTGTTCTAACCGGTGACTGGGCAGAGGCTCGCGATGCCTGCCCAGAGGAATTAAAACCCTTTCACAGACGCATGCATGAGCTATCACTACAAGCAGACTGCCTGATGTGGGGCAGCCGAGTAGTCATGCCTCTGCGAGGCAGAGAGGCATTTGTCCGGGAGCTCCATCGTGAGCACCCGGGGATCGTTCTCATGAAGGCCATAGCCAGATCCCACATCTGGTGGCCTGGTATTGACGCGGACTTGGAGCTCTGCGTCCGAAGGTGCACCATTTGTGCCCAACTCAGCAATGCCCCCAGGGAGGCTCCACTGAGCCCCTGGCCCTGGCCTACTAAACCATGGTCGCGGGTGCACGTAGACTATGCGGGCCCATTCATGGGCAAAATGTTCCTCGTAGTTGTAGATGTATTTTCAAAGTGGATCGAATGCACCATTTTAAACTCAAGCCCAACCTCCACCACTGTGGAGAGCCTCGCAACCATGTTTGCAACGCACGGAATCCCTGACATATTGGTCAGTGACAATGGTCCGTGCTTCACCAGCGCAGAATTCCAAGACTTTATAATTGACCACGGCATAAATCACGTCAAGACGGTACCGTTCAAGCTGGCCTCCAACGGCCAGGCGGAGAGAGCAGGGCAAATCATTAAACAAGGCATGCTTAAAATCCAAGGTCCCACGCTGCAGGGTTGCCTGTCGCGACTGCTGCTGGCATACAGATCTCATCCGCACTCAGTGATTGGGATCCCCCCGCGCAACTGTTGATGAAAAGGACTTTAAAAACAAGGCTCTCATTAATCCTCCCAGACATGCACGAAATCGTTGAGGCAAAGCGCCGTAAGCTGACTGAGTACCATGACAGAAATTCGAGGGGAAGATGGAATGAGATAGGGGACAAAGTGTTTGTACTAAACTATGGCAGGGGTCCCAAATGGCTTGCAGGGACAGTAACGGACAAGGAAGGAAACAGGCTGCTGGTAGTACAAATGGACAATGGCAAAACCTGCCGGAAGCATGTAGACCAAGTCAAAAGCAGATTTACCAACAACACTGCGGAACCAGAGGCAGACTACAATGTGGAACTCACACCACACCTGGTGGACGGACAGAGGGAACAACCTGAGGAAAGGGCAATCCCAACAGACAGCCCAGGCGAGTCAACAACAATCACACCAATTGAAACAGACAGCCCAGGCGAGATACCAGCAACCACACCCAAATAAAAACAGACACCAAGGCAAACAACTGAACCACAATTCAGACGCTCCACGCGAGAGCGTAGACCACCTGAGAGACTGAACCTATTAAGACAATAAGACCTTGGGGGAGGGTGATGTCATGTATCTTACATTATTATATATAACTGTATCCTAACATGCTATACATGACTGTAATAAAATATGACCTGTAACCACCAGCATACCTTACCACCAGGGGTGCACATGCAAGAGACAGGTCTATAAGGACAGGTCTCAGGCAAGTGCAGCATTCCAGAGCTGTGAAATAAAGGTGCAGGTCCAGAGTGACCTTGACTTCACTACATGCCTTGTGTGAATCTGTACTGAGGGGACAGGACTTTACAGTTACAATTGATTCAAATGTTAACGGGATCAAGAAGAACAGAACATAGCTATGATGCTGCTGTTGATCTCTCCTATGAAAAGATTTTGTGCTTGTTGCAGTTGATCTTATTGTCCACTTTAACATTCTAATCAAGCAACACTCAAAGCTCAACAGACAACTTAATTTAATAACTTTAATGAAAACCTTATTAGATGAAACATGTATGCAGTACTTTTATTTTAGTCAGTGATATGAATAAAGTAGTAATGAGATAATGTTTTTCTTTGTCAGTTAGGGAGACCCCAACTAACAAAGCTTCCACCATTTATTAAAATTCAGTACCTCCTTAAGCAGTCGGACTTGATTTTCAATTTTGCTGTTTTCGAGACGAAAACGGAGGCAAGGCAGGAAAGTTACCGCCTGGGTAACATTTACGCTGCGTGGATAAATTTTTGCCATCTGGGCCCTGTGTGCAAAGGGAGGCACTGTACAACTCTCGTGGCGCAAAAATGGGAACCTCACCAACTAAAGTGCGGGCCCGGGAGCGCTCCTAGAGAGGCCTTGGGATTGGAATAAAAATCAAAAAAATAAATCACGAAAACATTGCCCACACCACCACAACACAAATCGCTACAAAAAAACAAAAGAATATACACAGAAACTTACCTTTTTTGCACTTTATCTACCTCACCGCCGCTGGCAGGGTTGGACCGCTCTGTTTTCCCTTGCGGTCATCGCGGGGCATGCTTCGGGACGTACGGGTCGGGTGCGTGTCCAAACTATTGCCGGTGTCGCAACGAGAGGCGTTGCACACCCGGTGCAGCTCTTCCCAGCGGTGCTTCTAAACACTGCTGCAAAAGCCGACAGGAGGATCGCGACCGGACGCAAAAGAACTTGCCACCCCATTTCTCACTGCACCGGGGTGAAACCCAGAGCGCAAAGGACCCGAAAATCCAGCCTATAGTTCTTGTTGCAATCTGAAGAAATTCCTGAACATTCCAAAACTTAAAGGAAATTGTTCCAACAGTTATTCTCACAAACTATCACATCTATCAAATGATAAACATCATGAGAAGCACCCATAACATTTGCAGATTTTTTTGTGCCATCAGATCAGCAACTTCACTTAGGGACTATGTTGCAATATCAGTTCAGTGTATAAATGATGCTACAACTGCAGTATCATTGGGCTATGCAGCTCAATGAATGGTTGACACTGATTTGAAGTCAGCAATGCAATCAAGCCTTTCAAAGGATATAAAAGTGCAGGAGCAAATTTCAACCAGTTTGCTAATGTCAGTCAAGCCTTTGACGAAAGGACATCATCCCAAAACGTTAGCTCTGTTTCTCTTTCCACAGATGCTGCCTGACCTGCTGAGTATTTCCAACATTTTCTATTTTTATTTCAAGTCTCAAAACTAACTGGCTCCCTTAAGCTCCACTGTATCAGTGTAGCTCAATTGTTAAAAGTTTGAGATAGAAGGCTGTGGATTCAAGCCACACCACCATCTTTACATGACAGAATAGGAAGGAGGGATTGCTGCATCGTGAGTGGTGCTGTCCTTCATATGAGACAGTGAAACTAGGTCCTGTCTTTCTATTGAGATGGAGCTGATAACCATGTTGCAAGAGCAGCAGGGCATCTGGGATCTTAGTGAATAGTGGGACCAACAGTCTATCTCCTTAACCAATGAGATTTGAGGATTGAGAAAAGAACAGAGGAACGACAGAGAAGGAGCATGTCGGATTAAATCAGGCACAGAAAGAAATAATGAGAGGGCAAAAAAGAATACATTGAGAGAGTGCGAGTAAAGGAGAGACAGAACAGAAAAGTAGGAAAAATTGAAACATTTAAAATTTGAAATGTTTTAAATCTGAAAGAAAACATAGAAACATAGAAAATAGGTGCAGGAGTAGGCCATTCGGCCCTTCTAGCCTGCACCGCCATTCAATGAGTTCATGGCTGAACATGCAACTTCAGTACCCCATTCCTGCTTTCTCACCATACCCCTTGATTCCCCTAGTAGTAAGGACTTCATCTAACTCCTTTTTGAATATATTTAGTGAATTGGCCTCAACAACTTTCTGTGGTAGAGAATTCCACAGGTTCACCACTCTCTGGGTGAAGAAATTCCTCCTCATCTCGGTCCTAAATGGCTTCCCCCTTATCCTTAGACTGTGTCCCCTGGTTCTGGACTTCCCTAACATTGGGAACATTCTTCCTGCATCTAACCTGTCTAACCCCGTCAGAATTTTAAACGTTTCTATGAGGTCCCCTCTCATTCTTCTGAACTCCAGTGAATACAAGCCCAGTTGATCCAGTCTTTCTTGATAGGTCAGTCCCGCCATCCCGGGAATCAGTCTGGTGAACCTTCGCTGCACTCCCTCAATAGCAAGAATGTCCTTCCTCAGGTTAGGAGGCCAAAACTGTACACAATACTCCAGGTGTGGCCTCACCAAGGCCCTGTACAATTGTAGCAACACCTCCCTGCCCTTGTACTCAAATCCCCTCGCTATGAAGGCCAACATGCCATTTGCTTTCTTAACCGCCTGCTGTACCTGCATGCCAACCTTCAATGACTGATGTACCATGACACCCAGGTCTCTTTGCACCTGCCCTTTTCCTAATCTGTCACCATTCAGATAATAGTCTGTCTCTCTGTTTTTACCACCAAAGTGGATAACCTCACATTTATCCACATTATACTTCATGTGCCATGCATTTGCCCACTCACTTAACCTATCCAAGTCGCTCTGCAGAAGAATTTACAACATGAAGGAATGAGATTGAATAGTTTAAATTGTTTCCTTTCTGGGCCAGAGAGGTTGATTGGCAGTGCATAAACAATGACCATGTTGTTAAAAGGGTGCCTTTTGCTCTTAATCACCAGCCTTAACTTTCTGTGTCGAGTTTAATGAGCAATTAATGTGCAAATCCGGCAAATTCTTGAAAATAACGGGGAGGCAAAGGGCGAGATGTCGTTTGCGGGAAGCAAACAGCAGAGTGGCATAAATCAGCTAGCAAGTTCTGGAAATTCGCAACTCACGTCGTATCTCTTAATCCCCTGAAGGTGCTGGCTGATTTACGCATTGCTATGCTGGCCGATTTGCGCATTGCTACGCCGTTATTCTTCCAGAAAACTTCAGCACGTTAATTTCCTGTTTTTTTCTAAACTGGTAATAACTTGGCCTCCTACCAAGGAGAGAACCCAGTAGCTGCCAATCTAAAAAAACTTCAACTGGCAACTGGTTAGCCGCTAATTGAGCTCAGGATGTGCGAGTATAGACCGCTTTCTCATAAAGAGATCCCATGACAGGAAATTTGAAAGCACTTCAAATGTTTTATATTGTTAACTAATTAATAACTGGATTAGGATTAACTTTTGAGTGCCAAATCTTTTCCTTTCATTAACATTCGTGGCATAATTCCATTCAATTTTCTGACTTCCTAGCTCTCAGTATTTGCAGAGCAAGCTATAGTTAGATTGTAACCTGTATGTTAAGGTGTTTAGGGGTCGAAATCCGGTCCTGCCATTTTTGAGGCGATGTCACCGGTTGAGTGCTGATTTTAATGCCAGGCAGTAGGTGCCGCTTCAAAATGCAAAATTCAGTTTTGCCACCCAAAAGATGAGAGAGCGGCACTAAAAGTCCTCGGGCGTCAATGGAGCGGCATCTCAGGAGGCCGACTGACTTTCTCGACGGTAGGCTGCCGGCATGCGAGTTTAAAAAAATCCAAAAAAAAAACGTTTCCCACACTTTCCCTCACCCACACTTCCCCATTAGTCCCATTAATACCTAAATGTTAAAAATAAACATAAACATTTACCTTGAACTCACCAGTTATTTCAAAAGTAAAAGCTTACAGATCATTCAAAAATGTACTCAACATTACAACACAGTATTTTATGCCACTAGAAATAAAATATCAGGGAATTGCTAAGTAATTCTGTAATGCTTTTCATAACAGTTTACCTCATAGCCTGAAAGCCATCATTAGTTTGTAACAGTTAATTATTTTTCTCTAACATGACGAGTCATGAATAGTTTTGCAGCTGCAAGGTATAATTTGTTTTTAAGCAAGTGCGTAGCTCCTCCATGGTTTGCGCACAAACACACCACATAATGATAATCAAGCATACAGATCAGATGGTCTCAGGTTCAAATCTCCAGGTCAGTGTTAAACTAGCTGATCGCAGCTTGGGCAGCATTAGAGTGCTGCATATGGCCTATCTGCACACCTGTGCTGAGGAGGAGGGAAAGGGAAAATTCAGCTCGGGTTTCTGATCCTGATAGCTATCCTTTGATTTCTTGCTGGAAAGTGCACACACATGGATGTCAAGATCATTAATACCCAGTGAACAAACACACAGGAGAATGACCAATTGGATGAGGTACTGACAGTTTCTGCTGGAACTGTACCACAGCAAGAATTCATAAGAACATAAGAAATAGGAGCAGGAGTCAGTCATTCAGCTCTTGGAGCTTGCTCCGCCATTCAATAAGATCATGGCTAATCTTCTATCAAGTCCACTTTCCTGTACTATTCCCATATTCAAAGCTTTAAGGAGAGGAGCAAATACATTTTTATAAAGGGGTCAAAATTGCCCTGTGCCCCGGGAGAAAAGTGTCTTAGCGCCCCCTGAAGGCGCTAATGGGCCTCTGAAAAAGGGACAATTTCATCGCCAAAGTATCTAAAATACATTTATACAACTTTAACTGCACAAATTTAATAGCACAAAGGTGAACCCCCAAAGTATCTAAAATACATTTATACAATTTTAACTGCACAAATTTAATAGCACAAATGTGGGAAATATATATGGGTCTGTAAATTCATCATTCTAACATATTTCCCACATGAAAACATGCCATTTTAAAACTACAGTATGTGCATGTAAAAATCTTCTCCATAAATTGGATAACTTAAACATGTGGAGTAGCATCCATTACATTAAGTATAAGATTCAGCCCAGAATGAAAGATATATTTACATACTATGTTTATCATTGGATTTAAGGCCTGACCCAACTCTGGAACAAAACAGAATGCAACTCCCTGCTTTTTGCACTGATGCTACATTTGTAGTGTAAATGCACTGTAAAACAGTAAATACATATATTCTTAACTTCTTATTGAATTACACATGCAGTTTTTGAATTATTCATATTAATGCAGACTTTTAGGAATAAAATAGTGGACACTTCCAATGAAAAATGTAAAAACATGAATGTAACATACAGGGAACACAAGAAATTGATAAAAGAGATACACTATTGAACTCCTGAGTTAGGAAAACCACCATGAGAACTGGAAAACAGAACGGCATTTAAATAGTATATGTAGTGTAGATTTTAACAGAAGCAGACAAAGGTGTTGATGGTAGACTAATTTATACTTCTTGTCATGGAGTATGCTGGCCTACATATGCACAGTTGTACTCTTAGGTTTCCAAATCACAAGTTACATTTTCTTACCAACAGCTCATCTCCTAATCCAAGCAGTTAAACTTGTACTAGTAGGTGTTAAGTGTTGTTGATGCGTACCATGACATAACTCATGACACTCGCTGCTTAAGGGGCATCACATCAGCACCTCACAGTACATGGAGGCAATAGACCACTCTAATGCAAGACAACCACCTTAGAAAGGTTTCACTGGAAAGGTCGCATCCAAGAACAACATGAAATCAGCAAGAAACTTATCATAAGATTGACCAAATATTGTAGACATTTATTGGTAAAAGCTGATAATTATTTTTTGCAGTTAGCTGAAATAACAAATCCTTTGGTAAATAAATTTTAGTTTCTCCAACACATTGTAGGAAAAAATTTCTAGCAGATGGTATGAACCTAGTTTCTTCTCCTATAGAACTGGAGTCATGGAAGCTACGATTTGCTCTTTTACCTACTACAATAAAAATCCTTTACCAACTAAATTCATAATTACTTAATTGACAAAATACATTAAATTTGAGTATTGTTTTTTTTAAAAAGAGCCTTTTTAATATTCTTTTCTAGGGGAGTGAATTATGTACTTTCCAAAATAAAGTATCAAGCATCTAACTTTTTTTATAGCTTGGTGTCACTTACCTGATAATTATGGGTTTGTGCACTGGACCGCGAGTTGGTAATCATAGGGAAATCCTCAGCCAAAACGAAAACCTGCAGTTTGACGTCTATCTCAGCCAACTGTTGTTGGTCCATGGGTTCTGGAGTATATCCATCTCTACCTGCCACAGATATTGCCCAGGGAACTGAGGTGTCCTACAGAACAAAAAAATACAAAGCTTCATTGTAAATTTATGAGCAGGATTAAACCTCATTTGTACAACTGAAAACCAGAGCATAAGTAGCAACCAGATGGCAAGAAAATCTATTCTATGAAACACTGGTATCACAAAAAGTAGGAAAGCCGATGGGGAAGGGGATACAGCAGCGTATAAAATGTCAGATGGTAATTAATCATTTGGGGATCAACATGTTAATATTCAGGGAGCATCAACAATGACAATATCTCAGAGTGGGTTTCATAGGCAGGAGAAGCAGTTGCATTGGTATACTGCATTCATGTTTTGGACTGCAAATTTTCTGTATGAAATTGTTAATGACCTATAACTGACAATAGTGGAAGGGAGGAAAGGCTGAATGGATAACTGAAGAACTCACCTGCAGACTGGCTTATGGTAGAGCAGAATATTAAATCCATTATCCTTTTATCTAAATTTTCTATCATTTGTTCCTAACTCTGGTTCTTATTTGAGATCCTCTAAGACTTAAGACTGCTGAGCGTTAATAAAAATTAGTACAGGTACCCCAAATTTTCCATCCTTTCTAAAATACACCATCATAGGTTGGTAAATTTTCAATTCTAAGTTAAACATTATAGTCGCAACATTTTTGGTGAACTGTCAGCCAAAACTGATGAACGATGCACATAAACTCACTAATTTACATCCTTCCTCACAATACACTCCCACTGCTGCTATGACCCTCAAAGATCATCTGCAGCCCCTATGTTACATCCCTCTAACCTCCTAGCAACCGCTCACAAAGCTCATGCAACATCGAAACAGATTGAACGGAAGCCACTAGAACATTCACACAGACTCACCTACTGTACTATGGTAGGCCTATGTGCGTAAATGTTACCCAGGCGGTAACTTTCCTGCCTTGCCTCCGTTTTCGTCTCGAAAACAGCAAAATTGAAAATCCAGTCCGACTGCTTAAGGAGACACTGAATTTTAATAAATGGTGGAAGCTTTGTTAGTTGGGGTCTCCCTAACTGACAAAGAAAAACATTATCTCATTACTACTTTATTCATATCACTGACTAAAATAAAAGTACTGCATACATGTTTCATCTAATAAGGTTTTCATTAAAGTCATTAAATTAAGTTGTCTGTTGAGCTTTGAGTGTTGCTTGATTAGAATGTTAAATTGGGCAATAAGATCAACTGCAACAAGCACAAAATCTTTTCATAGGAGAGATCAACAGCATCACAGCTATGTGCTTCTTCTTGATCTGAACCTTTCCTATTTTTCTCTTTCCAGTCGAAACACTCCCAAAACAGGAGGGAGCAGCTGCGCACAGGCGGGAGGACGCCTAAAATACTGCAACTTAATGATGTCGAGGAACGGGTGTCGGCAATAATTGGAGTAGCAGGTCGGGCAGTTGCCGGGGGCGATGCTGAGCCCCCTTTGGGTAATGAGGGTATGTACATGGATAGAGCAACTGAAGAGACTGCAATGAGTTGTATAATGAAGTAGCGGCGACCCTTCAAATGAACATATGCAATGCCACCTTCCTCATGTCACCCTGCCCCCTACCCTGCTGCTAACCACACGTATGTGTTTTTGTGCTTGCAGAAGATCAGCCACAATCATGCCAGCCTTTCCAGGTTGCATCGACCTCAGGCCATGGCGGAGATGTGGAGGCTGCAGACACAACAAACATCACTGAGCCTCTGAGCCCACCAGTTGCCCAGTCTCCACATTCGTCATCTGTTAGCAATAAGATTTTTGAGGGGTTTGAGTCTTCAGAGGCTCCCGGCCCACAGTCACCTGCAGCAACACAGTGCAAGAGGGCAATTTTGCAGGACAGCTCTCCAGAGGCTGAGTCAGCAAAGTCAGTCTGCTCAACGACACACAGACGTGGAACTGCACTTGGTGGAAATGTCCAGGGACAACATAGGAATGCACCGTGAGCTTATGGATGTATTGGGACTGATCCCAGAGAGCATCGACAAGCTGCCTGTGACTGTTGCGGTGGCAGCATCACGGATTGTCAATGCGACTCAGGACTCCAGCGAGGCCATCACTGCCCACACACAGAGGCTGGTGGCCTCGAGCAGCGACAGTGGTGTTCCAGATTGTGTGGGGCGTGTCCTTGAGCACGTTACAGCATCATCATCATAGGCAGTTCATCGAAATCGAGGAAGACTTGCTTCCACTCTAAAAGTGAGTTCTCAGGTGACTGTACAATCCAATACAGGAATTACAGTCTCTGTCAAAGGTGGGACAGACAGTCGTTGAAGGAAAGGGTGGGTGGGGACTCTGGTTTGCCGCACGCTCCTTCCGCTGTCTGCGCTTGGTTTCACCATGCACTCGGCGACGAGATTCGAGGTGCTCAGCGCCCTCCCGGATGCTCTTCCTCCATTTAGGGCGGTCTTTGGCCAGGGATTCCCAGATGTCAGTGGGGACGTTACACTTTATCAAGGAGGCTTTGAGGGTGTCCTTGAAATGTTTCCTCTGCCCACCTGGGGCTCGCTTGCCGTGTAGGAGTTCCGAGTACAGCGCTTGCTTTGGGAGTCTTGTGTCGGGCATGCGGACAATGTGGCCCGCCCAACGGAGCTGGTTGAGTGCAGTCAGTGCTTCGATGCTGGGGTTATTTGCCTGATCGAAAACACTGACGTTGGTGCGTCCAGGGGATTTGCAGGATCTTGCGGAGACATTGTTGGTGGTATTTCACCAGCGATTTGAGGTGTCTGCTGCATATGGTCCACATCTCTGAGCCATACAGGAGGACGGGTATCACTACAGCCCTGTAGACCATAAGCTTGGTGCCAGATTTGAGGGTCTGATCCTCGAACACTCTCTTCCTCAGACGACCGAAGGCTGCGCTGGCGCACTGGAGGCGGTGTTCAACTTGTGTTACAGCATCGCACGAATCGCAGGCACAAGCAACGTTTCAGCTTGGTGATGTGATGCACTCGATGACCACTCCCATCCTCTCTGCATTTCCCAATGTCCAGCGGAGAAGGGACGGTGCCGAAGCAGACCAGCAAGTTGTGGAGACATATCGTGCTCCGGTTGCTGATGTCCAGCCCTGTCGGAGAGTCAGTGCCTCCCAGGAAATGGAAGGTGCTGTCCTTCCTCAGAATGATAGCATTCCAGCTCCCACCAGTGACTTGCCAACCATGCACCATATGCGGTTGACACCCCAGCCACCAGTGATTCCTTCCGCCGATGATGAGGCACAACAGTCTGTAGCCGGGCCTTCCAGGCCAAGAGCTGGTCCAGGGCATCCTCAGATGCCGTCTGCATTGTCTGACCCTCAACACAGCAGCCCTCCAGCAGTCTTGCTGCAGGCACATAGGCCTCATTGAGGAGCAGCAGGCATGGGAGGGGGCTGACGGGAAGGAGGTGGCGGGGGGGGGGCGTGGAGAAAGTGTGTCTAAGAGCCATAAAGGACTAGCACAAATTTCAGCTCATGTGGAAATGCTGACATTGTAAATAGTTGTTGTTACACTCATAATAAATGATGAGACTGAGTACTGTGTGTAATGAGCAAGTGTGACCTTAGCTCCTTTATTTAGGTTCCAGAGTGCAGATACCTTGTGGGTGGCCTGCTTATATACTGTGCTCCCAAGGGATGCTGGGATCCCTTGGGACTCCAACAGGTGGGCCCTCTAGTGGTCAGGTGTAATCCAAGTTACAAAGGGTTAAATACATAACAGTTGTATCTTAAGAAATGGGTCAGTTTGCATTGACTTGCTGCAGGAATCAGTTTTGTGTTTATTCAGTTTTGGTTTCATCATTGTATCATTTTGGGTTATTGAGGAGGGGCAATGCTCATTATTGATGTTTATTAAAATATTTCATGCACCTTTGCCATTGGTGTCTTGTGTCTCATTGCAGAATTCAGTGTAGATGAGCCGGCATGGTGGCACAGAGTCGCGAGTCAAAGCTGCAACCCCACCTTCCCCATTCAATGATGAGCTGGCGACGTAGGGCTCTTACTGCGGTCGCATTTCCACGCTGCCTCCCCTGTGGTTGTGGTGGATCTGCAATGGGTTCTTCGCCAGGCTTGTCATTCTCATCCTCCTCCTCCTGAGGTGGTCCTGCAATCCCTACTGGCAATGCCTTGCCCCTCATAATGGCTAAGTTGTGTAGCATGCAACAAATCATACTGAATTCAGAGATCTGTTGAGGGGAGTATTGAAGGCTGCCTCCAGAGCGGTCCAGGCATCGGAAGCATTGTTTGAGCATGGCAATTGTCTGTTCGATGATGTTGCAGGTGGCTGAATGGCAGTCATTGTAGCGCTGCTCGGCTTCTGTGCTGGTGTTCATGAGCCAGCTGGCAAAGCCATAACCTTTGTCCCTGATCAGCCAGCCCTGCCCTTGTCTTTGCTGCTGAAACATTTGTGACACACTACTCTCACACAAGATGAAAGCATCATGTGCGCTCCCTGGATAGCGGGCATTCACTGTGAGGATGTGCTGCATGTGATCGCTCACCAGCTGTATGATTAGGAAGCAGTATTCCTTTCGGTTTCTGAAGACCTCTGCATTGTGTAATGGTGCTTGCAAGGCGACATATGTGCAGTCAATGGCTCCATGAAGCTTGCGGAAGCCTTCAATTCTTACAAAACCGAAAGCACTCTCATTCTGGCTGTCCCTGCTCATTGGGAACTTTATGAAGACAATTCTGCGTGCGTACAGTGCCCTTGTAACCTGGCGAATGCAGCAATGTGCAGCATGCTGAGAGATGCTGCATATGTGTGGAAAGTGTGAGGTCATGCACTTTGGCAGACAAAATCAAAGAGCAAGTTATTATTTAAATGGAGAAAGATTGCAACGTGTTGCAGTACAGCGGGACCTGGGGGTACCTGCGCATGAAACACAAAAGGATAGTATGCAGGTACAGCAAGTGATCAGGAAGGCCAATGGAATCTTGGCCTTCATTGCAAAGGGGATGGAGTATAAAAGCAGGGAAGTTGTACAGGGTATTGGTGAGGCCATACCTGGAATACTGCGTGCAGTTTTGGTTTCCATATTTACGAAAGGATATACTTGCTTTGGAGGCAGTTCAGAGAAGGTTCACAAGGTTAATTCCAGAGATGAGGGGGTTGACTTATGAGGAAAGGTTGAGTAGTTTGGGCCTCTACTCATTGGAATTCAGAAGAATGAGAGGTGATCTTATCGAAACATATAAGGTTATGAGAGGGCTTGACAAGGTGGATGCAGAGAGGATGCTTCCACTGATGGGGGAGACTAGAACTAGAGAGCATGATCTTAGAATAAGGATCCGCCCATTTAAAACTGAGATGAGGAGAAATTTCTTCTCTCAGAGGGTTGTAAATCTGTGTAATTCGCTGACAGAAATAGACAGTTTCTTAAACGATAAAGGAATAAGGTGTTATGGAGAACGGGCAAGGAAGTGGACCTGGGTCCATGATTGGATCAGCCATGATCGTATTAAATGGCGGAGCAGGCTTGAAAGGCCATATGGCCTACTCCTGCTCCTATTTCTTATGTTCTTATGTTCTTATGTCACCTGCTGTTGCCTGGAAGGAGTCGGAGGCATAGAAGGCCATCGCCACAGTCACCTTCACCTTGATGGACAACACAGTCCTGTTGGCGCAGGTAGACTGTAGGTCTGCCTGTATGAGCTGGCATATCTCTGTCAGCACTTCTTTTCAGAAGCGCAGCCTTCTAACGCACTGCGCCTTAGAGATGTGGAGGTATGAACAATGTTCCCTGTAAACCTGTGGGGCGTAAGGCCGCCTCCACCTACGTCTGCGATCGCTTCGAGTCTGTAGCCCAACATGGCCAAGAACTCTTGTTCCAGCTTGAAGCCGCAAGCCAATAGTAACCAGCATGATATGCTGGTGAACTGCCCCCATTGAAATCTTTCACTCACCTTGTAAGCAAAGTGTCATGGCACATAAAAGTGCCATTTGCAACTCGGAGACTCACGTGGCATTCTGCATGCAACCGCTGCAGGTACTGACAACAGAAATATAAGATCCTCCTACCTCTGTTTAAAAATGCCGCCAATAGCGCCTGTCCTGAGACCGCCTGTTTTTTTCATGCGTTTCCTGGGGTGGGCGTTAAATGAAGCATTAAGGTCATCCGGGGCGCTACCGCAGTTCTGCACGACGCCTGATGTCATAATCACGCTGAAAACGGAGGGTGGGATGGTAAGTTTTTGCACCGGAGCAAACCAATCTTCTGGCCGGGCGCTAAATCCTGGACGCCCGGCCTCATGCCCAGAAACAACATTTAACATCCCATCGGGGTGCTAAAAGAGGTGTAAATTAGCCGATAATCCAGCACTGGAACTTCACTGTCTTGCTACTCCTCTCCCCAACTTTAAAAGCCTTAGCAAAATCTTTCCATTCAATCATGTTTTCAATCGCCTTTCCTAACTGTCCCATCGGTATTCAATGTCCCCACTTTCTTACGTGAAGTGCCTTGGGACATTTTCTACATCTTTAGGGCTAATTAAGTGTTGTTGTTGATAAAGTGATTTGTTATTGATTAAATAAACAAAAAGCAAACTTAACTATATCTGGACAAATTAAGCCATTGAATACAGTTGGATCTGTGAGGCCAATGAGAAAGCTAGATATGACTTAAGGATATAACAATGTTAAAAAAAAGCACACGAGAAATGGAAATCTGTATCATCTGCTATCAAATACTCCTCTAACAAATCACATCATGAGGATAGCATTGCAACAACAAAGGAGAAATGGAGGCCCATGACAGAATTAGTATTGCGACAAATAATGGCTTTAATCCATTCACCAACATAATCAAAGATCTTGTCAACACGGTTAATGATGAAACTGCTTGAGGGGCAAAATGTTAATTATTTTTGATGCAAAGAACGCAGGGTGACAGCACTTTACAATAATTGCCAAGAGCATGTCAGATTATAGAAAACATTTAACTGAAGAATTTAGCTACCATGCATAAAAAGAAAAGCAACCAGCAAAAGACATGTCTGCTAATGAAGTAGGTTTGGTGAAATGTACCAACAAAGAAAAATCAGGAGCAATTGAAGTAAAACCACATGTGATAAGATATGATCTTTCCTTATCCACCTGCTCTAACTTAAATGAATGAGGAGTCCAGCTGCGTGGAAGAAACAAATCAGCAATGTTGGATTATATCCAAAGCATGTCTTTTTTAAAGTGTTCAGGTGGTGATTCGATTCTCTTCACTTTTTTTAAGGAGAATTGGAAGATTATGGTCAGAGCCTCCACAATTTCCACCCTTACTTCCCTCAGCAACCTAGGATTCATCCCATCCAAACCGAGTGACTTTTCTACTTTGAATGCTGCCAAAGTTTTTAGTACCTCTTCTTTATCTATTTTTATCCTATCCAATTTATCTACTACCTCCTCCTTTACTGTAACATTGACAACTCTTTAGTGAAGACAGATGCAAAGTACTAATTTGGTACTTGATCCATGCCCTCTGCCTCCAAAAGAAGATCTCCTCTTTGGTCCCTAATCGGCCCTATACTTTCTTTGACTTACCATTTTGCTTTTTATATGTTTATAAAAGACATTTAGATTCCTTTTATGGTTCCCGCTTATTTAATTGCCTCTATTATTTCCTTTTTCAGATCCCCCTGTAAGTTTTGTATTCAACTTGGCTCTCTACTGAGTTATGTACCTGAAATTTATCATAAGCCTCCTTTTTCTGTTTCATTCTAATCTCTAAGGCCGAGAAATTCTTGGCCGGCATGAGAATTGCCGGTGTCACCGCGGCCTTAGGTTAATGGTCACTGAAAATGGTCATGGCGATAGAAGAGAAAAATTCGTCTCAGGACTAAAGATTTTTACCCACTTTAACCCATCATGTAACGCAGCATGCCATCTTCCAACAGCCTCTGGAAGCAAGGCTATGAGTTCGCTAGGCATTGTGGGACATTAAAAGGCCTATGCCTTCTGAACTAATAAAAATAAAATTTAAGTAAAAACTGCAGGTTTCAGCCCTTACTGCCTTTTAAAAACAATTAAAAAGAAGTCCCAAATGGGAATCTTCAGCTCTTAAAGGTAAATTCCCCTCCCCACCTCAAAAAATGGGAAAAAAGCTTCAGCACTAACGCCAATGGCTCAGCAAGCCAGAGAAGAGGCACCCAGTGTCTCGCATGCAGCACTCCAGCTTTGTGCAGGGGATCAACACTGCAGGACAGGTTCTCTATCCACAGGGGCCAGAAGGCCCTCATGAAAGAACAATGTGGGACCACATCACTGAGGCCGTCACTGCCAGCAGTGTCGCGCCCCTCCATCTGGCTCCAGTGCCCAAAGATGCTTCATGACCACTGATCAAGGTCAGTAAATGCATCTTCAAAAGCCGTTTCCTGCCAACTGAATCACTAGCCTCACACACTTCTCAATACATGACTCCGCACCCTCCCTCCATCACTCAGTACTAATCATGAGACACGCCTCCCAATCCGAGCCCCACCTCACCCTCTTGGAGGAGAAGGTGCAGGCCATTCTTGCCAGGGACATGGCTGAGCTATTGGCCAACAGGGGCGGGGACAGAAAGGATACAAGATGTTGGTATCCTCATACGTTATCCTTTTTCTCGCATGCACCTCTTGCTTTGCCACCCTCCCATCACGACAACTCAACCCTTGTGCCTTCCTCATTTCACACACCCAAGAAATGCAGTCTGCCCAGCCGGTGGGTGATCAAGAAGAGGGAGAGGAGAGTGAAGAAGAAACACCATCACTTGATTTCATATTCCCAGCCACCAGCACCTCAAGGTGAACCAGCAAAGCTATTTGCAGTGTCCCCCACTGAAAGTCAGCAACCTTCCACCAGCCATGCTGCAGCCACTGGGGTCGCACTGTGGCATCAGTAGGATAGGCAAAGGCACACACAAGGCAGTCTCTAACGGGAATGCATGATGAGTTGATATCGTGTTGTCATATTGGATGGATAGAGGTAGAACGTTGGATTGTAAAGTTTGCTTTGTGATGGCTTTTATTTCAGCAATGTGGCCAAGAGAATGCTGCAATGGTCAGTAACAGAGGGAAGGTAATGTATGGGACAAATGTTGAAAGGGGAATTAGGGTTGTGGTCACTGGGAGATCCGCGGGCAGATGATTCGATCCCGGATATCCAGGCCAGAAAGGGGCTGTCTGGGTTGCATCCTTCCTTCTGTTTCTTCCTCTTTTGCATCTTTCTCTTCCCTCTGTGAGTGAATGGTGGAAATACTCAACAGGTCAGGCAGCATCTTGACCTGAAACGTGATCTCTGTTTCTCTCGCCAGGGATGTTGCCTGACCCATTGAGTATTTGCAGCATTTTCTGTCTTCTCAGAGGCCTTCCTTCAACATCTGAGGCCTTGCAAGCATCCAGCAGCACTCTCTGCACACTTAAAAATCTTTAACATGTATTGCAGCAAGCCACTACTTCAATAAAATTTTTAAAATCCAGTCCAAAAACTTAAATGCAACTTACCTGAAAAATGTGTGTGTCCCTTTAAGAGGTGTTGATAGCATCTCTGTGGGTCTGCTGCACGCTGGGTTTACATGATGAGCTTAGGACCCAGCGCAAAACTCAGCGCAAAGGTCAGAGTTCGCAAAGCTGACGTTAAGTCGGTGTGCATCATCTCTCCCTGATTTAAATCTGCAGGGCCATCGATCTTACCGGCAGCGCTGCCGGGCCTCGGAAAATTATGGACGCCGGGAGACCAGCTGGGGAAGGAGCGGCAGCCACTTTCTTTTCGCTACTAGTTGCCAGTAGCGGGTGGCGTAAAGCCCCAAAATTTTTAGCCCTACATCTTTAGTCATCGAGCTCTAGGTTTGGACGCCCGTCTTTTCCCCCTTGTGTGAATATGTCTAGTCTGCACCTGAACCGTCTCCTCTTTGAAGGCCTCCCATTGCTCTTTTACCTGCCAATCTTTGATTCCAATCTAGCTGGGCCACATCACTTTTCAACTCACTGAAATTAGCCCTCCTCCAGTTGAATATCTTCACATATGTTTTTTCCTTGTTTTTTTTCATAACTACTCTAAACAATGTTGATTGTGATCACTATTTCCCAAATGCTGTCCTACTGAAACATGCTCCAACTTGCCCCGCTTCATTTCCCAGAACTAGATCCAGCATTGTTTCCTTACTCATTCGGCTGGAATCATACTGACCAAGAAAGTTCTCTTGCACACATTTCAGGAATTGCTCCCTCTCTTTGTCCTTTGCACTATTTTCCCAGTATAGGTTAGGATAATTGAAGCCTCCCATTATCATTACTCTGTAGTTCTTGCATCTTTCTGCAATTTGTCTGCAAATTTGCTCCTCTATCTCTTTGGTGGTCTATAGTATGCAGCGTAATAGCTCCTCCATTGTTCCTTAATTCTAACCAAATAGATCAGAGACGGGCAAAATACAACCCAATGGATTCTATCTGGCCTGCACAGTGGTTCTCAAATTGGGGTCCTAAATCACGCAGCGACTACAAGGTAACGATCAACCGAGTCTCATTACAAGACCAGTAACCACTACCCAAGGCGGATGACCTGTTCGCAACATTAGCGGGGGGAAGTCGTTCACCAAGTTGGCCCTCCCTCCGGTACCATTTCTCCAGATACGCGTTAACCTGTCTTATCTTGCTGTACACTCAATAGCACGTGGCACTGGAAGTAATTTAGAGATT